>NC_140171.1:1073603-1241103 GCF_963971535.1 Notolepis coatsorum
ATCATGTTTTAAATTAAAAACAGTTACACACTGAGGTAGGGAGGTTTGTGATCATGTTTTAAATTAAAAACAGTTACACACTGAGGTAGGGAGGTTTGTGATCATGTTTTAAATTAAAAACAGTTACACACTGAGGTAGGGAGGTTTTGTAAATATTTCATTAATATTCCACTGAAGGATTACAGATTCTTACATCTAAGCTCCTCTGGTCAAATCATGATCATCGTGATTGATTGATTGAAAATTGTATTAACAGATTGCAGAATGGGTACAGTACGGCTCAATACACACAATTGTTAAGGGGATGCAGACCAGAGAAAGACTTTGGTCTTGTTTACATCAGGGTCCCCCATTTTCAATTCATTATAACATATGACATATACAGATAGACAGTACTGCTACATCTATACATTTATGACATACCAGATTTACAAATACAGTACTGTTTGTGATACAAAAAGAGAGTCTAAAAAAGAGAGTATATACATTTGATAAAGAAACTGTACATTGGATGAGGTGGGGTGGGGGTTTGGTAGGGGGGGTGGCCGGGTGGGGTAACTGTACATTGGATTATCGACGCAACCTTACTTGGTCTCGTGTATTATTGGGTTAGGACATTTACATTGGAGGGGGTTGAGTTAGGACATTTACAGGGGCCAGTTTCGAATTGCAGTCTCCCGTAGGTGTTCTTTGAGAGTGGTAGTAAACAAGAATACCCTGAAGACTCTGGCAGAAGCACTCATTCAAGGGTACTACGACTATGCTTGCACCTCATGGTACCAAAGCATCTCAAAGGCGCTAAAAACAAGATTACAAACATCACAAAACAAACTGGTCAGACTACTACTTGACCTTACTCCTAGAACCCACCTCACCCCTGCCCACTTTGACTACCTAGGATGGCTTAGAGTAGACGACAGAGTACAGCAACTTGCAATGGGCCTGGTCTACAAGATACACTATACGACTAAGGTACCCATGTACATGTCAAAATACTTCCCAAAGGTCAGTGAATACCACGATCACAACACCAGAGGGAGCTCCACAAATCATGTAAAACCCAGATTCGGCTCAAACAAGGGACTAAACACGTTTTGCAATTATGCCACATCAATGTGGAACGCCCTACCCAAAGCTGTAAAGGAATGTGAATCACTACCCACTTTCAAAAACACTCTCAAAAAACACCTACGGGAGACTGAAATTCGAAACTGGCCCCTACAAATGTCCTAACCCAGTTGCACAGTAAATGACCAAGTATGGCTTTGTCAGTATTCCAATGTACAGTGTACAGTGTTTCTTGTTCCTGTGTGTTCCAGCCAATAAAAACCACAGATGGGATTCACCTTTGTCTCCTGAATCTCTGTTCAGCTGGCTCATACATATCAATCCTACACCATAAAGTGTTCCTATACCATAAAGTGTTCCTGCACCATAAACCAAAGGTTGAGAGCAGTGATACCGTCTGTGTCCGATGATTTGATTTGATTGTGGTAATGTACAGTAGGTCTACAGGTTAGTGTGGTAATATGGGCCTGCATTACGCAACATGGAAACGACAACATTAATTTTGGACCCGCAAACATGTTCAATCAATCATTTTTTGGGGAGGAAAAGCAATACTTTTATTCCATGGTTGTCTAAAAGCTGTGGGTGTATTTTCTTTTTATGATTAGTCTACATAAAATGTACTTACAACACACTTATCCCCATGCATCTTATAACACACTTAACCCCATACATCTTACAACACACTTAACCCCATACATCTTACAACACACTTAACCCCATACATCTTACAACACACTTAACCCCATACATCTTACAACACACTTAACCCCATACATCTTACAACACACTTAACCCCATACATCTTACAACACACTTAACCCCATACATCTTACAACACACTTAACCCCATACATCTTACAACACACTTAACCCCATACATCTTACAACACACTTATCCCCATGCATCTTACAACACACTTATCCCCATGCATCTTACAACACACTTAACCCCATACAGAAGCTACCCCAGAAGCTTCTATCCCCAGGCCATCAGGATGCTCAACGAACAATAACACTATGCAACAACCATCAAATGCACTCACAGCACACACATCCACACGCACACACTCACTTTAAACAATCAACCCACTGCAGCACCCACTTTAGAACACCTAAACACACTTTATATTTATTGGTAAAGAATTTGCACTACAACCCATACCTCAGTACACCTTACTGTAAATTGCACCTAAATTGTACCTCATCCCATTTCTGCTTTGTACTGTATAGTATATAGTATATTATATGGTAACTCAGTTACTTCTACTCTGCATTGAGCATTGTATATATGTATATACTGAACACACTTTTGTCTACGTACTTGACTTCTATTTTATACTTGCTATACTTATTTTATACTTATCTATTTTTGTCTAGCACAGTCTCTGGAGCGAAACGGAAAGAAGCATTTTGTATAAAAGTATTCTGTACTTCTGTATGACAACTAATTAAAGAAACTTGAAACTTGATACATCTTACAACACACTTATCTACATACATCTTACAACACACACTTATTCCCATACATTTTACAACACACACTTAATCCCATGCAGCATCTTACAACACACAAAATATCATTAATTACAACAATTCATGGTCTTTATACAGCAGGGAACCCGCCTTACATACAATGAACCATGTCCATATCATCCTCATTACACATTTATATTATCTCTCAGTCATACTGTACATCGACTTAAGATATGTCTTAAAATGATTGATAGCCATTATTACCCTAGTGGTTTCAGATAGTTTATTCCACATTTGACAAGCCTGATAAAAGAATACTCTCTCACCAAGCTCAAATATTGTCTTTTGCAAGACTTATCATTTATTGTTCTCGTAATGTACAGTAGGCCAGCAGGTTATGTAGGTTCCTTTTTTAATGAGTCACGCGGCCTTGTGACACCAGCAAGACGGGTTGAATGAAAATGACGAAACAAACCAAATATAATACTCTTTCTTTATATTCTCTTCTAGGTTACACCAGAGTTAGGAATAGTTTGATTATGTGTTGTGCTACTCTTAAGGACGTTTTTTTATAATGTTTATTAAGTTATAAGTAAGGCAGCTAATGGCAGCTTTTGTGATATAACTTAAAGCTATGCAGAATGTCTGAAGGCCAGAAGGGTTGGGCCACGTTGTTGGAATGCTGAGGTGCAACTGTGAAGCCCAGTCTTTGTTTGTACACCCGCCTCGAAATAGAATGGTAACTTCTGTAAAGGCTTCTCCTTTTATTCACCTGGGTAGGTTCTTTATAACCTTTATTTACCCAGAGTCTGTTCTTTATAACCTTTATTCACCTGGGTAGGTTCTTTATAACCTTTATTTACCCAGAGTCTGTTCTTTATAACCTTTATTTACCAGGGTAGGTTCTTTATAACCTTTATTTACCAGGGTAGGTTCTTTATAACCTTTATTTACCAGGGTAGGTTCTTTATAACCTTTATTTACCCAGAGTCTGTTCTTTATAACCTTTATTTACCAGGGTAGGTTCTTTATAACATTTATTTAGCAGGGTAGGTTCTTTATAACCTTTATTTACCAGGGTAGGTTCTTTATAACCTTTATTTACCCAGAGTCTGTTCTTTATAACATTTATTTACCAGGGTAGGTTCTTTATAACCGTTATTTACCCAGTCTGTTCTTTATAACCTTTATTTACCAGGGTAGGTTCTTTATAACCTTTATTTACCCAGTCTGTTTTTTATAACCTTTATTTACCCAGAGTCTGTTCTTTATAACATTTATTTACCAGGGTAGGTTCTTTATAACCTTTATTTACCAGGGTAGGTTCTTTATAACCTTTATTTACCAGGGTAGGTTCTTTATAACCTTTATTTACCAGGGTAGGTTCTTTATAACCTTGATTTACCAGGGTAGGTTCTTTATAACCTTTATTTACCAGGGTAGGTTCTTTATAACCTTTATTTACCAGGGTAGGTTCTTTATAACCTTTATTTAACCAGGGTAGGTTCTTTATAACATTTGTTTACCAGGGTAGGTTATTTATAACCTTTATTTAACCAGGGTAGGTTCTTTATAACATTTATTTAGTAGGGTAGGTTCTTTATAACCTTTATTTACCAGGGTAGGTTCTTTATAACCTTTATTTAGCAGGGTAGGTTCTTTATAACCTTTATTTACCATGGTAGGTTCTTTATAACCTTGATTTACCCAGAGTCTGTTCTTTATAACCTTTATTTACCAGGGTAGGTTCTTTATAACCTTTATTTACCAGGGTAGGTTCTTCATAACCTTTATTTACCAGGGTAGGTTCTTTATAACATTTATATAGCAGGGTAGGTTCTTTATAACCTTTATTTACCAGGGTAGGTTCTTTATAACCTTTATTTACCAGGGTAGGTTCTTTATGACCTTGATTTACCCAGAGTCTGTTCTTTATAACCTTTATTTACCAGGGTAGGTTCTTTATAACCTTTATTTACCAGGGTAGGTTCTTTATAACATTTATTTAGCAGGGTAGGTTCTTTATAACCTTTATTTACCAGGGTAGGTTCTTTATAACCTTTATTTACCAGGGTAGGTTCTTTATGACATTGAGTTACCCAGAGTCTGTTCTTTATAACCTTTATTTACCAGGGTAGGTTCTTTATAACCTTTATTTACCAGGGTAGGTTCTTTATAACCTTTATTTACCCAAAGTCTGTTCTTTATAACCTTTATTTACCTGGGTAGGTTCTTTATAACCTTTATTTACCCAGAATCTGTTCTTTATAACCTTTATTCACCTGGGTAGGTTCTTTATAACCTTTATTTACCAGGGTAGGTTCTTTATAACCTTTATTTACCAGGGTAGGTTCTTTATAACCTTTATTTACCCAGAGTCTGTTCTTTATAACCTTTATTTACCAGGGTAGGTTCTTTATAACCTTTATTTACCAGGGTAGGTTCTTTATAACATTTATTTACCAGGGTAGGTTCTTTATAACCTTTGTTTACCAGGGTAGGTTCTTTATAACCTTTATTTACCCAGTCTGTTCTTTATAACCTTTATTTACCCAGTCTGTTCTTTATAACTTTTATTTACCAGGGTAGGTTCTTTATAACCTTTATTTACCCAGTCTGTTCTTCATAACCTTTATTTACCCAGAGTCTGTTCTTTATAACATTTATTTACCAGGGTAGGTTCTTTATAACCTTTATTTACCAGGGTAGGTTCTTTATAACATTTATTTACCAAGGTAGGTTCTTTATAACCTTTATTTACCAGGGGTAGGTTCTTTATAACCTTTATTTACCCAGTCTGTTCTTTATAACCTTTATTTACCAGGGTAGGTTCTTTATAACATTTATTTACCAGGGTAGGTTCTTTATAACCTTTATTTACCAGGGTAGGTTCTTTATAACATTTATTTACCAGGGTAGGTTCTTTATAACCTTTATTTACCAGGGTAGGTTCTTTATAACCTTTATTTACCCAGTCTGTTCTTTATAACCTTTATTTACCAGGGTAGGTTCTTTATAACCTTTATTTACCCAGTCTGTTTTTCATAACCTTTATTTACCCAGAGTCTGTTCTTTATAACATTTATTTACCAGGGTAGGTTCTTTATAACCTTTATTTACCAGGGTAGGTTCTTTATAACCTTGATTTACCCAGTCTGTTCTTTATAACCTTTATTTACCAGGGTAGGTTCTTTATAACCTTTATTTACCAGGGTAGGTTCTTTATAACCTTTATTTAACCAGGGTAGGTTCTTTATAACATTTGTTTACCAGGGTAGGTTCTTTATAACCTTTATTTAACCAGGGTAGGTTCTTTATAACATTTATTTACCAGGGTAGGTTCTTTATAACCTTGATTTACCAGGGTAGGTTCTTTATAACCTTTATTTAGCAGGGTAGGTTCTTTATAACCTTTATTTACCATGGTAAGTTCTTTATAACCTTTATTTACCCAGAGTCTGTTCTTTATAACCTTTATTTACCAGGGTAGGTTCTTTATAACCTTTATTTACCCAGAGTCTGTTCTTTATAACCTTTATTTACCAGGGTAGGTTCTTTATAACCTTTATTTACCAGGGTAGGTTCTTTATAACCTTTATTTACCAGGGTAGGTTCTTTATGACCTTGATTTACCCAGAGTCTGTTCTTTATAACCTTTATTTACCAGGGTAGGTTCTTTATAACATTTATTTAACCAGGGTAGGTTCTTTATAACCTTTATTTACCCAGGGTAGGTTCTTTATAACCTTTATTTACCCAGAGTCTGTTCTTTATAACCTTTATTTACCAGGGTAGGTTCTTTATAACCTTTATTTACCAGGGTAGGTTCTTTATAACATTTATTTACCAGGGTAGGTTCTTTATAACCTTTGTTTACCAGGGTAGGTTCTTTATAACATTTATTTACCCAGTCTGTTCTTTATAACCTTTATTTACCCAGTCTGTTCTTTATAACTTTTATTTACCAGGGTAGGTTCTTTATAACCTTTATTTATCCAGTCTGTTCTTCATAACCTTTATTTACCCAGAGTCTGTTCTTTATAACATTTATTTACCAGGGTAGGTTCTTTATAACCTTTATTTACCAGGGTAGGTTCTTTATAACATTTATTTACCAAGGTAGGTTCTTTATAACCTTTATTTACCAGGGTAGGTTCTTTATAACCTTTATTTACCCAGTCTGTTCTTTATAACCTTTATTTACCAGGGTAGGTTCTTTATAACATTTATTTACCAGGGTAGGTTCTTTATAACCTTTATTTACCAGGGTAGGTTCTTTATAACCTTTATTTACCCAGTCTGTTCTTTATAACCTTTATTTACCAGGGTAGGTTCTTTATAACCTTTATTTACCCAGTCTGTTTTTCATAACCTTTATTTACCCAGAGTCTGTTCTTTATAACATTTATTTACCAGGGTAGGTTCTTTATAACCTTTATTTACCAGGGTAGGTTCTTTATAACCTTTATTTACCAGGGTAGGTTCTTTATAACCTTTATTTACCAGGGTAGGTTCTTTATAACCTTGATTTACCCAGTCTGTTCTTTATAACCTTTATTTACCAGGGTAGGTTCTTTATAACCTTTATTTACCAGGGTAGGTTCTTTATAACCTTTATTTAACCAGGGTAGGTTCTTTATAACATTTGTTTACCAGGGTAGGTTCTTTATAACATTTATTTAACCAGGGTAGGTTCTTTATAACATTTATTTAGCAGGGTAGGTTCTTTATAACCTTTATTTACCAGGGTAGGTTCTTTATAACCTTTATTTAGCAGGGTAGGTTCTTTATAACCTTTATTTACCATGGTAAGTTCTTTATAACCTTTATTTACCCAGAGTCTGTTCTTTATAACCTTTATTTACCAGGGTAGGTTCTTTATAACCTTTATTTACCCAGAGTCTGTTCTTTATAACCTTTATTTACCAGGGTAGGTTCTTTATAACCTTTATTTACCAGGGTAGGTTCTTTATAACCTTTATTAACCTTTATTTACCAGGGTAGGTTCTTTATAACCTTTATTTACCAGGGTAGGTTCTTTATGACCTTGATTTACCCAGAGTCTGTTCTTTATAACCTTTATTTACCAGGGTAGGTTCTTTATAACATTTATTTAACCAGGGTAGGTTCTTTATAACCTTTATTTACCCAGGGTAGGTTCTTTATAACCTTTATTTACCAGGGTAGGTTCTTTATAACATTTATTTAACCAGGGTAGGTTCTTTATAACATTTATTTACCAGGGTAGGTTCTTTATAACCTTTATTTACCAGGGTAGGTTCTTTATAACATTTATTTAACCAGGGTAGGTTCTTTATAACCTTTATTTACCAGGGTATGTTCTTTATAACCGTTATTTACCAGGGTAGGTTCTTTATAACATTTATTTACTAGGGTAGGTTCTTTATAACCTTTATTTAACCATGGTAGGTTCTTTATAACCTTTATTTTTACCACAAACTGTAGACCGTAGAGGACAGTAGAGACAGTAGACAAAGACAGTAGAGGTTGAGTACTTTATTATCTAAAGATAAGAGTATTGTGTTCATTCATAGTTAAAGTGGAGGTTGACTACTTTATTATGGTAAGTGTTGTGTTAATTATGTTGTTATGTTTTGCAGTTCCGGCTCCTGAAAATGTCAGCGTGACCTGCAACAACTTCCAAACAACGGTCTACTGGAACTATATCAACCAGTCAGCCTCGACTAGCTTCAAATTAAACCTAACTGGATCAACTGGGTGAGTTACTGCTTCAACTAGTTAGCCACGACTAGCTTAAAATGAAACATAACTGTCTACTGGAACTACATCGACCAGTAAACATAGTACTAAACATAACTGGATCAGCTAGGTGAGTTCTATGCTCCTCTTATATATGTATATATTGGGCTATATAATATTCTCTTGGAATGAGATTCTACATTTGACAGACAAGCAATACAAAACATGACTACAAATAACAATTTGACAAACTACATAGACATGAAATCTTTTAAATTTTTTATGATCTTTTTCCTCCTTTTTTCTGTTTTTCTCCCATCCCAATGTTAGTCGTTATGCCACTTCCCAATCCCCTTCCTGGTCGTTGCGCACTCTATCACATGCTTCCTCCGACACATGTGTAGCCAGCCCACCGCTTCTTTTCACCTGGCAGCGCGGACTCTCACTGAGAGAGTGTAACGTGTGGAAGGTCACACTACCTCTCTTAGATCCTTCCCTCGCTGTGCAGGCGCCCCGACCGAACTGTAGGAGTCGCTGTCTACAACGACCCAGACCCACCCACCGGCTTCCCTCCCGCTGACTCTGCCAATCGAGCCAGTATGACGGCCAGCCAAGCCGGAAGCAACGCTGACGGCTGGATTCGATACCAGTGTCTCTTGCGTTGGTGACGAGCGCCTTGTCCGCTGCGCCACCCAGCCGCCTTAGACATGAACATTTTAAATGCAGTACAAACGTAGTATCAGACAACATTTTCATGCATTTTAAAATCTAGTTTTTGACATTGTCGAGGAGCCATGATTTGACTCTTTTCTTAAAATTGTGTCGGTTACTAATGCATTTTAGCTGTGAAGGTAGCAAATTCCAATTTTTTTTTAATTCTGAGGAGCCACAAATTGGAACCTTCACAGCTAAAATGCATTAGTAGTTTGTCAAATTGTTATTTGTGGTCATGTTTTGTATCGCTTGTCTGTCTGAGACCAAGGACCACAATGGAAATAAGTCTTGACTTTTTTGTGTAGCATCCTTGACGTTTTTCTGGAATCTTGAATTTTTTTTAAATGTCAAATCAAATCAAATCCCCACATGGGACCCTATTTTGGAAATAATATGTACAGTAGTCAACGGCGACAGACAAATAATTATCGCTAACGTCATGTTATATCATCAAACACTATCGATAACATTAGCTAACTTCCTTGTCAATCAACTTTCTTGACTTGCCAAATTATCTTTTAAATGCATGATATTCTGTATTTGTATGCAGTTATATAATGCTGATGGATTTTAATTGTATTTTATGTGTGTGTGTGTGTGTGTGTGTGTGTGTGTGTGTGTGTGTGTGTGTGTGTGTGTGTGTGTGTGTATGTGTGTGTCTCCTTCCCAAAGGCATAACTATGAGATGGTTACCACAGAGCATCAATATGACCTCACCCCCTTCATATGGAAGTCTGCAGACCACTACATGGATATATTCTGGGTGAAAATAACAGCCACAGATGGAACTCATGAGTCCAGTGTCGGAGAATCCCCAACCTTCACATTTAATGATTACCAGACGGCACGAATAGAATGTAAGTAATATACTGGCCAAAAGAAAACTGTATATCATGTCATTAGGGATATAATGTACAGCATACAACTTGTGTATAAAAATATAAAACAAATATATATATAGTAACATAGGTCACACCTGTAAATATAAACATGTTCTTATTTATAGCAAACTATAAGTGCATCACCTTGTTTGTAGAGCTATATCTATATTATAGCTATGGATACAATACTATGGTCATTTGACAGTAACTATCTTCTGTCCAAGATGCAAAAAATAATAAATTTTTTCATGTATACATACGTTTGCGTGTTATCTCGTGGTGAATATATAGTTTCGGAGTGATCCGGGCTAATTCCTGGAAAGCTGAGTTATAGGGCGCTACGTGAATTCTACTAAAAGCATTGGCGTTTCATCCCTGGACATGCTACTATTTCCAAGTCAAATGTATATAATAGGTATGTTTCATCATGAATGCATGAAAGGGGGGGGGGGGGGGGGTCGTTTCTGATGCTTTGATTGCCAGTAACGGCATTCGTTTTTGAAAACTACACACGCTGATCAGCTGGATCGATATGAAAACATTGTTGGATCAAGCTGAAATTGATGTCAGATAGTCCTTACCTTTTGATCGCGGCTATTCCAAAAAGAATATTCCAATTGTCTGATTGCGATTTCCAGTATTGGTGTCCATCTGGTCCTGGACATAATTTGGCACAATTTATGGATCGAGTGTGCCAGATGCGTTTCGAAGTGGTCGGATGAAGCAATTTACTCGGCTCCGTCTAAATTTAGCGTCCGGAGGGATTTAAGTGTAACACAGAATGAGATATAAGGTTTCAAAGGGTGGGCAACACTGCCATCTAGCAGGATGCGGCCGGTATTGCACTTTGGCGAACTCAGAATCCTTTCCTATGGCAACACCGAGGTCAGTGGATGAATAATGAATAAAAATATCAAATAAAAGAAAAAACAACCAAATAACGAGTTTACTCGTTGTTGGCGTTCAACGCATGGCGCCCAATAACGAGTAAACTCGTTGTTGGCGGGGAATGAGTTAAAATTATTATTTATTTATTTTAATTTATTTTTTTGCTTTATTTACCCAGGGTAGGTTCGCTGAGCACAGATGCTCTTTTTCAGCTACGCCCTGCTTCACATTCACACAGTTCCATTCACACCTGGGAGCTGCCCAGTACAACCACAGTCCGACACCGTTGGCCACTGAGCAACTCCACTGGAGCAGTTGGGGGTTTAGTGCCTTGCTCAAGGGCACTTCAGCGGTTGGTGTTAAGGGTATGGGAGAGAGTTATTCATTCATTTCCCCAGCCCAGATTTTTCCTGCAGGTCCGGGGAATCGAACCGGCGACGTATACCTTTAGGCCACCGCTGCCCTGGAACTACATCAACCAGTTAGCCTCGACTAGCTTCAAATTAAACATAACTGTCGACTGGAACTACATCAACCAGTTAGCCTCGACTAGCTTCAAATTAAACATAACTGTCGACTGGAACTACATCAACCAGTTAGCCTCGACTAGCTTCAAATTAAACATAACTGTCGACTGGAACTACATCAACCAGTTAGCCTCGACTAGCTTCAAAGTAAACATAACTTGTATGATTGATTGATAGGACACTGTGACTCAACCGAGACCTTCTGATAGCAGGTGGTCATAAATAGTTCTTGCCGCTTTAAATGAGTCATGATGAGGATATTATTGATCTACTTGTAACCATAACTTAATAATAACTAACTTGAATTGCTATTCATTCCAGGTCAGCTGGACTTCCCTCCCGTGAGCCTGTCTGTGGAGGACATGAAGGCCACCGTGAGCTTCCCCAACCCTCAGCGCTTCTACCGGGAGCTCGGGTCGCCCAGCGCGGGACACGACTTCTACCGGGAGCTCGGGTCGCCCAGCGCGGGACACGACAAGCCTCACTACCAAGGCCAAGTCGTTATAGACGAGGTTAGTTTCATGTAGTTGAAAACACAGTTAGTATCATTGTAGTTGAAAACACAGTTAGTATCATGTAGCTGAAAACACAGTTAGCATCATGTAGTTGAAAACACAGTTAGTATCATGTAGCTGAAAACACAGTTAGCATCATGTAGTTGAAAACACAGTTAGCATCATGTAGCTGAAAACACAGTTAGCATCATGTAGTTGAAAACACAGTTAGCATCATGTAGTTGAAAACACAGTTAGCATCATGTAGCTGAAAACACTGTTAGCATCATGTAGCTGAAAACACAGTTAGCATCATGTAGCTGAAAACACAGTTAGCATCATGTAGCTGAAAACACTGTTAGTATCATGTAGCTGAAAACACTGTTAGTATCATGTAGCTGAAAACACAGTTAGCATCATGTAGCTGAAAACACAGTTAGCATCATGTAGCTGAAAACACTGTTAGCATCATGTAGTTGAAAACACAGTTAGCATCATGTAGTTGAAAACACTGTTGGCATCATGTAGCTGAAAACACAGTTAGCATCATGTAGCTGAAAACACAGTTGGCATCATGTAGCTGAAAACACAGTTAGCATCATGTAGTTGAAAACACTGTTGGCATCATGTAGCTGAAAACACAGTTAGCATCATGTAGCTGAAAACACAGTTGGCATCATGTAGTTGAAAACACTGTTAGCATCATGTAGCTGAAAAAAAACACAGTTAGCATCATGTAGCTGAAAACACAGTTAGTATCATGTAGCTGATGTAGTTGAAAACACAGTTAGCATCATGTAGCTGAAAACACAGTTAGTATCATGTAGCTGATGTAGCTGAAAACACAGTTAGCATCATGTAGCTGAAAACACTGTTAGCATCATGTAGTTGAAAACACTGTTGGCATCATGTAGCTGAAAACACAGTTAGCATCATGTAGTTGAAAACACAGTTAGCATCATGTAGCTGAAAACACAGTTGGCATCATGTAGTTGATGTAGTTGAAAACACTGTTAGTATCATGTAGCTGAAAACACATTTAGCATCATGTAGCTGAAAACACAGTTAGTATCATGTAGTTGAAAACACAGTTAGTATCATGTAGCTGAAAACACAGTTAGTATCATGTAGTTGAAAACACAGTTAGCATCATGTAGCTGAAAACACAGTTAGCATCATGTAGCTGAAAACACAGTTAGCATCATGTAGCTGAAAACACAGTTAGCATCATGTAGCTGAAAACACAGTTAGCATCATGTAGCTGAAAACACAGTTAGCATCATGTAGCTGAAAACACAGTTAGCATCATGTAGCTGAAAACACAGTTAGCATCATGTAGCTGAAAACACAGTTAGTATCATGTAGCTGAAAACAGTTAGCATCATGTAGTTGAAAACACAGTTAGCATCATGTAGCTGAAAACACTGTTAGCATCATGTAGTTGAAAACACTGTTAGTATCATGTAGTTGAAAACACATCATGTAGTTGAAAACATGTAGGGATGTTCGATATTGGCTTTTTTACCGATATCCGATATACCAATATTGTCCAACTCTTAATTTCCGATACCGATATCAACCGATACAGATATATGCAGGGTTCCCCCCCCCCCCAAAAACGGAATCATTTCAGGTAATTAACATTACATATCTCTTGTCGTGGAATTAACAACATTATGCATACTTTTGACAATAAATAAAATAAGAATTTGTTCTTACTTGCCTGCCTGGGTAAATAAAGTTTTAATAAATGGATCCTAGGATGGGGTACTATAATGGGTTAGGGTTAGCTTGACCTTGTCTATTTTGCTGCTTCTGTGGGGATGATGTCATGATGACTACAGCAGTGGAACAGTAGTCTACAATGGCGGCACCAGCGGCACGGTGGTGTAGTGGTTAACACTGTCGCCTCACAGCAAGAAGGTCCAGGGTTCGATTCCCGCTTGGGGACCAGGTTTCCATGATGCCAGGCACTGTTGGTGGAGGTGGGGGATCTCCCAGGCCTTTCTGTGTGGAGTTTGCATGTTCTCCCCCCGTGCTTGCAAGGGTTTCCCCCCCCCGATAATATAAACCCAATGGAAAAACATGCACAACAACAGATCGCTAACGCTGTGGCGTCCTTGACGAAGACGGACAGGAGCACTTGGATTGGTCCCCGGGGCGCGGCTCACGTTGACGCCCTGTCTGCTCCCGGCTGCCCATGGGGGGGAAGGACAACGGGATGGGTTAGGCGCAGAGACTCTATCGCATCGGCGACTGAGAAAAAGACAATGCATGTGTGTGTGTGTGTGTGTATCCTGTGTGTGTGTGCCGCTCCAATTGAAATGTCCAGTTCGTTGCATGCCGATTAAAGACCCCCTAAAGAGGTCCTGCATTATTATATTATTAAGAGCCAGCAGCATGACTGTGGGGACCCTCACTGTGTCTCCTCTCCTCCCTCTCTCAGAGCCAGCAGCATGACTGTGGGGACCCTGACCGTGTCTCCTCTCCTCTCCTCCCTCTCTCAGAGCCAGCAGCAGCATGACTGGCAGTGTGAAGCGGAGGAGGCGACCTGCACGCGTGAGTTCAGCGTCGGCGAGAGCGACCAGCACTGTGTTCGGCTCAGAGGATGGCTGCTCGACGGCACGAGCATCAACCGGGTCTCGTTCAGAGACAGCGGGCCGATCTGTGCCCACGAGGGTGAGTGGAGTGGACTAGGGCTGAGCCCAAACTTTCTAACGTTTGAACCAAATTCTAAATCAACATTCGAATTTTTCTTTTCTGAAAAAAAAATGTTTTTTTTTTTTTTTCTTTATATATTATTTTTATGTGTCTATTAATTCTGTTTAAACCAATGGGGTTTTTCTGCACAGTTGCAGATAAAGATTAGGTTACACTAATATTATACTATTAAAAGAAACTTGAGTTATATTCAAAAAGAAAGAAATTTAATTAAAAAAAATACTAATTTAATCAGATTAATCACTTTATTCAAATTGAGGATTTAGTTTGAGGATATTTATAAAAGAAAAAAAAATATTAGAAAATATTTTCTTAGAATTTTCTTTTAATTAAAAACGAAGGTTAAAAACCCTGACGAAGTTCGAATACTAGAGACAGCCTTACAGTAGATCTGTGCCCACGAGGGTAGGAGCTGTTCGCACGTCGTTATCTTTCGTTTACCGGTGGGGCGGCGTTATTTACGCGCGGTTTCCACTCGTTAATTTTGTCACTTTGAAGTTAAAAGAAATGTATTCGGTGACCACCCCATCCCCCTTGTGTGTGTGTGTGTGTGTGTGTGTCAGTGTGTGTCCTTTTCGAGGCTCCATTCCTCCGCGCTACACGGTTCGAGGGGGCAGATGCAGGGGGTCCTTTCGTGGCGGCGCGCCTGTTTTGTGTCGAATGCGACGTAAGCGGCGAGTTTTTAAGTTAGTTCTTGAGAATATTCGCTGGGAAATCGGACGTGACGACGCTTAACGGTTTCACCTATCGATTTCTTTTTTGTGTGGTGTATTTTCAGTTTCGGAGAAAAGCGCACTACACTACGCCAGTGGCCGCAGTCTGTGGGATAATAACTGACTGTTCCAGTTCCACGTGTGTCTACATTAGGGGCAGTGCTTTAACCTTACAAACAAGTTACTATGATGAACACATGGTATTGTAGATATTATATCATGTTCTGAAATGTAGATGGAATAATTGTAGTTCGGCTTAAAGCCTGACAGACGAACATTATGTGTTTATACCCTAATATAGTAGTAGTAGTATGTGTTTGGCCTATAGCAAACGCAACAGAAATTACATTCAATTAGTGAATATCTTGTAGAACCATGTCGGCCTGTTTTCAGATTAACGTTTTCAAAACCTAATTATTTCTAGAGATGGCAACTTTTTAGTTGTGTACATTCGTGGTCAAACGTGTATATTCATGGTATTCGTGGTTTAACATGTACATTCATGGTTAAGTGTACATTCATGGTTAAAAAAGGTTAACTACTTTTTGGTGATGAATCACGTTCACAATCTTAATTATTAGTAATTTTAGATTTCTAACTGTAAACTAATATTCCAAACGTTAAAGACCGACTATATGGTTCTTCGTCTGTGGGGTTGGGTTATTGGCGTATTGTTACAAATACACACCTTCAGAACCTCTTTGTTTCTGTAGTAAACTAGTCATATAAACCTACGCTGGTAAATAAGACAAACATTTGATCATGACATTGAATTAAAAAAAAATTGCAGAAGACTCGACGCATCTGATGAGCCTGGCTATCCTCCTGTCGCTGTTTGTGGTGGTCGTCATGGTGATCACCCTGGCTGTCTGCAGGGCGAGGGCGTGGACACTGGCCTCACCCGTGAAGAAGTGGTCCTGGGTAAGGAGCGCACTGTGGCAAAACATCTGGAGCCAATTCATGCGTCACGGTGCAGGTCAGGAACGGGCGCGAGTAATGTTTTCCTTGATCCGAGTACTCTCGTGAATTACTTGAGTACAGTGGTGGAAAGTAACTAAGTATTTTTTTTACTCAAGTACTGTACTTCAGTACAATTTCGAGCTACTTGTACTTTATGTGAGTATTTTCATTTTTGGGAACTTTATACTTTTACTCCACTAACATTTCAAGGGAAATATTTGTACTTTTTTTTTACTCTACTACATTTATCTGAACCCATCAGTTACTAGTTCGTTTGAAGAAAAGGATTTAACATAGAAAACACACTATATACAAAATAAGAAATGTATGCAGATTATTCGCGTGGGGTATGTCTGGGAGTGCTTGCATTCTTTCATTTATTTGCATTCATCTAAACATTTTTGGACCTTATGGTGTTCTTGTTCTGTTCTTGACTTATTGTTGTTTTCTTCTTGACTTGTTTAAAGAAGACCTGTACGGCCCATGGGGACATTAACGTGTGTTGTCGGGCCTTATAAATAAATTTGATTTGATTAAATAAATTTGATATACTTTCACGTTTGAAGCCTGTCAACTTCAAAGAGGATGTGATCAGAGCAGCATCACTGGACCACATACCACAACCTATACAGGTCAATGGATACACAAACATCATGTAGAATGTGTACTTTCACTTTAGATATACATTCAATAGCAAATACTTCTCTACGTTTACTTAAAGTAGAATTTTAATGGAGGCCTTTTACCAGAGTACTCATTTATCGGAGTATTTCTACTTAAGTAAAGGAACTGAGTACTTCTTCCACCACTGCTCGAGTAATTGTTTAGGGAAATAAATTTTGAATTTAGCATCTTAAAGCGCAGCAGCAATAACCAGACA
Organism: Notolepis coatsorum; assembly: GCF_963971535.1. Lineage (NCBI taxonomy): Eukaryota > Metazoa > Chordata > Actinopteri > Aulopiformes > Paralepididae > Notolepis > Notolepis coatsorum. The sequence continues at coordinate 1,090,647 of NC_140171.1, forward strand.
CACCTGACACAATGCACAGCGATATATACCTGATGCTTAATGTCAAGTCAGTCAGAGCGGAGGTCGTGTCATTATTTACAAATGGCAACCGTCTGCAGCAGGTCTCTCGGCATGTCCGTCCGTATCAATAGTCTGAACGCTACGCAAAGTGGGCGACATGTTGTTGTAAATGCACAAACATGAACCGCTGTTTCCATCTTTCAGATAACGCTAAGCTAGTTTTCAACGCAACACAGTTTTCATGGTTACTCTCTCTCTCTCTCACGCTCCACCGCTGACCAGTGTGGTCTTCCTGCAACAACTCAAGACTCGTGGGATTTCCAGAGAGATTTTTGTTTTAGTGGCACAAACGAGCACGTTTGTTGATTTTTAAATGAATAAAAAGCAGGGCACCCTCAATCAGTTGAAACAGCGAGTACTGGAGTAATAGATCACTCCTGCCCATCTCTCTACTGCAAATCGGGTCAATATCCCCATTTTTCAAAGCTGCATTTTTGTCTCTTTTCCCTTGTGTGCAGACGCCAATGCCCTCGAGTTCACAGAGAACGATCAACTTTCAACCCGAGAGCATTTCCAGAGTCAGCGCCATCCGCAGCAGGTCTCACAGCAGCCTCCTCCTAGAGATCTCCAAGGAGGATCCCGTCGTCGAGACCGGATCGAGTCTGTCGTCGGTGAGCAGCCAACAAACTGCCGAAGAGGTGGAACTGTTATCGGAGACGGAGAGGCCTGCAAGTGTCCATGTGAAGGATGCAGCAGAGACAGACGGGCCTGGAACTGTCCATGATGCAGCAGAGACAGACAGGCCTGGAACTGTCCATGATGCAGCAGAGAGAGACAGGCCTGGAACTGTCCATGATGCAGCAGAGAGAGACAGGCCTAGAACTGTCCATGATGCAGCAGAGACAGACAGGCCTGGAACTGTCCATGATGATGCAGCAGAGACAGACAGGCCTGGAACTGTCCATGATGCAGCAGAGACAGACAGGCCTCGAACTGTCCATGTGAAGGGTGATGATGCAGCAGAGAGAGAGGAGGAGGACGTATCGTCTGGCTATGACCGTCCTCAGAGACTAGAGGTGGAGGTGGAGATGAGTCCCGGAGACCTGGTCCAGGGTTACGTGCTGCCTGACCAGTGAGCTGCCCTCACAGCCTCAGACCGGGTCCAGGGTTACGAAGTTAAGTTATGTATTTATTTTTTACCCAGCAGGGACAGTGTACATTAGTCAACATCTTCAGTTTCCATATCAATGTAAATGTACCAGAATTAGCTCATGAGCTAGTTTTCATCTGTAAGTCCCTGTCTACCATGCATGTCTTTATGGTGTGGGAGGAAACCCACGCGAACACAGGGAGAGAACATGCAAACTCCACACAGAAAGGCCCCCCCACTACTGGGGTTCGAACCCAGGACCATCTTGCTGTGAGGCAGCAGTGCTAACCACTGTGCCACCCTGACCAGTGAGGGGGGTTCTATAAGCTTTGTTCACATGAATGAACCTGCTCAAGGGCACCTTGGCACACGCTGTGTAACCGGGAATCTTCCCGATTACCAAACGCCGGCTCTACCTCCTCCTGAGCCGGCAGAATTGTGGTTCTGGTTCCAGTGGCTGAACTTCCACATTGTTGTCGAGGAAACGTCAAGCTTCTTCATCGATGTCTAGACCTGATGTTCCTCCAGAGGTCTGTGTGTTCAGGGTTCATCTTCTGCTGGTGTGCAGAGACCGGGTTCACGTGTTGGTCTTCTACAGACCTTTTTTTTTACAAAGACTGCATGTTGCTCTTAAAGAGAACTATATCCCGTTATCAGGCGGGTGAAGCAGGCGCCACGGTAAGAGTCGTTAATCGTTAATTAAGCAACATCACAGGAGCACTTTGTACTGTATCGGCTCAGAGCTGTGAGGCGGTGGCTGGCAGGAGGCCAAAGATCCTGCTGATGACGCCAGAGATCACAGCGTCACTAAGGAACAGGCCAGAGATCACAGCGTCACTAAGGAACAGGCCAGAGATCACAGCGTCGCTAAGGAACAGGCCAGAGATCACAGCCTCACTAAGGAACAGGCCAGAGATCACAGCGTCACTAAGGAACAGGCCAGAGATCACAGCGTCACTAAGGAACAGGCCAGAGATCACAGCCTCACTAAGGAACAGGCCAGAGATCACAGCGTCACTAAGGAACAGGCCAGAGATCACAGCGTCACTAAGGAACAGGCCAGAGATCACAGCGTCACTAAGGAACCATAGAAAGTAACATCGAGTTTGATATCGCTTTTGTACTGCAGTTTTAATGTAAGGCTTTTACTAAACAAATTAAATTATTTAAATACAGATGTACCAACAAGATATACTGTAGTTCTGGAAACCGTCATATCCCAACACAACAGGAAACAAAGCACATTGTATTCAAAAAGAGACTGTACCAGCCGTTGTCGATGTATAAATCAAGCAAATCTGCCGATGGGACGCATTCCAATTCAAATGCCGCAACCTATACTGTGTGTGGACTAGTGAGGCGTTCCGACAAACTAATAACCGTTAAGTCTAGCGGTACAAACGGTGTCTTCATTAAAACGGCCCCGATCAAATACCCATCTAGGAAAAAGTAACTTAGAATTATATATATGCCTTCTTTAAATGTAACAACTTTGTAGCTGAGGTTTTATCTGCACGTGTTTATATCCCAATTTTCCACAGGATATGACACTAAATGAATGTCGGGCGTTCTAAGATGGCTGACCACTGTAGCGCCACCAATGCAATTGTATATTTCTTAAAAGATCTGTAAAAACGTGATCTTCCAGAAATGTAGTTTTTTTTTTAATGTTAACCCTTTCACTGCCGCACTACAGGTTAACCCTTTACTATCACACTACCGTCGCAGTGAAAGGGTTAACATTCTGTAGTGCGGCAGTGAAAGGGTTAAGATCTATTAACCCTTTCACTGCCGCACTACCGAACGGTTAACCCTTTCACTGCGACCATACACGGAACCCTTTCACTGCCACACAACAGCCCTGTTAAGAGAATGCATTGTACATACATTTATCATTTTCTGTCCCACATTCTATACTGATTTGGGCTCATATTGTGATTAAATGAACATGAAAGGTGTTCCACACAAAATCAAAGTGTATTTTTAATAAAGATCTTCAGGGGATACAATGTTTCTTTTTATACTTTGAAATTAAACATCTGCTGTGGATTCTGATGTATACAGTGTAATCAGGGTGACTGGATGTTTGTTTTTAATCTGAAAATATAATCTCTGTACCCATCAGAATGTGAGACACGCCCATCAGAATGTGAGACACGCCCATCAGAATGTGAGACACGCCCATCAGAATGTGAGACACGCCCATCAGAATGTGAGACACGCCCATCAGAATGTGAGACACGCCCATCAGAGTGTGAGACACGCCCATCAGAATGTGAGACACGCCCATCAGAATATGAGACACGCCCATCAGAATGTGAGACACGCCCATCAGAATATGAGACACGCCCATCAGAGTGTGAGACACGCCCATCAGAATGTGACGCTCCCTTTAGTCCCGTCTGGGCCCCAGTCTTGGTAGAATGAAAGGTGTGGAGGTCCGTTAATAATCCCAGCGACGGGGTAAACGGCCGGTCATTAGAGCCGCTCTTCGTCTCGTCGGCTAGGAGATCTTTAGACCCTGAACGTTGATCCGCTGGCTCAGCATCTGCTTCTCCTGCCGCACCTTCTCCTGCTTGAAGGCCACGGTGTTGGCTTTCTTCTCCCCTCTCCTCTCCTGTTGACGACACGAGGAGGAGGACAAACTGTCACATTGATGCCAAAACAAACCACCGCTCGTACACAATCTGCAAACCTAGTATCTAGTGTCTCCCTCCTTGATGGCTGTTCTCTGGTCATTTATAGTTCATCTCTAGTGTCTCCACCTTGATGGCTGTTCTCTGGTCATTTATAGTTCATCTCTAGTGTCTCCACCTTGATGGCTGTTCTCTGGTCATTTATAGTTCATCTCTAGTGTCTCCACCTTGATGGCTGTTCTCTGGTCATTTATAGTTCATCTCTAGTGTCTCCCCTCCTTGATGGCTGTTCTCTGGTCATTTATAGTTCATCTCTAGTGTCTCCACCTTGATGGCTGTTCTCTGGTCATTTATAGTTCATCTCTAGTGTCTCCCTCCTTGATGGCTGTTCTCTGGTCATTTATAGTTCATCTCTAGCGTCTCCCCTCCTTGATGGCTGTTCTCTGGTCATTTATAGTTCATCTCTAGTGTCTCCCTCCTTGATGGCTGTTCTCTGGTCATTTATAGTTCATCTCTAGTGTCTCCCCTCCTTGATGGCTGTTCTCTGGTCATTTATAGTTCATCTCTAGTGTCTCCTCCTTGATGGCTGTTCTCTGGTCATTTATAGTTCATCTCTAGTGTCTCCCTCCTTGATGGCTGTTCTCTGGTCATTTATAGTTCATCTCTAGTGTCTCCCTCCTTGATGGCTGTTCTCTGGTCATTTATAGTTCATCTCTAGCGTCTCCCCTCCTTGATGGCTGTTCTCTGGTCATTTATAGTTCATCTCTAGTGTCTCCCTCCTTGATGGCTGTTCTCTGGTCATTTATAGTTCATCTCTAGTGTCTCCCCTCCTTGATGGCTGTTCTCTGGTCATTTATAGTTCATCTCTAGTGTCTCCTCCTTGATGGCTGTTCTCTGGTCATTTATAGTTCATCTCTAGTGTCTCCTCCTTGATGGCTGTTCTCTGGTCATTTATAGTTCATCTCTAGTGTCTCCCCTCCTTGATGGCTGTTCTCTGGTCATTTATAGTTCATCTCTAGTGTTTCCTCCTTGATGGCTGTTCTCTGGTCATTTATAGTTCATCTCTAGTGTCTCCTCCTTGATGGCTGTTCTCTGGTCATTTATAGTTCATCTCTAGTGTCTCCTCCTTGATGGCTGTTCTCTGGTCATTTATAGTTCATCTCTAGTGTCTCCCTCCTTGATGCCTGTTCTCTGGTCATTTATAGTTCATCTCTAGTGTCTCCCTCCTTGATGGCTGTTCTCTGGTCATTTATAGTTCATCTCTAGTGTCTCCCTCCTTGATGCCTGTTCCCTGGTCATTTATAGTTCATCTCTAGTGTCTCCCTCCTTGATGGCTGTTCTCTGGTCATTTATAGTTCATCTCTAGTGTCTCCTCCTTGATGGCTGTTCTCTGGTCATTTATAGTTCATCTCTAGTGTCTCCTCCTTGATGGCTGTTCTCTGGTCATTTATAGTTCATCTCTAGTGTCTCCCTCCTTGATGGCTGTTCTCTGGTCATTTATAGTTCATCTCTAGTGTCTCCCTCCTTGATGGCTGTTCTCTGGTCATTTATAGTTCATCTCTAGCGTCTCCCTCCTTGATGGCTGTTCTCTGGTCATTTATAGTTCATCTCTAGCGTCTCCCTCCTTGATGGCTGTTCTCTGGTCATTTATAGTTCATCTCTAGTGTCTCCCTCCTTGATGGCTGTTCTCTGGTCATTTATAGTTCATCTCTAGTGTCTCCTCCTTGATGGCTGTTCTCTGGTCATTTATAGTTCATCTCTAGTGTCTCCCTCCTTGATGGCTGTTCTCTGGTCATTTATAGTTCATCTCTAGTGTCTCCCTCCTTGATGGCTGTTCTCTGGTCATTTATAGTTCATCTCTAGTGTCTCCCTCCTTGATGCCTGTTCTGTGGTCATTTATAGTTCATCTCTAGTGTCACCCTCCTTGATGGCTGTTCTCTGGTCATTTATAGTTCATCTCTAGTGTCTCCTCCTTGATGGCTGTTCTCTGGTCATTTATAGTTCATCTCTAGTGTCTCCTCCTTGATGGCTGTTCTCTGGTCATTTATAGTTCATCTCTAGTGTCTCCTCCTTGATGGCTGTTCTCTGGTCATTTATAGTTCATCTCTAGTGTCTCCTCCTTGATGGCTGTTCTCTGGTCATTTATAGTTCATCTCTAGCGGCTCCCTCCTTGATGGCTGTTCCCTGGTCATTTATAGTTCATCTCTAGTGTCTCCTCCTTGATGGCTGTTCTCTGGTCATTTATAGTTCATCTCTAGCGTCTCCCTCCTTGATGGCTGTTCTCTGGTCATTTATAGTTCATCTCTAGTGTCTCCTCCTTGATGGCTGTTCTCTGGTCATTTATAGTTCATCTCTAGTGTCTCCTCCTTGATGGCTGTTCTCTGGTCATTTATAGTTCATCTCTAGTGTCTCCTCCTTGATGGCTGTTCTCTGGTCATTTATAGTTAATCTCTAGCGTCTCCCTCCTTGATGCCTGTTCCCTGGTCATTTATAGTTCATCTCTAGTGTCTCCTCCTTGATGGCTGTTCTCTGGTCATTTATAGTTCATCTCTAGTGTCTCCCTCCTTGATGGCTGTTCTCTGGTCATTTATAGTTCATCTCTAGTGTCTCCTCCTTGATGGCTGTTCTCTGGTCATTTATAGTTCATCTCTAGCGTCTCCCTCCTTGATGGCTGTTCTCTGGTCATTTATAGTTCATCTCTAGTGTCTCCCTCCTTGATGGCTGTTCCCTGGTCATTTATAGTTCATCTCTAGTGTCTCCCTCCTTGATGGCTGTTCTCTGGTCATTTATAGTTCATCTCTAGTGTCTCCCCTCCTTGATGGCTGTTCTCTGGTCATTTATAGTTCATCTCTAGTGTCTCCTCCTTGATGGCTGTTCTCTGGTCATTTATAGTTCATCTCTAGTGTCTCCTCCTTGATGGCTGTTCTCTGGTCATTTATAGTTCATCTCTAGTGTCTCCCCTCCTTGATGGCTGTTCTCTGGTCATTTATAGTTCATCTCTAGTGTCTCCTCCTTGATGGCTGTTCTCTGGTCATTTATAGTTCATCTCTAGTGTCTCCTCCTTGATGGCTGTTCTCTGGTCATTTATAGTTCATCTCTAGTGTCTCCTCCTTGATGGCTGTTCTCTGGTCATTTATAGTTCATCTCTAGTGTCTCCCTCCTTGATGCCTGTTCTCTGGTCATTTATAGTTCATCTCTAGTGTCTCCCTCCTTGATGGCTGTTCTCTGGTCATTTATAGTTCATCTCTAGTGTCTCCCTCCTTGATGCCTGTTCCCTGGTCATTTATAGTTCATCTCTAGTGTCTCCCTCCTTGATGGCTGTTCTCTGGTCATTTATAGTTCATCTCTAGTGTCTCCCTCCTTGATGGTTCTCTGGTCATTTATAGTTCATCTCTAGCGTCTCCCTCCTTGATGGCTGTTCTCTGGTCATTTATAGTTCATCTCTAGCGTCTCCCTCCTTGATGGCTGTTCTCTGGTCATTTATAGTTCATCTCTAGTGTCTCCCTCCTTGATGGCTGTTCTCTGGTCATTTATAGTTCATCTCTAGTGTCTCCTCCTTGATGGCTGTTCTCTGGTCATTTATAGTTCATCTCTAGTGTCTCCCTCCTTGATGGCTGTTCTCTGGTCATTTATAGTTCATCTCTAGTGTCTCCCTCCTTGATGCCTGTTCTGTGGTCATTTATAGTTCATCTCTAGCGTCTCCCTCCTTGATGGCTGTTCTCTGGTCATTTATAGTTCATCTCTAGCGTCTCCCTCCTTGATGGCTGTTCTCTGGTCATTTATAGTTCATCTCTAGCGTCTCCCTCCTTGATGGCTGTTCTCTGGTCATTTATAGTTCATCTCTAGCGTCTCTCTCCTTGATGGCTGTTCTCTGGTCATTTATAGTTCATCTCTAGTGTCTCCTCCTTGATGGCTGTTCTCTGGTCATTTATAGTTCATCTCTAGTGTCTCCTCCTTGATGGCTGTTCTCTGGTCATTTATAGTTCATCTCTAGTGTCTCCTCCTTGATGGCTGTTCTCTGGTCATTTATAGTTCATCTCTAGCGGCTCCCTCCTTGATGGCTGTTCCCTGGTCATTTATAGTTCATCTCTAGTGTCTCCTCCTTGATGGCTGTTCTCTGGTCATTTATAGTTCATCTCTAGTGTCTCCCTCCTTGATGGCTGTTCTCTGGTCATTTATAGTTCATCTCTAGTGTCTCCCTCCTTGATGGCTGTTCTCTGGTCATTTATAGTTCATCTCTAGCGTCTCCCTCCTTGATGGCTGTTCTCTGGTCATTTATAGTTCATCTCTAGCGTCTCCCTCCTTGATGGCTGTTCTCTGGTCATTTATAGTTCATCTCTAGTGTCTCCCTCCTTGATGGCTGTTCTCTGGTCATTTATAGTTCATCTCTAGTGTCTCCTCCTTGATGGCTGTTCTCTGGTCATTTATAGTTCATCTCTAGTGTCTCCCTCCTTGATGGCTGTTCTCTGGTCATTTATAGTTCATCTCTAGTGTCTCCCTCCTTGATGGCTGTTCTCTGGTCATTTATAGTTCATCTCTAGTGTCTCCCTCCTTGATGCCTGTTCTGTGGTCATTTATAGTTCATCTCTAGTGTCACCCTCCTTGATGGCTGTTCTCTGGTCATTTATAGTTCATCTCTAGTGTCTCCTCCTTGATGGCTGTTCTCTGGTCATTTATAGTTCATCTCTAGTGTCTCCTCCTTGATGGCTGTTCTCTGGTCATTTATAGTTCATCTCTAGTGTCTCCTCCTTGATGGCTGTTCTCTGGTCATTTATAGTTCATCTCTAGTGTCTCCTCCTTGATGGCTGTTCTCTGGTCATTTATAGTTCATCTCTAGCGGCTCCCTCCTTGATGGCTGTTCCCTGGTCATTTATAGTTCATCTCTAGTGTCTCCTCCTTGATGGCTGTTCTCTGGTCATTTATAGTTCATCTCTAGCGTCTCCCTCCTTGATGGCTGTTCTCTGGTCATTTATAGTTCATCTCTAGTGTCTCCTCCTTGATGGCTGTTCTCTGGTCATTTATAGTTCATCTCTAGTGTCTCCTCCTTGATGGCTGTTCTCTGGTCATTTATAGTTCATCTCTAGTGTCTCCTCCTTGATGGCTGTTCTCTGGTCATTTATAGTTAATCTCTAGCGTCTCCCTCCTTGATGCCTGTTCCCTGGTCATTTATAGTTCATCTCTAGTGTCTCCTCCTTGATGGCTGTTCTCTGGTCATTTATAGTTCATCTCTAGTGTCTCCCTCCTTGATGGCTGTTCTCTGGTCATTTATAGTTCATCTCTAGTGTCTCCTCCTTGATGGCTGTTCTCTGGTCATTTATAGTTCATCTCTAGCGTCTCCCTCCTTGATGGCTGTTCTCTGGTCATTTATAGTTCATCTCTAGTGTCTCCCTCCTTGATGGCTGTTCCCTGGTCATTTATAGTTCATCTCTAGTGTCTCCCTCCTTGATGGCTGTTCTCTGGTCATTTATAGTTCATCTCTAGTGTCTCCCCTCCTTGATGGCTGTTCTCTGGTCATTTATAGTTCATCTCTAGTGTCTCCTCCTTGATGGCTGTTCTCTGGTCATTTATAGTTCATCTCTAGTGTCTCCTCCTTGATGGCTGTTCTCTGGTCATTTATAGTTCATCTCTAGTGTCTCCCCTCCTTGATGGCTGTTCTCTGGTCATTTATAGTTCATCTCTAGTGTCTCCTCCTTGATGGCTGTTCTCTGGTCATTTATAGTTCATCTCTAGTGTCTCCTCCTTGATGGCTGTTCTCTGGTCATTTATAGTTCATCTCTAGTGTCTCCTCCTTGATGGCTGTTCTCTGGTCATTTATAGTTCATCTCTAGTGTCTCCCTCCTTGATGCCTGTTCTCTGGTCATTTATAGTTCATCTCTAGTGTCTCCCTCCTTGATGGCTGTTCTCTGGTCATTTATAGTTCATCTCTAGTGTCTCCCTCCTTGATGCCTGTTCCCTGGTCATTTATAGTTCATCTCTAGTGTCTCCCTCCTTGATGGCTGTTCTCTGGTCATTTATAGTTCATCTCTAGTGTCTCCCTCCTTGATGGTTCTCTGGTCATTTATAGTTCATCTCTAGCGTCTCCCTCCTTGATGGCTGTTCTCTGGTCATTTATAGTTCATCTCTAGCGTCTCCCTCCTTGATGGCTGTTCTCTGGTCATTTATAGTTCATCTCTAGTGTCTCCCTCCTTGATGGCTGTTCTCTGGTCATTTATAGTTCATCTCTAGTGTCTCCTCCTTGATGGCTGTTCTCTGGTCATTTATAGTTCATCTCTAGTGTCTCCCTCCTTGATGGCTGTTCTCTGGTCATTTATAGTTCATCTCTAGTGTCTCCCTCCTTGATGCCTGTTCTGTGGTCATTTATAGTTCATCTCTAGCGTCTCCCTCCTTGATGGCTGTTCTCTGGTCATTTATAGTTCATCTCTAGCGTCTCCCTCCTTGATGGCTGTTCTCTGGTCATTTATAGTTCATCTCTAGCGTCTCCCTCCTTGATGGCTGTTCTCTGGTCATTTATAGTTCATCTCTAGCGTCTCTCTCCTTGATGGCTGTTCTCTGGTCATTTATAGTTCATCTCTAGTGTCTCCTCCTTGATGGCTGTTCTCTGGTCATTTATAGTTCATCTCTAGTGTCTCCTCCTTGATGGCTGTTCTCTGGTCATTTATAGTTCATCTCTAGTGTCTCCTCCTTGATGGCTGTTCTCTGGTCATTTATAGTTCATCTCTAGCGGCTCCCTCCTTGATGGCTGTTCCCTGGTCATTTATAGTTCATCTCTAGTGTCTCCTCCTTGATGGCTGTTCTCTGGTCATTTATAGTTCATCTCTAGTGTCTCCCTCCTTGATGGCTGTTCTCTGGTCATTTATAGTTCATCTCTAGTGTCTCCTCCTTGAAGGCTGTTCTCTGGTCATTTATAGTTCATCTCTAGCGTCTCCCTCCTTGATGGCTGTTCTCTGGTCATTTATAGTTCATCTCTAGTGTCTCCCTCCTTGATGGCTGTTCCCTGGTCATTTATAGTTCATCTCTAGTGTCTCCCTCCTTGATGGCTGTTCTCTGGTCATTTATAGTTCATCTCTAGTGTCTCCCTCCTTGATGGCTGTTCTCTGGTCATTTATAGTTCATCTCTAGCGTCTCCTCCTTGATGGCTGTTCTCTGGTCATTTATAGTTCATCTCTAGTGTCTCCTCCTTGATGGCTGTTCTCTGGTCATTTATAGTTCATCTCTAGTGTCTCCCTCCTTGATGGCTGTTCTCTGGTCATTTATAGTTCATCTCTAGTGTCTCCTCCTTGATGGCTGTTCTCTGGTCATTTATAGTTCATCTCTAGTGTCTCCCTCCTTGATGGCTGTTCTCTGGTCATTTATAGTTCATCTCTAGTAGGGCTGGGCGATTAATCGGGAAGAATATCACAATCTCGATTCATAGACCTATGCAATCTCATTTCTAAATTATGAAGATTTTTTTTCTTTTTTTACTTTACTTTTTTAAATGATGACGATTCTGACTCGAGTTATTTTGTATGTTACAAGATACTTTTAAGTTTAAGTCAAGCACTTTGATATACGTTATGTTTAAGCCAAGCACTTTGATATATGTTATGTTTAAGTTTAAGCCAAGCACTTTGATATATGTTATGTTGTCTGTTTAAGAAAGAGTACAATAAAGGATTTTATTGAAAAAAAAAAAAATCGTGTGAGAGAATCGTGATCTCAATTCTTAAGAGAGAAAAATCGTGATTCACACATTTGAGCCAGAATGGCCCCGGCCCTAATCTCTCGTGTGGCCCACCTTGCGTTCCTCCTTGATGGCCTGCTTCCTGGCCCTCCTCTCCTCCGTGTTCTCCTCCTTGTCGCGGGGCTGGGTGGAGACGCGCGGCAGGTCCGAGTCGTTGATGCGCTCCATGCGCTCCGCCTGCTTGGCCGTGGGACCCAGCCTGATGGGCAGCACGTCCAGGGGGATGCCCGACTTGTTGGAGACTCGGATGGGCTGAGGAGAGACGGAATCAAAGTCTTTATTCAAACACCTTCACCACCTTTCAAATAGGAGGAATGGTTCTTTTTTCAAAGGGCTGTACCGTGAATAGTAAGATTCAAGAGATTTATTAGTCACATACATACTAGGGATGGGGGGGGGGGAATCGAAATTATAAATGTTTATGAAATATTTTTATTTATTTTTCACATGTATGTGTAAGATTTATAACTGTTTGTTGGTTTCCTTAAACATATATACGTGAATGAACAAAAATAAGTTAAAAAAAAATATATATATATAGTTATATTCTAATATATATATATTCTTTTTGTACGTTTTTCCCCCTTTTCGAGTAATACACGATCAATCGAGTATAGCATGCGATCAATCGATCTGGATTTCTTTAAAATGCCCATCCCTAATACATACACAAGACATGTAGTGAAATGAAGGTGGCCATGCCCGCCTTGATTGTGCAAAAAATACAAATAAAATAGACATAAAGAGTACTAAGATAAAATACAATGCTAAGCTTACGAATTAAAGGTAATGAGTCCTATATATACACTACTATACAATATACAGTTATACTATATATAACTATACTATACAAAAACATAGTTATGTTCTTTAAAGTGACCTTTTCTTTTGTGTTTAACACACTCCCGGCCAACCACGGACACGTCCGTGTTTCGGATCCAACGGTAGAGGGCCGGCAAGGTTGTTTTGGCCTTTATTCCATTTTAATAACCTACTCAATGTCACCGAGCGGCACTGCAGAATTACCCTACTCTTGGAATTCGGAAAAGTGCATTACCGGCCAGAGCCTCGTAGGGGCGCTGTCTCGATAATGCAGTGTTCCCTGTGGCAGAACGGTGTTTTATTTTATTTTTTAATCTTGAATGGACTTTCCTGTTAGGCTGAATCTATGCGTGTAGCATGTAGCATGGAATACGTTTTGGGGCGCTGAATTCAGTGTGCAGTAAAGGAATATATCATCAGCCAATGGACATATCGATCTACCAGATGGCGTGGTAAGAGCTTTTTCACGTAAATTACAGCCCAATCGGGCCTTGCTTTGTTAGCCAACCAGCCGATCGGTGAATACGGCTAATGCCGTTACTGGTAATAAATAATCAGAAACGACGCCCCCCCCCCCCCCCCCCCCCTTTCATGCATTCATGGTGGACCATGATACAGACAATATGCATTTAGATTTTTAGCTCTAGCTTCTGTAGGGCCGAAACACCATTCGATTTAACGTTATTAGCCATTAGCCCTGTATCTCGTTTTGCAGGAAATATACCAGACCAATCCCATATAACGCTTATATTCAAGAGGCTATAAAATGGAAACGTATTGATGAAAAAATTATTTAAGCCATTTTGAAGGGATGGTTTATAGTGTCAATTGACGATGAGAATGGACAGATAGCAATTTAGCTCTACAAACAGCCTCACGCACAATGAATACTTATTATGATAAGCTGGCCTTATAGAGCGGGTCCGTCTAATACCCGTGGCCGTCGATGTGTTAAAGTGACCTGTAGTGTGTTTGTGTGTGAGAGTGCAGGAAATAAGACTGCATTTCTGCATCACTTTTATCCAAAGTGCTTTACAACTCATGCCTCACAACAAACACTGCAGAAAACATACCCTTCGCATTTACAGCTTCATTCCAGCCTGACCCGTGTCTTGGTATGTCACAGGGCGGGGCGCGAGATAACAGTCAAAGTCCTTCACCTTTGCATAGACCTTATTGTGGTACTTCACTCAGGCAGTTCTCAGTGAGGTATAATATAGAGGGTCCAATCTTTGGAATGCAGCTGATCCTATGCTGAGGAAATCTCCATCTCTGCTTATTTTTAAAGTAAACTACAAAAAAAATGCTCATATCCAAAAGTAGTAGATAGATAAATAGGTCATACATGTAGGTATGCATTTGGTTATGTGGGTGGGTAGGTTTGTAAGGCAGGTGAGGTGGGTGGTTATGTATTATTATGTATACAGTATATGCATGTATTTACTGTGTGTATGTATGTTTGTGTTAAGTTAACACATATATTTTGAATGTATTACTGGTATTTTTAAAAGAATATGTATATTTTTGTATGTTTTGATTTTACAAAACAGGGAAAGTTCTCGATAAGCCTCTAGGCTTCCAACTTCTCCTTCACAATATGGTTATGTATTTTTATTTATTTTTTACTTTTGTTTAACTCTGTTAATAAATACAAATTCCAGCCTGACCCGTGTTTTGTTATGTCACAGGGCGAGGCGCGAGAAAGTCCTTCACCTTTGTTGCCACACCCTAAAAGCTTAACCCTTTCACTGCCACACGACACATGATCGCCGTCTGTTGTGTGATAGTAGTAAAGGGTTAAACCTTTATGATGTCGGGGAGGTTGCGACCCTCTCTGCGCCGCCCCCTATCTCCCTGTCTCCGGCTGTCTCGGAGCGATGACCGGAGTGTTGAATGTCCCGTGATTAAGACCGGGAGGAAGCGACCCTCTTTGCGCCTTCCCTGTGCCTCAAATAGATCCGCTATCAGCTATCTTTAATCTTTCAAAATGCTCAGTTGCTATCGCTATCAGCTCTATCTTTAATTTTTCAAAATGTTCAGTTGCTATTGCATGCACTCATCTGTGTTTCACTACACACTTGAGTGCATGCTTACCAACTGTTAGTCTGCAACACTACTATCGCCGACATCTAAGAAGGGAGATCCCCCCTTAAATGGCCCTTCTAAGGTTTCTCTCCTTCACACTGCCTGTGGTGCATTTTTTTCCTATTGTTAGGTTTTAGTGAGTTTTTCCTTACCTTCGCGTGGGGTATGTCTGGGAGTGCTTGCATTTATTCATTTATTTTGCATTTATTTTAAATTTGTTGGACCTTATGGTGTTCTTGTTTTGTTCTTGACTTATTGTTATGTTTCTTCTCGACTTGTTTAAAGAAGACGTGTCCGGCCCATGGGGACATTAACGTGTGTTGTCGGGCCTTACAAATAAAATAAATTTGATTTGATTAACATTGTCGTGTGGCAGTGAAAGGGTTAACACATAAACGTGCCCAGCAATACAGTAGTCCAAACATCGCACGTATTCTCAACATACCTTTGGTGGATCTTGAATGATTTTGGGCCGGTTATATAAATTGGAATATGTACCTAGAGAAAACAAGATAATAGTGTTACTCAAACGGATCTTGACAGACCTAACAAAAATGACATCCTACACTGTTAAAAGGGGGGATATCACCCAATTTTAAGAATTCATAATTGTTATTCCTACAACCCAGTATTAATATCTCTAAGCAACAGAATATATGACTCACCCCCATCGACTTCCACTAGCATGGTTAGCATGACGCTAACATTTTATGTTTCCTACACCTAAGTGAATGGACAAATCAGATACGGTTCTTAAAAAACTTGGACTATCCCTTTAAGTGATCAATAGTAACAAACAATAATAACAAAATAATTATAAATACATGAACACACAGTTCCCTATACCTCTTCTTAGCCCTCATCTAGTCACTAAAAATGTGCTATAGACAAGTCGGCCACTAGTCCAAGTTCAGATATTTTCAACATGTCAACTATCTACATTGCTCTTGACTTTTTGTTTTATAATTTCTTTTTCATTACGATTATTCTGTTTGACAAAGCTTGATATTATGATTTATTTAGAGGAATGTAAAGAATACATGTTCAAAAATAAACTTTTCATTCAAACCTTTCGTTCAAGTTCAGATCAAACTGTTACAACTAGGCTTTGCAGATCAAAACATGAATCAAGATCGAGCAATTGCGTGTCCAATTTCCCGCTTCAAATGTTGTCAGAAGCATATTTTACATTGAAATAGAGGTTAAAAAAGAGAGAGCCGAGCGGGAGCAGAGAAACTAGCAGCGCTGTCGAGTCGTTCGCTTTGAGAAATCAGTGCCGATCGGTAAACGTATTTCACCGTTGAATCGGCGTGAATTTGTAGCGATTAGCCAGCTAGTGTTTCAGTCACTCCCTTTGAGAAATCGTAAAGCGGCGTGCAGACTTCTGGTTGGGAAATCGTAAAGCGGCGTGCAGACTTCTGGTTGAGAAATCGTAAAGCGGCGTGCAGACTTCTGGTTGAGAAATCGTAAAGCGGCGTGCAGACTTCTGGTTGAGAAATCGTAAAGCGGCGTGCAGACTTCTGGTTGAGAAATCGTAAAGCGGCGTGCAGACTTCTGGTTGAGAAATCGTAAAGCGGCGTGCAGACTTCTGGTTGAGAAATCGTAAAGCGGCGTGCAGACTTCTGGTTGAGAAATCGTAAAGCGGCGTGCAGACTTCTGGTTGAGAAATCGTAAAGCGGCGTGCAGACTTCTGGTTGAGAAATCGTAAAGCGGCGTGCAGACTTCTGGTTGGGAAATCGTAAAGCGGCGTGCAGACTTCTGGTTGGGAAATCGTAAAGCGGCGTGCAGACTTCTGGTTGAGAAATCGTAAAGCGGCGTGCAGACTTCTGGTTGAGAAATCGTCGAAGTATCAATAATAGTAAACCCAACTAACTGATATCAAAGTATCAATAAACTAATAATAATAATAATAATAATATCTTAAATTTATATAGCGCCTTTCAGGAGACCCAAGGCGCTTAACAGCTAAGGGAGGGGGACAGGGAACAACGTAACAAAAGTGAATATCAAAGTATCAATAATATTAAACCCAACTAACTGATCAAAGTATCAATAAACTGATATCAAAGTATCAATAATATTAAACCCAACTGACCGATATCAATAATATTAAACCCAACTGACTGCTATCAAAGTATCAATAATATTAAACCCAACTGACCGATATCAATAATATTAAACCCAACTGACTGCTATCAAAGTATCAATAATATTAAACCCAACTGACTGATATCAATAATAGTAAACCCAACTGACCGATATCAACATATCAATCATAAGTAAACCCAAATGACTGCTATCAAAGTATCAATAATATTAAACCCAACTGACTGATATCAATAATAGTAAACCCAACTGACTATCAACATATCAATCATATTAAACCCAACTGACTGCTATCAAAGTATCAATAGTAAACCCAACTGACTGATAAACATATCAATAATAGTAAACCCAACTGACTGATATCAACATATCAATAATATTAAACCCAACTGACTGCTATCAAAGTATCAATAATAGTAAACCAACCGACTGATATCAAAGTATCAATAATATTAAACCCAACTGACTGACATATCAATAATAGTAAACCCAACTGACTGATATCAATAATAGTAAACCCAAATGATATCAATAATAGTAAACCCAAATGACTGCTATCAAAGTATCAATAATATTAAACCCAACTGACTGACATATCAATAATATTAAACCCAACTGACTGCTATCAAAGTATCAATAATATTAAACCCAACTGACTGATAAACATATCAATAATAGTAAACCCAACTGACTGATATCAATAATAGTAAACCCAACTGACTGCTATCAAAGTATCAATAATATTAAACCCAACTGACTGATAAACATATCAATAATAGTAAACCCAACTGACTGATATCAATAATAGTAAACCCAACTGACTGATATCAATAATAGTAAACCCAAATGATATCAATAATAGTAAACCCAACTGACTGATAAATAATAGTAAACCCAAATGATATCAATAATAGTAAACCCAAATGACTGCTATCAAAGTATCAATAATATTAAACCCAACTGACTGCTATCAAAGTATCAATAATAGTAAACCCAACTGACTGATATCAATAATAGTAAACCAACTGACTGCTATCAAAGTATCAATAATAGTAAACCCAACTGACTGCTATCAAAGTATCAATAATAGTAAACCCAACTGACTGCTATCAACATATCAATAATAGTAAACCAACTGACTGATGATTGTTTCACAGTCCCATTTGTCCAGTGGAGGTCCCTCTATGACCAGAGTCTCCATCTCCTCCTCCTCGTCCTCCTCCTCCCTCACGGCGGGCAGCTCTTTGGGCCCCAGGTCATCTGGCCGCTGGAAGCTACGACACAAACATGACGACGTCAATATTCTTTTCATTTGGAATAATAACATTCTTAGTCAGCTGAACCCGACGAAGACCTTAGGCCAAATGACAAGGAGTACCTTTTTTGTTTTTAACCTTTATTTACCAGGGTAGGTTCTTTATTAGGGGTGTAACGGTACACGTATCCGTACCGAACCGGTTCAGTACGCGTCGTGTACCGAACTAATGCAACGGTACGTTAACTACTAACATAACGCACGTGCAGAACTATTTTTTGCCGTGCAGAATTTTATTCCAAACGCCAAATTCACGCCAAAATATGGTTGTAACACAGCAGGGTCATTACCATTTTTTTTTTTTTATCCACTTTTTCGCCCATTTTCAATTTTTCTCCCATCCCAATTTTTTCGTATATCGTCCAATTCAACCCTCCCCTGTCACGAACGCTGTTTCTTGCCTCCCACAAGCCGGCTGCAATGTGGACTAAGTCATACATAGCACAAGTCCCCTCCGATACTCGAGGTAGCAGCCGTCGCATCTTTCCACCTGCGCGGCTCGATCTCTCAGCGTCGGGGGTCTGCGCTTTGGAGGGGCGCCGCCCCCGTCGCTTCCTGATTCTACTGCACAGGCGCACCAACCGACCTGTAGGAGTCACTGTCCACAATGCCCGATCCCCACCCATCAGTTTCCCTCCCCCTAATACTGCCAATGTGTATTAGTATGAACGACCAGCTAAACTGAAAGCAATGTGGAGCGCTGGGCTCGAACAGGGAGATGATCCGTTTGAGCCCAGTCTCCAGTATTCGTGGTGAGCGCCTTGCCCACTGCACCACGTAGCCGCCCCACAGCAGGGTCATTACTGAAAATGTTCATCCTTTTCTTGTTCGCCAAATAACACACACACATACATAGGCCTGCCACGATAACACATTTTGCTGGGCGATTAATTGCCCCCGAAAATATCGCGATAAGCGATATTATTGCGACCGGTTAGAGAATTTTTTTTTGGAGAAATTTATTTCCCAAAACTTTTATTTTGAAGCCCACCGCTCCGTCTTTTCCGGTGTTTTAGACTTTTATTTTGAAGCCCACCGACCGGACCGGAAGTATTGTTGTGATTATCAGGTACTTTTTTAGTCCCTGCTCTGTCGTGGTTCCAAGCGAGTAGAAGTGAGATGCATGCATCTTATTCAAATCAAATCAAATCTTATTGGTAGAAGTGGTACCAGAAAAGTCACGTGAAACACTGCAGACCACTGATGGTCAGAATAGAGACGCGTCACTCCTTGGAGAGTCTGAGGGAGTCTGAACGAAAACAGAACGCCGCCATCTTTAATGTCTCGCATAGGATTTCATAATCATTATGTTTGCAGCAGGCACAAGTGCAATAAACAAAGGATACAGTCACTGTGTATTCTGCCTCATTTATTGATTAAACAAAACCGACATCAACACAATTTGCCACCGAGCGGAGAGTTTAGTCTCGCAAAAAGATCACTGACTTGTTAAGGCTTGTTGTTAGGTTAGGTGCTAATGTTGTGCTAGCGTTTTAGCATGGCTATCGTACATAGCGTGATCAATATAACTCGCTATTGATTGTTTGTATGAGTAACGTTAATGCTAGTAGAATAGACACAATGAGGGGTAACGTTAGCCCCACGGAGCTCCTGTGCTGTGTTCTGTAGTAAAGCCAGCGGCCCGCCTCCCAACACGGACAGTGACTGACAAGGGACACTGGTTCCGCCTCAAACAAACGCGCAAATAGCAATTAATCGCGCCCGTCAAAATCATTGCATTCATTTTAATTATCGCGGCAATTAATCGATTTATTGCTTATCGCGGCAGGCCTACACACACAACATACTCTCCTGTCGAGCTGCTGCTGTGTTTAAATCCAAAATATTGATAAATCCTCTGCCATTGTTGTGTAACATACATGTAATCTCTTCTCTCGTCTACTTTCTCTGCTCCATGTGAAGTTAAATCTACTCTAGAAGTGAAACTGAAACATAAAAAGCGTACACCAGTGGGGGATGGGGCGGTAAACAATTAATTTACTCAGTGGATGCCTGAACACAGAATGACACCGGTATCACTGACTACCGCGGCAAGCCGGTGGAACGAAGTATAACTTAATAAAAGATCATTATATTTAATAATAATTATAATAAATATATTTTTTCCTGTACCGAACTCGGAACTCGTACCGAGCCCAAAACCGAGGTACTTACCGTGGCTTCTGTGTACCGTTACACCCCTAGTTCTTTATAAAATAAAAAATAACTGAACTGAACCTGTATTTACCAGGGTAGGTTCTTTATAACCTTTATTTACCAGGGTAGGTTCTTTATAACCTTTATTTAACCAGGATAGGTTCTTTAACCTTTATTTACCAGGGTAGGTTCTTTATAACCTTTATTTACCAGGGTAGGTTCTTTATAACCCTTATTTACCAGGGTAGGTTCTTTATAACCTTTATTTACCAGGGTAGGTTCTTTATAACCTTTATTTAACCAGGATAGGTTCTTTAACCTTTATTTACCAGGGTAGGTTCTTTATAACCTTTATTTAACCAGGGTAGGTTCTTTATAACCTTTATTTAACCAGGGTAGGTTCGCTGAGCCCAGATGTTCTTTTTCAGCAACGCCCTGCTTCACATTCACACCTGGGAGCTGCCCAGTACAACCACAGTCTGACACCGTTACCTGGGAGCTGCCCAGTACAACCACAGTCTGACACCGTTACCTGGGAGCTGCCCGGTACAACCACAGTCTGACACCGTTACCTGGGAGCTGCCCGGTACAACCACAGTCTGACACCGTTACCTGGGAGCTGCCCAGTACAACCACAGTCTGACACCGTTACCTGGGAGCTGCCCAGTACAACCACAGTCTGACACCGTTACCCGGGAGCTGCCCAGTACAACCACAGTCTGACACTGTTACCTGGGAGCTGCCCAGTACAACCACAGTCTGACACCGTTACCTGGGAGCTGCCCAGTACAACCACAGTCCGACACTGTTACCTGGGAGCTGCCCAGTACAACCACAGTCTGACACTGTTACCTGGGAGCTGCCCAGTACAACCACAGTCTGACACCGTTACCCGGGAGCTGCCCAGTTACAGCATTATATCCTTTACATACAAATGAAAGACGTGCTTCACTCACTCCTTCTCCTTCTGCTTGAAGTAGTCTTTGATGATCTCCTCCAGGCGAGCGCTGTCTGGTTCAATGTAGCCCTCCAGCTCTGCGTTGTCCAGGGCTCCGATCTCATCGTCATCAAACTGCTCATAGAACTGAAACGCACAAATACACACACACACACAAATACAGACAGTTTGAACCTACAGTGAAGACTATAGTGAAGATTCCACTGCTAACGACTATACACAGATGATCTCACTGCTAACGACTAATGAGGTGAACGTCTCACCTTCTCGAAGCGGTCGTCCAGCAGAGTGAGCTGCTCGTTCCTCTGCATGACGGAGGAGGTGAGGGAGTACTCTGTGAAGCGACTCTTCGTCTCCTCGTCCATGAACATGAACTCCCGGCCGCGCCCCTCGCCGTCCTCCCCCGACATACCCCCCTCTGAGCCAATGTCTCCCTCTTCGTCGGTGTCCTCCCACTCGTCATCATCGTCCTCATCGCCTCTGCAACAGTTTACATGTAGGTATTGATCATTTACAAATAAGCCATCGATACCTACCACCCCAAGGGATGCCAGACAGGCCACGGCACGGCTAAACCCTGGCTAGTGGAGACGAGGCCACAGCACGGCTAAACCCTGGCTAGTGGAGACGAGGCCACAGCACGGCTAAACCCTGGCTAGTGGAGACGAGGCCACAGCACGGCTGAACCCTGGCTAGTGGAGACAAGGCCACAGCACGGCTAAACCCTGGCTAGTGGAGACGAGGCCACGGCACGGCTAAACCCTGGCTAGTGGAGACCAGGCCACAGTACGGCTAAACCCTGGCTAGTGGAGACGAGGTCACAGCACGGCTAAACCCTGGCTAGTGGAGACCAGGCCACAGTACGGCTAAACCCTGGCTAGTGGAGACCAGGCCACAGCACGGCTAAACCCTGGCTAGTGGAGACGAGGCCACGGCACGGCTAAACCCTGGCTAGTGGAGACGAGGCCACAGCACGGCTAAACCCTGGCTAGTGGAGACGAGGCCACAGTACGGCTAAACCCTGGCTAGTGGAGACCAGGCCACAGCACGGCTAAACCCTGGCTAGTGGAGACCAAGCCACAGTACGGCTAAACCCTGGCTAGTGGAGACGAGGCCACAGCACGGCTAAACCCTGGCTAGTGGAGACAAGGCCACAGCACGGCTAAACCCTGGCTAGTGGAGACGAGGCCACAGCACGACTAAACCCTGGCTAGTGGAGACAAGGCCACAGCACGGCTAAACCCTGGCTAGTGGAGACCAGGCCACAGCACGGCTAAACCCTGGCTAGTGGAGACGAGGCCACAACACGGCTAAACCTTGGCTACATTTACATTTAGTCATTTAGCCGACGCTTTTATCCAAAGCGACTTACAAGTTCTGTACGACAAGTCATCAGGAAAGATAAGATAAGATAAGATATGATATTCCTTTATTGATCCCCTTGGGGAAATTCAGGCATCATAGCAGCATGGGGGGGGGGGGGGGGGTACAGGTAGTAAAACAACACAGTATACAGGTAGTAAAAAACAACACAGGCAGTGTAAACAATTAGCTAGCTGAGGAATATTCACATTATTCACAGTGTCACATAAGGTGCAGTATGCATGAGGTAGTGTTATAATTTACTATCTACTGAGTATACATTATTCACAGTATCACGGTATCCACTGAAATATACATTATTCACAGTATCACAGTATCCACATAGGGTGCAGTAAGCCTAAGGTAGTGTAGGTTGTCCAACCACAGCAGGAAGGGTACAACTCACAGCTGAGTAACAATGTAAGTGTTGAGTGCTACGGTGTAGGTTAGTATATTAGGACAAGTGCATGACAGTAAGGTTAGTTAGGGTTAGATTTATTTTCATTACAGATAATGGTTGAAGAAGTGCGTATTTAGTTGACGGCGAAAGATTGGACGGGTTTCGGCTGTCCTAACTGGGGTGGGCAGTTCGTTCCACCATTGTGGGGCCCCCATCTGCCCTTATTATATTAAATTAAATAAAGGTCTTACTCCACAGTATGTAGTAAAGATGAAGTTAATAAAGGTCTCACTCCAGTATGTAGTAAAGATGAAGTTAATAAAAGGTCTCACTCCAGTATGTAGTAAAGATGAAGTTAATAAAAGGTCAGTATGTAGTAAAGATGAAGTTAATAAAAGGTCTCACTCCAGTATGTAGTAAAGATGAAGTTAATAAAAGGTCTCACTCCAGTATGTAGTAAAGATGAAGTTAATAAAAGGTCAGTATGTAGTAAAGATGAAGTTAATAAAAGGTCTCACTCCAGTATGTAGTAAAGATGAAGTTAATAAAGGTCTTACTCCAGTATGTAGTAAAGATGAAGTTAATAAAAGGTCTCACTCCAGTATGTAGTAAAGATGAAGTTAATAAAAGGTCTCACTCCAGTATGTAGTAAAGATGAAGTTAATAAAAGGTCTCACTCCAGTATGTAGTATTAGTAAAGATGAAGTTAATAAAAGGTCAGTATGTAGTAAAGATGAAGTTAATAAAAGGTCTCACTCCAGTATGTAGTAAAGATGAAGTTAATAAAAGGTCTCACTCCAGTATGTAGTAAAGATGAAGTTAATAAAGGTCTCACTCCAGTATGTAGTAAAGATGAAGTTAATAAAAGGTCTCACTCCAGTATGTAGTAAAGATGAAGTTAATAAAAGGTCTCACTCCAGTATGTAGTAAAGATGAAGTTAATAAAGGTCTCACTCCAGTATGTAGTAAAGATGAAGTTAATAAAGGTCTCACTCCAGTATGTAGTAAAGATGAAGTTAATAAAAGGTCTCACTCCAGTATGTAGTAAAGATGAAGTTAATAAAAGGTCTCACTCCAGTATGTAGTAAAGATGAAGTTAATAAAGGTCTCACTCCAGTATGTAGTAAAGATGAAGTTAATAAAGGTCTCACTCCAGTATGTAGTAAAGATGAAGTTAATAAAAGGTCTTACTCCAGTATGTAGTAAAGATGAAGTTAATAAAAGGTCTCACTCCAGTATGTAGTAAAGATGAAGTTAATAAAGGTCTCACTCCAGTATGTAGTAAAGATGAAGTTAATAAAGGTCTCACTCCAGTATGTAGTAAAGATGAAGTTAATAAAGGTCTCACTCCAGTATGTAGTAAAGATGAAGTTAATAAAAGGTCTTACTCCAGTATGTAGTAAAGATGAAGTTAATAAAGGTCTCACTCCAGTATGTAGTAAAGATGAAGTTAATAAAAGGTCTCACTCCAGTATGTAGTAAAGATAAAGTTAATAAAAGGTCTTACTCCAGTATGTAGTAAAGATAAAGTTAATAAAAGGTCTCACTCCAGTATGTAGTAAAGATGAAGTTAATAAAGGTCTCACTCCAGTATGTAGTAAAGATGAAGTTAATAAAGGTCTCACTCCAGTATGTAGTAAAGATGAAGTTAATAAAGGTCTCACTCCAGTATGTAGTAAAGATGAAGTTAATAAAAGGTCTCACTCCAGTATGTAGTAAAGATGAAGTTAATAAAAGGTCTCACTCCAGTATGTAGTAAAGATGAAGTTAATAAAAGGTCTCACTCCAGTATGTAGTATTAGTAAAGATGACGTTAATAAAAGGTCAGTATGTAGTAAAGATGAAGTTAATAAAAGGTCTCACTCCAGTATGTAGTAAAGATGAAGTTAATAAAAGGTCTCACTCCAGTATGTAGTAAAGATGAAGTTAATAAAGGTCTCACTCCAGTATGTAGTAAAGATGAAGTTAATAAAGGTCTCACTCCAGTATGTAGTAAAGATGAAGTTAATAAAAGGTCTTACTCCAGTATGTAGTAAAGATGAAGTTAATAAAGGTCTCACTCCAGTATGTAGTAAAGATGAAGTTAATAAAAGGTCTTACTCCAGTATGTAGTAAAGATAAAGTTAATAAAAGGTCTTACTCCAGGCCAGCAGCTCCGTTCACGTCATTGGCCTTGATGATGAAGTCATCTTCTAACATATTTCCAGGGTCGTCGTAGTCAAAGTCTTCATCGAGAGCCGCTACGATGTCTGGGTCCATGTCCAGCCGCGGTCCTGGGAGGGAGAAGAACGTGTTCCTTAGTGGACCTGCCCCCTCGGGTCTTAATTAACCTTTTAAAAAGGTGCTAGAGGGAGGTGTAGTCCAACGTCACTTTGGACCGCCCGTGCGGTCCACCCGTTTAGGGATTTATCGTTGGGAAAATGGATTATCGGCTATTGTAATCATTCTGCCTCATGAACATTGGCCAGCTTTCCATTTTTGCACAAAATGAGTTCCCTTCCACCACTAACCTTGTTGGTTGAAATTGAATTTGACGTCATTATTTTACGATCAATTGTGAATATTTTCATGTTGAGCTATAGATTGTGGATGAATACGCACAGAAAAGGTACACCGTGCAAATGTTCATGCTTTATCTGTTTTAAACGAGACGATTTAGAAACGGGGAAATACATTGCGATTTCAAGCGAGGTGGACCGGCCGGAAACAACAATGATGTAACCTAAACCACTACACCTCAACCTACAACATTCAGCCACTAGGTGTCGCACTAGAGCACCAACGTGTCATCTATCTATCCAATCAGGTGCATTCCATGTGGGGGAAATGGGAAGTAGGGAGGGGGATACATGCAGCAACATGTAAACAACATTCATTTTGGACTGGCTTTTTTTAATGGAAAAATATCACTTCAATAGAAAACCCTCCCATTAGCAACCTATCATGAGGGCAAGACCAGCGGAATCAACCTGCTGTGTATTCAAGAGCACAACTGTGTGTACAGCACCTAATGAAACCTGTGCCCAATATGACCTCTTATCCTCATCCGTCTGTGTGCCACACTGCGGTTACCTCTTAGGGCCACAGGGGGGCATCGTTGTATGAATCTTGGATAGAGCAGGTTTTAAAAAAATTACTACACAATTACTCAATTACTTTCACTTGTGTTTTTTTATCATATCCGAGGACAGTTCATAAACAATACAGTCTCCCGTGGTGATAACTAACTGAGAATGAGCCTGAGCTGTGATGATGTCACGTGGCTGTGATGTCACGTGGATGTGATGTCACGTGGATGTGATGTCACGTGGCTGTGATGTCACATGGATGTAAAGGCGGAGACGTCTTAATAATAACCAGGAGACGGACCACTGTGGTCGTTTTCAACGAGGGACCCTGCGACACTAAACGTGGCGACGTCAACAAAACCACTTGTTACAAAACAAACATATTCAGAGAAAATAAGTAAATGTGATGTGATTTCTTTTAATTCAATTAAAATGATCCATTTACTGCATTTTGGAGGTGAGATTTGAGTTTCAAGATGAAAATTAACAATGACCTCTGACCTCTGCTAAAAACACAGAGAGGTCGCTAACCAAGGACTCGGGGGCATAAACCACCGGGTGTAGAAGCTAGTCTACATGAAGAAAAGGGTATTTTTTAAAATCACTAAATTGTCCTTTTTGACCAAATAGGGAGGTGTAGTGGTTACTTCCTGGTCTATAGGGAGGTGTAGTGGTTACTTCCTGGTCTATAGGGAGGTGTAGTGGTTACTTCCTGGTCTATAGGGGGGGTGTAGTGGTTACTTCCTGGTCTATAGGGAGGTGTAGTGGTTACTTCCTGGTCTATAGGGAGGTGTAGTGGTTACGTCATCGCTGTTTCCAGCCGGTCCACCTCGCAGAATTGCAATGTATTTCCCCATTGCCCATTTCTAAATCGTCTCGTTTAAAACAAATAAAGCATGAACATTTGCACGGTGTACCTTTCTGTGCTTATTCATCCACAATCTATAGCTCAACATGAAAATATTCGCAATTAAATCATTAAAAAAAAAATCGCCAAATTTTATTTCAACCAAAAATGCTTAAACAATAATGTTAGTGCCAAAATGGAAAGCTTTCCAATGTTCATGAGGCAGAATTGTTACAATAATCCATTTTCCCAATGATAAATCCCTATACGGGTGGACCTCGCGGGCGGTCCAAAGTGACGTCAGACTACACCTCCCTATTCATCATTCTGTGTCGTCAGAAATCTCTATATATATATATAGTCGAGAAATATATTTATTAATATATGTATAAAAGTTTAAATAACCCACCAGAGGAAGACCTGCTAACAAATTTGGATCATAACCTGTGGTGTAAGAAACCAGGCTGTGAGCATTTTCAATTGTACTCGAAAAGGTCCTAACAGGTACCGAATGTCATTATTATAATACTTTTCTTTTGGTTACATTCGAAGCTTCTATTGAAGTATTCGAATGAAGCTTTGAATGTCTGTCGTCATATTTTATGACGTAATCATAAAAAAAAGGAAATCCTCAATTTGAATAAAGTGATTAATGAGTTTTTTTTTTTTATTAAATCAACTTTCTTTAATGAATATAACTCATCAGTTTCGTCAACATAAATAATCCAATGAGGGCACGGTTGGGTACGAAAGTGATGGTGACGTCTTGATGGAGCGCCGAGCGGATGCAGATAGGCTACATCATCATTTATGATAAATGTTTTATTAAATTTATTAAATTTTTATGACGAGTCATATACTATAATAGTATAATATTAGTGTGTAGCCTAATCTTTATCTGCAACTGTGAAGAAAACCCCCATTGGTTTAACCCTTTCACTGCCACACGACAGCCGGTTAACCCTTTCACTGTGACAATACAGAAGGTTAGCCCTTTACTATCACACAACCGACAGCGATGCTCCATCATTAGCATCATTAGCCACGCAAATGCGGAGCTAATGATGCTAATGATGGAGCATCGCCGTCGGTTGTGTGATAGTAAAGGGCTAACCTTCTGTCGTGTGGCAGTGAAAGGGTTAAACAGAATGAATAGGAAAAAAAAAATATATATATATATATATAAAAATTATTGGTTGATTTACAATTCAAATGTCAACGTTATGAATGAAGCGTCGAACTATTCCGTACAGCCCTGCTAACAGGTGAAGCCAGGTGTTCTTACCTGAGATGGGAGCTGCTTTGTTCAGAAGACCCACCTCTTCTTCAAACTCCGAGGCGAACACAGAGGAGGGCAGGTTGATGCTGGGCACCTGTTCATCGGACACAACAGCACTTTTAATATAGTGTATCGTTTTACTGAACGCACAGAGAGGAAACCGGTATCCATCTTCTTGTCCGACTCTGACGGAGAAGACGGTGAGCACAATGTCGACGTGTTCCTTTAAATTACGTGCTGCTTATTCCACATTATTTGTACGTGGTTCAGTCTATACATGGTCCTCATTCCGAACGATCTCTCAAATAGCACCTTTTACTAGGGATGCCCCGAACACGTTTTTTTGCCACCGATACCGATCACCGATCGCCTACGAGTCATATCGGCCGATACCCTGCCGATACCGATCGTTTTTGGTTTTCTTATAGCAGCTGGCAGTATTATACTGTAGGTCTAACACAGGCATTCTCAAAGTCCGGTCTAAATGATCTAATCTAATCTTAGAAATTAAGTAAAGTGAATAGTACTGGGTGTTAAGCATAACGGTATCCAAGTTAATTTACTTCTGACCATTATAGTCAAAGTATTTTCCTATGAACTGAAACTGATAAGATCACATAAGGCTAGCATCATTGGCGTTCAGTTACAGCTATGAAGCACGATAGCTAATTAGCCAACAGCTGCAAAAACTAATGTCAATGATGTTATAAGACATTGATATCAGGAGCTATCTGTAGCTACTGCTAGCCAGCTAGATAACGTTAGACAACGCCTCATGTATTAAACTAAAGTGAATAGTTTACTGGGCCATTTTGTTTAAACACTAACGTTAGCCAACGGAACGATAGCTAGTTAGCCAACAGCTGCGAAAACGAATGTCAATGATGATATCAGACATTGATATCAGGAGCTATCAGTAGCTAGCCAGCTAGATAACGTTAGACAACGCCTTGTGTATTAAACTAAAGTGAATAGTTTACTGGGCCATTTACGATACTGATCGCTGGCCGATCGATCGGGGCATCCCTACCTTTAACACTATCAGTGCCGACCTTGTTTACATTTTTACCCCGTTGAATGCCATCATCCACTTCAATATTAGCGTTAAAAACGCCTAATCTATGTTTTTAATTATGGCTATGTGTCTAATCTGCCCGTCGCTTATCAATGACTTGTTTGCAGTCAACATTGCCAAAACGGATTGTTGATTGATTATCGATAGTATATGTGTACTTATGCACGCTATAGATGCGGGCTGAAAAATCTATTCTCTCGTTTCCTCAAGATCACACACACACACACACAGGGACACGCTGTTATCTCAGTGAATACAGCTCCGATTACCCCAAGACTGGTAACATAGACTCCTTACCTTAGGTCAGATGTTCTCCAAAAAGATTATTCCAATTCCTGATCGGCATTCCAAATATCGATCGCGTTTATTGATTGATTATTGGCTGCTGTAAATATATATTCCAGGCTGCTTTCCGTCTCGCGATCAGATCCCTCTTGATCAGACGGCTCGCCAGCACAATGGAGCCAGTTGGCTCCACCTCTACAGATCCCAGGTCAGTCTAATCGACTGACCTGCAGTTACACAGGGATAGACGATAGGGGGCGCTTTTTCCCCCATCTGAGCTCCTGGAGGGGGTGCTGTACCAACGGGAGACTCGGTTGATGAAATATGAATTCAGATCGCTAATAAAAAAATCAAACGACATTTGTCGTCGTCAGCACTCAATGGGGGGGCTGATAAACGACAATTGTCGTGGCTGGCACTCAAAGTGTTAACCACCATGTTTCCTCCCCCGACCGCCATCATCATCATTCCACGAGGACTTACCGGAGTGGACCGGTCTGCGTCACCCTTCATCTTCCCGTCATCGTGGAGGTCAAAGGGTCGCGAGGACGCGGCTGCCACCAGCTCCACGGGTCTGGCCTGCTCCTTCAGGTGCTGTAGGTAGTTGTAGTCGTCGTCGAAGAACACGCCGAAGTCTCTCTGCACCTCTCGCCTCTTGTCCACCTCCACCTGGGAAACAAACACGACAGATAATACACTTCAGTTCATTAGCTCATCAACCAAAAATCGAATACATGGTAGGTAGTAGGGGTGGAATGGCTCACATCGCGGTTTTGAGGTCATGGTTTACGGCGTGGTTCATTTACATTTTACATTTAGTCATTTAGCTGACGCTTTTATCCAAAGCGACTTACAAGTTCTGTACGACAAGACAGCAAGAAGGGTACAACTCTATCAGCTGAGTAACAATGTTCATCAAGTGTTGCGTGTTACAGTGTAGGTTAGTTTATTAGGACAAGTGCATGACAGTAAGGTTAGTCAGGGTTAGATTTTTTTTTTTAATCATTTCAGATAATGGTTGAAGAAGTGAGTCTTTAGTCGACGGCGAAAGATTGGACGGGATTCGGCTGTCCTAACTGGGATGGGTAGTTCATTCCACCATTGTGGGGCAAGGACTGAGAATAGGCGGCTTCTCTTTCAGCGAGATGGGTAATAATACCATTGCCAATAGGGAGGTGTAGTGGTTACGTTATTGCCGTTTCCGGCCGGTCCACCATCTTGAAAACGCAATGTAATTGACCATTTCTAAATGGTCTCGTTTAAAACAAATAAAGCATTAACATTTGCATGGTGTACCTTTCTGTGCGAATTCATCCACAATCTATGGCTCAACATGAAAATATTCGCAATTAAATCGTAAAAAAATAAATCGCTGAATTTTATTTCAACCAAAAATGCTTAACTCATTCAACGCCAGTCACGAGTATAGTCGGGTTAACTCGCCAACCGTTCAGCGCCAATCACGAGTATAGTCAGGTTTTGGTCGTTATTTCTTTTATTACATTTACATTTAGTCATTTAGCTGACGCTTTTATCCAAAGCGACTTACAAGTTCTGTGCGACAAGACAGCAAGAAGGGTATAACTCTATCAGCTGAGTAACAATGTTCATCAAAGTGTTGCGTGTTACAGTGTAGGTTAGTTTATTAGGACAAGTCCATGACAGTAAGGTTAGTCGGGGTCGGGGTTATTAGCTATATCCAGGACAGGAGTATATTATAGTAAACTGAGGATTACCGAGGATGGACAGATAATGTTGATATTCAAATATAAAAAAGTTTCGAGAGGAGTGGAAGTTTGAAGACAGACTAGACTACAATATGATGCGGGGGTGGTGAGTTGAAACAGTGTGTGTCCCGACCAGTGCATGTGAGCGGATCGGAGCGTGAGCGGCGCGGGGCGCGGAGCGGCCGGTTTTGACGTGAGCGAGGAGTGGGTTTTAAAATGAGTCGGCGCGACGTCCGGAGCGAGAGTTCTCCTCCGCTCCAATCCACTCCAGGCCGCTCACAGTGGTTTAACACTGATGTAATATATACATGCAGTACAATGCCAAAGCAACAGATGGCGATGTACAAACATGAAGGCCATTTTCAACCAATGAGAAGGGTGAACCTGTGATAGGCTGTTCGTTCAGGCTTTGTCACTGTAGAGACGCCCACACTCACTCCAGTTAGAAAAAGTATATCGACGCCATTGTTGTTGACGTTAGCTTACATGCTAACGTTAATGGCAGCGACCATAGCATTGTGGCTCGGCTAGCCTATCATCGCTTAATAGAACTAGTGAATGGATAAACAACGTTATTTAACATTGCAGAATGGCTACAATTACAATGCGGCTCAATACAAACAATTGTTAAGGGGCCCAGGGGGTGTAGACTGTTGTAGTTTGAGCTAATTTACACCATGCTCCAAAAAAAAAAAAAAAAAAACTGCTGAGCGATCTGGCGCGGGGAGTGGGGAGCGCTCGATTCAAGGTGAGCGGGGAGCGAGCGGAGAGCGACTTGGGGGCGGGGTCAACATGAGCGATTAGCGGAGCGGACCAAGCTTTAAAGAGCGAAGAGCGGATTTCTCGGCCGCGCCGATCCGCTCACGTGGCCTGGTCCCGACCCCACTTCTATGTTTCAATTAATTATTTGCATTTAAAACTATTAACGCTGACTCATTCCTTCAGTCCACTCATAATTATGCTAATATTCCTTATGTTGTTTATGATATTAATTGAATGGCTGGTAAGTCAAAACGTTTATTTTGTTCTCTGCACCTGCCTATTCCAATAATGTTTGGTAAAAAAATAAATATATAATAAAATGTTCACATTTTTAGGGATGACCGTTCTGACCTTATTGACCGGTAGGAGGACATGTTGTGGGGCCTTCTCGTCCGCAGCCAGGGGGTCCCTCTGACTCCTGTGGACCAGGTGGAAGGTCACCGCCTTCTTCTTGTCAATGAACGGCTTCTTTTTCTGAGGCTGGAACAGACCCGAGAAGTTCATACTTAATGCCAGTTTCATAGGAGTCAGCATCAGATGTGGTAGGAGGAGTCATGTGTAGGCAAGAGTTTGACAAATCCCTTAAGTCTGGTAATGATAAACACGTTTTGCAATTATGCCACATCAATGTGGAACGCCCTACCCACAGCCGTAAAATTATGTGAAACCCTCCCTACCCACCTTCAAAACCGCTCTCAAAGAGCACCTACGGGAGGCTGCAATTCGAAACTGGCCCCCGTAAATGTCCAAACCCCCCCTCCTAATGTAGTTTCCTCCCCCTCATATGTATATATCTGTTAGGATCTCTGTTTAACAGTACTGTATATTTGCATATCTTGTATGTCACAAATGTAACAGTACTGTATACCTGTATGTCATGTATATCAGAAATGTCATGATATATATATCTGTATGTTGCGTATGTCAACGTCATTATGAATTGAAAATGGGGGACCCTGATGTAAACAAGACGAAAGTCTTTCTCTGGTCTGCATCCCCTTAACACTTTGGGTGCCGGGAAACGCTTAAACACGTCATTCCCGGCCATGCTCAAGTTGCCGAAGACGCTTTAAAGCGTCTTTAATATCAATATTTCAAAAATCTGGGATCGGATTCATATGTCCCCTCCGCTGGCCTGAGATCCACCAGGAGGACCCACTGAGCTCTCTGGCGGTTCAGGAGCGCCATCTGGTGGCCGATCGGCGCAATCGCTTAACAGGAAGTGCCGTAGAGGTTGTGCTGGACGGCCGTATTACTTCCGGGCACTCGGTACATGTCCCGGGACTCTGGCTCGTCACACTACATAGCGATCGATTGCCAATAACTCGATAAACAACATGATTTGGACGTATATACCATTATACAAGCTGGAGATGGACCGGGTAAATCTACATCCCATAATGATAAAATGTCTACTCTACGATGATCGCCCAACGGCGCGCGGAGACTGGGGTGAGTTTTAGCGTGTAAAGTTACCGTCTTCGATACTAACTGCTATTATCAACATTTGACCCACATTAGATGATTGGTATAACGCTGCCCACGGAATTATAAACGCCCCCTAGCCCATCCGGTCAACATCAGATGACGTGTAGTAACTTCTAGAAGTACGTCTAGTTGGAATTTTTTATATCGCGCTGATTGCCATAAAACTGTATTGCATCATCAATATAATGTATTTGGGGCTATAGATCACGTTCTGGAGAAAGCTGCAGAAAGAGATGAAAACATACTTATACATTAGACCATACTTTACTATGAATATGTGAATGAAAAAGTTTAACGTTGCTACACAATGAACAATACATATAGGACTTTGAATGGGCCCTAATAATGGCAATGTAGCAATAGAATTTAAAAAGTTATAGCCCTGCAAAGAAGGGGACTTTCTCTATAGACAAATAGAGCCGGCAACCTACGGTTGATAATGAATTTAACCCATGGCAGCCAAAGTGTTAACAATTGTGTGTATTGAGCCGTACTGTATTGTACCCATTCTGCAATCTGTTAAATAAAGTTTCCAATCAACCAATCAATGACTGCAATGACTATGACTTGTGTCAGAGTTATTGACATCCACATCATTCATTATTGATGTCAATTAGCTCGCACCTGGTGGTAAAATATGATGACTGACAAATCTAGCAAGCCACGATGAGATGAAAATGGACGCTACGAGTGTGTATCTACAAAACTGATGCGAGGAGGGACCCAACCATCTACCAGATGGTTTCAAAGTAACAATAGAAATCTAAAAAGGACACACGTTTATTACCTTTTGCAATGTTTGCTAATGCAATAGTTGACAGGAGGACATAAATTTGGGTCCCAACTGTTCCCTAGCAACATAATCCCAGTGAGTGAGATGTACAGTTTCTTCATCAAATGTATATATACTCTCTTTTTTAGACTCTTTTGTATCACAAACAGTACTGTATTTGCAAATCTGGTATGTCATAAATGTATAGATGTAGCAGTACTGTCTATCATGTATGTCATATATGTCCTGATGAATTGAAAATGGGGGACACTGATGTAAACAAGACGAAAGTATTTCTCTGGTCTGCATCCCCTTAACAATTGTGTGTATTGAGCCGTACTGTGTACTGTCTGTACCCATTCTGCAATCTGTTAATACAAATTTCAATCAATCAAAACCGTCTGATATGCTGATGGTGGCTGAGGTAACACTACTAACGTTAGCTCGATATATCGTAGAGATACAACTATGTTTGGTATCTATCTAACGTTATGGATAAAACAATATCATTTGGGTGGATAATATGCTATAACATTAGATTAGCTGACTATACATTGAGAATCTGTGTTTTCTTCACCTTGGCTATTAAATAACCAGCTAGCCAGCACAACCAGGTTGCTAACAACAACAATGTCTTGTCTGGGCTAACGTACGCTTACCATTGTTTAACGAGGCGTCTCAATTACACACTTCTGTTCAGCGTTTCAACCACTCTCTGGAATAGCGGCTGCTGTTGACGTTAATAATAGTTTAGACACGTTAACTGTCAATGTTGTGAATCCACGCTGTTGTCACCGTCACCATGCTGGGGCGGCCATTGATGGGAAGAACCTCTTCTTCTTCTTCGTGGCCGTACGTGGGCGTATTGCTGCCCCACACAGATTGTTTTAGGTACTGCACAATAGTGTGGCCTTATGAATGAATGAAAACTTTATTACAGATTGCAAAATGGGTAGGTAGGTATTTATTTAGACAACTGTAGTGATTGTAATGGTACATAATTCACCCACGGACCTATTGTTAGGAACATTCTAGACATTCATACCCTGAAGACTCTGGCAGGAGCACTCATTCAAGGGTACTACGACTATGCTTGCACCTCATGGTACCAAAGCACAAACAAACTGGTCAGACTACTACTTGACCTTACCCCCACCAGAACCCACCTCACCCCTGCCCACTTTGACAACCTAGGATGGCTTAGAGTAGACAACAGAGTACAGCAACTTGCAATGGGCCTGGTCTACAAGATACACTACACGACCAAGGTACCCATGTACATGTCAAAATACTTCCCAAAGGTCAGTGAATACCACGATCACAACACCAGAGGGAGCTCCACAAATCATGTTAAACCCAGATTCGGCTCAAACAAGGGACTAAACACGTTTCGCAATTATGCCACATCAATGTGGAACGCCCTACCCAAAGCTGTAAAGGAATGCGAATCACTACCCACTTTCAAAAACACTCTCAAAGAACACGGGAGACTGAAATTCGAAACTGGCCCCTGTAAATGTCCTAACCCAACCCCCTCCAATGTACAGTAAATGACCAAGTATGGTTTTGTCAATATTCCAATGTACAGTTTTGCTTGTACAGTTGTACAGTGTCCCCCACCCACCCACCCCTCTTACCCCCCCCCCCCCCCCCCCCCCCCCCACCCAACCAACCTCCTCCAATGTACAGTTTCTACGTCAAATGTATATACTCTCTTTTCTGGACTCTTTTTGTATCACAAACAGTACTGTATTTGCAAATCTGGTATGTCATAAGTGTATAGATGTAGCAGTACTGTCTATCTGTATGTCATATATGTCATGTTACGATGCATTGAAAATGGGGGACCCTGATGTAAACAAGACGAAAGTCTTTCTCTGGTCTGCATCCCCTTAACAATTGTATGTATTGAGCTGTACTGTACCCATTCTGCAACCTGGTAATAAACTTTTCAATCAATCAATCAATCAATCAAACCATTTATGCTGGACAGCCTCAATTACTGGTGAACCGGTGATGCGTTGGGCGGTTTGCGGGGCGGCGCACAAAAGATATTCACCACCTTCAAGTTCTACCACTGGACAAAGAATGACCATTTTCTTTTGAAAGTGCTTACCAATTGTTATAGGCAGCCATGTTAGAAGAAAGAGAACTACACAAAGGTTCGGTGAAAAGCCTATAGTATTGTTGTCGAGTGGGCTATCGCCAAGAGCTGAGAGCCGCGCACGAGGACAGCAGAGATTCAACCATTAAAAGTGCTTATTCCAATGACATTCCCTTTTACACACATCAGAGATGATATCGTAAGTGTCCACTCTTAACAACAAGCCCAAACCGTAACAAACTTCGGTTAATCAGACCGTTTATTGACGACGATGCGCATGCGTGTCCTCATCCTTCCCTGGTGGTCTAGTGGTTAGGATTCGGCGTTCTCACCGCCGCGGCCCGGGTTCGATTCCCGGTCAGGGAACACGTTTTTTGCTCAAAATCACGACTGACAGGCTAATAATTGATAATCTCCCGTTTTTCATCTCCCGGGACCTTCGGTGCTGATGTGATGTAGAAACATTTCCAAGAGCAGTTTAACGTTACAATCAAACACATATAAGTGATATACTGATACACAGCTGATATAGCTGCTCATAAGATTGAAATATCAAATGAGCGGTTTGTTTAAAATAAAAATGTATCAATTGGCCAATCAGTTTCGGTGTGATGTGAAAATAGTTAATACACATCTGAAAAGGATTGACCAAATGAAATAAAATCATATGGGAGAGAAAACGAAAACGCCAGAAGACAATTATTTCACTACTTTGTTTGGTCACGTGTTCGCCATTTCACCAGAGCTATTGGATTACAGTTTGAGTTGACACAACAACGTCGTCATGGCAACCGATTTGAGACCGAGAGGCAACGTTAAGTAGACAGCTTTGTCAGTTATATGAACTAACACGGATACATTAGATAAATAAGCAGCTTATACAAAGTAAGTTAAACATGTCTGATGTCGAATCCGAGGGGTTTGAGCATGAAGATGACGAGTCCGACCTTGTTTCCCTCGGGGTAAGTGATTGATTGATTGAAAACTTTATTAACATATTGCAGAATGGGGGGCTCCAGTAGCTCACCGCATATCTCGACGCTATTTCTGCGTCGGGGAATACCGTGCTGCGTCACGGATCTGGTTGACTCCGAGTTCGATTCCCGGACCCGCCGTCATTTGCCGAATGTCTTCCCCTGCTCTATATCCCGTTTCACCCTGTATCTGTCGGTCATGCTTGACCAGAAAAGCGATAAACGCTAAAAAAAAAAATGAAGTTAAAAAAAAAAAAAAAACATATTGCAGAATTGGGTACAGTACAGTACAGCTCAATACATACAATTGTTAAGGGGATGCAGACCAGAGAAAGACTTTCCTCTTGTTTACATCAGGGTCCCCCATTTTCAATTCATCGTAATATATGACATACACGACATACAGATAGACAGTACTGCTACATCTATACATTTATGACATACCAGATTTGCAAATACAGTACTGTTTGTGATATGAAAAGAGTCCAGAAAAAAGAATACATTTGACGTAGGGACTGTGCATTGGAGGTGGTTGGGTAGGAGTGGGGGGGTGGGGGGGGAGGTTGGGTAGGAGGGGTGGGTGGGGGACACTGTACAACTGTACAAGCAAAACTGTACATTGGAATATTGACAAGACCATACTTGGTAATTTACTGTACATTGGAGGTGGTTGTGTTAGGACATTTACAGGGGCCAGTTTCGAATTGCAGTCTCCCGTAGGTGTTCTTTGAGAGTGCTTTTGAAAGTGGGTAGTGATTCACATTCCTTTACAGCTGTGGGTAGGGCGTTCCACATTGATGTGGCATAATTGCGAAACGTGTTTAGTCCCTTGTTTGAGCCGAATCTGGGTTTAACATGATTGGTGGAGCTCCCTCTGGTGTTGTGGTCGTGGTATTCACTGACCTTTGGGAAGTATTTTGACATGTACATGGGTACCTTGGTCGTGTAGTGTATCTTGTAGACCAGGCCCATTGCAAGTTGCTGTACTCTGTCGTCTACTCTTAGCCATCCTAGGTTGTCAAAGTGGGCAGGGGTGAGGTGGGTTCTAGGAGTAAGGTCAAGCAGTAGTCTGACCAGTTTGTTTTGAGATGTTTGTAATTTTGTTTTTAGTGCCTTTGAGGTGCTTTGGTACCATGAGGTGCAGGCATAGTCGTAGTACCCTTGAATGAGTGCTCCTGCCAGAGTCTTCAGGGTATTCTTGTTTACCAGAGAGGAGATCCGGTACAAGAATCAAGTTTGTTGGTTGACTTTTTTTATTACATTGGATGCCATTTTGTCACAGGAAAGATTTGCCTCTAGGATGGAACCCAGGTAGGTAATTTCTTCTTTCCTTGTGACAATATTATTTGTCACCCACTGTAACCGAAAAGCCGTCGGTCTTGCTGAGTTTGTTATTGGAACCGAAGAGAATGGACTCTGTTTTACCCAGGTGTATAGTTTGTTATCAGCGAGCCAGGTGCAGATTTTGCCTAGTTCCGAGCTGAGGGTTTTTTCAACCTGTAACTTGTTCTTGTCAGAGACCAGCAGGGCTGAGTCGTCCGCAAACAGGAACAAGTTGCAGTCACAAGCTGACGACATGTCATTTGCATAAATTAGGAACAGCTAGCTGGTATATTTTGAATTTGAATATAGGCTTCAATAGAACTGGCACCAAAGTCTGGTACCAAGCAGAGCATAGAACACTGACTGGTATTCTGACCCTTCCTTCTTTTATAGTTTCCTTGGTGCCAGGGAACAGTGGGATCCCACACTGAGGGCGGGATCCACAAATAATTGAAAATGGGGGACCCTGATGTAAACAAGACGAAAGTCTTTCTCTGGTCTGCATCCCCTTAACAATTGTGTGTATTGAGCTGTACTGTATTGTACCCATTCTGCAATCTGTTAAATACATTTATCAATCAATCAATCAATCACCTGCACGGTACAATACAGTACGGCTCAATACACACAATTGTTAAGGGGATGCAGACCAGAGAAAGACGTTTGTCTTGTTTACATCAGGGTCCCCCATTTTCAATTCATAGTGAAGAATTCTCTAGATGGTAGACGGGCAGTATAGGTGGATTGGTAGATGTCTGTGTTGATCGGTAGATGGGGAGAATCTTTGACCTTTTGAAGCATCTTTTGAGTGCAACTTGTTGGTGTGTGTGTGTGTGTGTGTGTGTGTATTGCCACACAGAAATATGAAGGGGAGCGTAATGACGCTGGGGATAGACACGGAGCTGGGAAGGCAGTGTTCCCCAACGGGGACTCGTACCAGGGCCAGTATGAGAACGGGAAAAGGTCTGGCCAGGTAAGAAATGGTTCATTTCTAGGACATGCAGATCAAGTTTCAAGTTTCTTTAATAGTTGTCATACAGAAGTACAGAATACTTTTATACAAAATGCTTCTTACTGTTACGCTCCAGAGACTGTGCAAGACAAGATAAGTATGAAATAAAATAACATAGTATAGCATGTAAATTAGAAGTAAAAAAAAAAAATGAGGTCACAGTGTTCAGTATAGACATATGTACAATGTTCGATGCAGAATAAACGTAACTGAGTTACCATACAATATACAATATACTATGCGGTGTACTAATATACAATACTATATAGTGCAAGGCAGAAGTGGGATGAGGTGCAATTTAGGTACAGATGGGTTCACACCTATCATGGCCAGCAGCCGTTTCTATTAGAAATGTGCTCCTATGTTGTTTACATTATTGTATCAACTTTACTTTAATAATGATTTTTAATGTAGGGCGGCTGGGTGGCGCAGCGGACATTGCGCTCGTCACCAACGCAAGAGACACCGGGTTTGAATCTGGCCGTCGGCGTTGCCTCCGGCTCGGGCCGGCCGTCATACTGACTCAATTGGCAGAGTTAGCGGGAGGGGAGTCGATGGGTGGTAATCTGGTCGTTGTAAACAGCGACTCCTACAGGTCGGTCGGGGCGCCTGCACAGCAGAGACAGGAAAATGGCGGGGGCAGTGTGAGCCTCCCACACGTTACTCCTCGCCAAATGAGAGTCTGCGCTGGCAGGGGAAAAGATGCGACTGGCTGCCTGCACATGTATCGGAGGGGACATGTGATGCAAGGCCTCTATCCTCCCTATGACCGTCCAGTGGAGGGCACATGCGAGCAACGTTCAAGACAGGGGAGGGGAGAATTGGCACGGCTAAAATTGGGATGTGAGAAAAATAGAAAAAGGAGGAGAAAAAGTGGATCAAAAGAAAAGTATGGTTTTAATGCGTCTTTAGACCACAAGTCTTCTGGCCACCCAAAGCTTCCCTATAAGACACAGTGTTGCTATCGTTTCATCTACATCATTTCATGGAGCTGTAATTAACACAACGCAAGGTTTCAACGTCCCTGATTACATAACTGGTGGTGACCATATTCAAACTCATTTACTCTTAATAACTGTCAAACTAAATTAATTTGTGCAAAACTGTTTTAGAGTTTTTGGATGTGTCTGTGAGATTATGTGCAAAATGAATCAGCATTGTTTTGTGGTGAGGTGCCCCTTTAAACAGCTTAAGTAATGTCCTCTCAAGTTTCAAGTTTCAAGTTTCAAGTTTCTTTAATAGTTGTCATACAGAAGTACAGAATACTTTCATACAAAATGCTTCTTACTGTTACGCTCCAGAGACTGTGCTAGACAAGATAGTATCAAATAACATAGTATAGCATGTAATTTAGAAGAAGAAAATGAGGTCACAGTGTTCGGTATAGACCTATGTACAATGTTCTGAGTTACCATATAATATACAATACTGTGCAGTGTACTAATGTACAGTACTATATAGTGCAAAGCAGAAATGGGATGAGGTACAATTTAGGTACAATTTACAGTAAGGTGTACGAGTTGTAGTGCAATCCTTCATCAATAAATATAAAGTGTGGGGAGTGGGTGCTACAGTGTGTTTGTTTAAAGTGGGTGTGTGCTATAAAGTGTGTGGAGTGGGTGCTACAGTGTGTTTGTTTAAAGTGAGTGTGTGCGTGTGGATGTGTGTGCTATGTGCGTTTGGTGGTTGTTGTTGTGTAGTGTTCATTGTTCGTTTAGCAGCCTGATGGCCTGGGGATAGAAGCTTCTTCTGAGTCTTTCTGTGCTCGCCTTGAGACTCCGGTATCGCTTGCCTGACCGCAGCAGTTCAAAGAGGCAGTTGTTCGGGTGACTGGAGTCTTTAATGATTCTCTTAGCCTTGCCCTTGCAACGCTTGTTGTAAATGTTCTGGAGGGTGGGGAGCCCCCCTCCAATTGTGCGTTCGGCTGAACGTGTCACTCTTTGTAGTCTGCTTCGGTCTTGTGCAGTGCTATTCCCAAACCAGGAGGTGATGTTGCCAGTCAGGATACTCTCTATTGTACATGAGTAGAAGTTCTTAAGGATCTTCTGACTGACTTGGACTGACTCTTCACTGACTCATATATTTGATAGACATGTTTCTGCTCCAACAGGGGACATACCAGTTTAAGAATGGAGCCAGATATGTGGGAGACTATCACCAGAATATGAAACACGGAGAGGGTACCTTCTACTATCCAGATGGATCCAAATATGAAGGTATTGTAGCGATTGACCCATCTCAAGCCCGCCCTCTTTTTTTGTATCTTCTTGTTTTTCTTGCTACAGTACAGCTCAATACACACAATTGTTAAGGGGATGCAGAGACCAGAGAAAGACTTTCGTCTGGTTTACATCAGGGTCCCCCACTTTCAATTTATCATAACATATATGACATACATGATGACATACAGATAGACAGTACTGCTACATCTATCCATTTATGACATACCAGATTTACAAATACAGTACCGTTTGTGATACAAAAAGAGTCTAAAAAAGAGAGTATATACATTCGACGAAGAAACTGTACATTGGAGGGGGGGGGGTTGGGTAGGTGGGGTGGGGGGGGGGACTGTACATTGGAGGTGGTTGGGTGGGTTGGGTGGGGGGGTGGTTAGGCGGGGTGGGGTAACTGTACATTGGATTATCCACGAAACCTTACTTGGTCCCAAGAAGAGGGTCTCGTGTATTATTGGGTTAGGACATTTACTGTACATTGGAGGGGGTTGGGTTAGGACATTTACAGGGGCCAGTTTCGAATTGCAGTCTCCCGCAGGTGCTCTTTGAGAGTGGTTTTGAAAGTGGGTAGTGATTCACATTCCTTTACGGCTGTGGGTAGGGCGTTCCACATTGATGTGGCATAATTGCAAAACGTGTTTTGTCCCTTGTTTGAGCCGAATCTGGGTTTAACATGATTTGTGGATGTTCATGGTGGACTGCTGTTTGTTAAAAAAGAAACACCTCCAACAACAAATCATTTATCATATTCCTCTAATGCTAGGTTTTGTTCGATTTTGACTGAATTTCTCCTATGGTGCATGTGAAGATAGTGAGTAAAGTCCTCTCTATACTTGCCAGTGATCAGGTCAATGACTGTCGTCGTGTCGTCAGCAAACTTGAACTTGGAACTCTGTGTGGCCACACAGTCATGTGTGAACAGGGAGTACAGAAGGGGGCTGAGTACGCAGCCGTGGGGGGGGGCACCAGTGCTGAGAGTCAGTGGAGGAGGGGATGGAGCCCATCCTCACAGCCTGGGATCTGCCTGTCAGCAAATCCTGGATCCAGCTGCACAGGGCTGGGTCGAGTCCTAGGTCCCTCGAGTTTGATAGTGAGTTTGGAGGGCACAATGGTGTTGAATGCTGAGCTGTAGTTGATAAACAGCATTCTCACATATGTGTCCCTCTGGTCCAGGTGGGAGAGGGCGGTGTGGAGGGTGAGGGCGAGGGCGGTGTGGAGGGTGAGGGCGAGGGCGTCGACTATAGTTTGGTCTGTAGGCGACCTGTAGTGGGTCCAATGTCTCCGGTAGTGAGGAGGTGATGTGGGTTTTGACCATCCGCTCAAAGCGCTTCATGAGGGTGGAAGTGAGAGCTACAGGGCAGTAGTCATTCAAGCAGAGGGCTTTTGCTTTCATGCGGACAGGGACGATGGTGTTCTTCTTGGGGACAAGGACTATGGACCGTAGCAGGGACGTGTTGGA
The DNA here is from genome assembly GCF_963971535.1 of Notolepis coatsorum. Classification (NCBI taxonomy): domain Eukaryota; kingdom Metazoa; phylum Chordata; class Actinopteri; order Aulopiformes; family Paralepididae; genus Notolepis; species Notolepis coatsorum. The sequence continues at coordinate 1,133,773 of NC_140171.1, forward strand.
GATGTCCGTGAAGACATCCACCAGCTCGTCTGCACACGCCCTGAGTACTCTGTCTGCCAGGGATACCATCCAGGGATACCACCATAGATCAATCACTATCACATTTTGGTACCTTTATATGTTTAGTATAAGAGTGTAATATATTAGACAAGAGGGAGCCTTTTCCACAAATATATATATATATTACTGTCCTGTCTCTTGGGACTTTGGAAAGACCAGACAAGGTCAGAGGAGGATGGCCAGATAATGTTGCTATTTAAACGTAAAAAATAATAATGCATGATCATGCTATTTATTTTGTAAAAGTAGAAGTTTGGACTTATTTTCTATGACTGAAATAAAAAATAAATGTTATTACAGAGAGAGCTAAGTACCACACCCCACGTTCTCCCCCACATTCTAGTCATGGTTCTGCCGAAAAGCCCAGTGGAAGGCCTTGAGGACCGACAACACCCCTCCACAGATTTAAGACTGCATTTTGTTTGCGAATTTGAAATAAGATTTGGTATTTTTCAGAGCAAAACCAAGCTATGTAGTCCACAGTATATATCATCTATCAAATCAAATCAAATTTATTTGTAATGCCCGAAATCACAAGGCAATGCCCCTATGGGCTGGACAAGTCTTCTTCAACTACAACTTGCACCGTACCCTAAGTTGTACCTCATCCCATTTCTGCATTGTACTGTATACTGTATTGTAGTGTAAATTTTTTCGACTCTGTATTGTATATTGTATATATCTATATTGATGAACACTTTTGTTTACACTTGTTTACGTACTTTTGACTTTCTATTTTATACTTTATCTATTTTTATCTAGCACACTCTCAGGAGCAAAACAGAAAAAAGCATTTCATATAAAAGTATTCTGTATTTTTGTATGACAACTAATAAAGAAACTTGAAACTTTAAACTTTAAACAAGTCAAGAAGAAACATCATAATAAGTTGTTATTAATAAAAAATGGGGGACCCTGATGTAAACAAGACGAAAGTCTTTCTCTGGTCTGCATCCCCTTAACAATTGTGTGTATTGAGCCATTCTGCAATCTGTTAATACAATTTTCAATCAATCAAACCAGACACCTGCCCAGAGATAAGAGTCAAGGTAGAGAGAAGGGTATAGAGGTTGAATCAACCAGAGGCCTGACAACCCTGTTGTTACTGCCCCCCCCCCCCCCAAAAACTGAGAAGAGACACACCCAAATCCTACAGTTTCATATTAAAAATTAAATCAGCTGTGGACCTAAATGGGAAATGTAGTTTTTCACCCTTGGGACCCAGTTCATTCAAAGGTATCTTGCTACTCTCGTTGTTTGACTCCCCATCAGGAAAATACCAAACCCCCATTGTGGGTCTTGATTGAACTCAGTTTGAGGTTCTCCTTCTCTTTATCCTTTAGGATGCTGGGCTGAAGACCTGCGTCATGGTCATGGCGTCTACACTTACTCCAACAGAGACACATATGATGGGGAATGGTTGAACAATGAGAGGTAACTCTGGTCTACATCCATTACGTGGAATGGAAGAGTATAGTTGTTACTGTGGATCGTAAATAAACTAAACTAAACTAAACATCAGGGAATTCTATAAAGGAAGTCATCTTAAAAAAGTTTTTACAAATTATAGGCCTGTTTCTTTACTTCCTCAATTTTCAAAGATTCTGGAAAAACTTTTTGTTGCACGTCTGGACAGTTTTATTGATAAGAATGAGATATTGATTGATAGCCAGTATGGATTCAGAACTAACAGATCCACATCAATGGCTCTCATGCAGGTAGCAGAAGAGTTAACAAATTCAATCGATAATAAACAGTATGCAGTTGGAGTTTTTATTGATCTGAAAAAAGCTTTTGATACCATTGATACCATGATATTTTACTCAGAAAACTTGAAAAGTATGGAATTAGAGGGATAGGGCTCAGTTGGATAAAAAGTTACATAGAAAATAGGAACCAATGTGTGCAGATGGGGGAGACCAGATCATCCTGCAAAGTGATAACATGTGGGGTACCGCAAGGATCCATTTTAGGACCGAAATTATTTATATTGTATATTAATGATATCATTGATGTTTCTGATAAACTTAAATTTGTGATTTTTGCAGATGATACCAAAAAAAATTGTTCAGGTGCAGACCTACAACAGTTGCTAACAAATATTACAGGTGAACTGGGGAAGCTGAAATGTTGGCTTGATACTAACAAACTCTCCTTAAATATAAGTAAGTCTAAATTTATTTAGTTTGGAAATAAAAAAAATACATCCGGATACTCAAGTAGAGATATGCATAGATAATGTTCATCTTGAAAGAGTAAATGAATATACTTTTTTAGGGGTCGTGATAGACCAAAACCTCAGCTGGAAAACTCATATTAACTATGTAAAGAAAAAAACTGCGCATAGAATTAAATTTGAGATCATTATACACAATTTATTGTACTCTTTTATTACCATATCTAACTTACTGTATAGAAACTTGGGGAAACACATACAAAACGAATCTGAATCCTATTATCATCTTACAGAAAAAGGCAATAAGGGTTGTGAACAATGTTAGTTATCTCCATCCTACAAACACACTGTTTTTTGAACTAAAGGGCATTAAAGTTCCTCGACTTAGTTGACCTTAAAACAGCAGAGATAGTTTTAAAGCTAGAAGTCATCAACTGCCATGTAACTTACACATTTTGTTTAAAGAACGAGAGGTGACGTATATTTTAAGAAGAACACTCAATTTGAAACAGCCTAGAGCTCGAACCACACTTATATCTGTGTCAGTTAAAGGAGTGAAACTCTGGAACAATATACCGGATGAAATAAAAAACAGCAGGAGTATTTTTAAGTTGAAAAAGATGTTTAAAAACAGGGTTCTAGAATCTTATAGTAAAATGTAACCTACAATCTTTATTTCTTTTTTTTCTACCATGAAACTCTGGTATTGCAGATGAATTTTAGATTTTTCCTATGTTGGCTTATGTTCTTTTCAGGAACGTTTTTTTTTTTGTTGATTGTTTTTTTTTTTTTTTTTTTTATCTTGCAAACTTTAACTTTTTTTGTTCTTTTCTGGATCGTTTTTTGTTGATTTTTGATTGTTGATTTATTTTTGTTATATTTTGAAAACTAACTTTTTTTGAATTTGTTTTTTTGAATTAGGGGTAGGTTGCTCTATAAGTATTCGGCTTCAAACCTATCCTTTTCGTTTGTTTATTTGTGAAAATTCGAAATAAAATAATTCATTCAATTCATTCATTCATTCATTCAGAGTCCATCCGTTTGGTCCTATTCAGCCTGCCTCCGCTGGGGCTGGGGCTCCTCTATGCGCCCGTCGGGGAAGGCGTGCTTGTAGAAGCAGTTGGAGCCAAACCGGCAGGTCCCGCGACCCTCGTCGAAATATTGACACGGTTTTTTCCCCATGCCGTCTTTGAATTTCTGAATTAGCTTCTGCTTGTCCTCCTCGTCTTCCACCCAGTAGTCGCACGGTATCACAAATTTGGACAAGATCCGACACTCTGGGCAAGACTTGGTGATCTTGCTCTCGAACTGCTTGGCGCTCCTCCACTTGCGGATGCACTTCAGGCAGTAGCAGTGGCTGCAGTTGGACAGGATGCCGAAGCGGCTCTGGCCGGGGCAGGTCTTCTCGAACACCACCTCCATGCACACGCCACACTTCATGTCCTTGCTGCATGTCTTATGTAGAACTGTAGGGTGGGTAAGCTGGCAGACTTGGCAGCTCATCTTTTCTTGGCAGGCCTGGCTCATGTGACCCTGTTTCAGACAGCTGAAACATAGGCCTTTACTCTTGAGAAAATCTATCTTCGTGTTGTGATGAGACTTCTTCATCTTTTTGCATTGCTCCATGGCATGCTGTTCTCCTTGGCAGAAGAGGCAAGGGTTGGAGAAGGCACAGAGTGTATCCCCCTTGGTCCTTGCTGTAGTCTCTACCGGGTTCTGGACTGCTGTAGCAGCTGTTGTGAAGCTTCCCAGAGCGCCGCTCTTTCTGGATGTCTTCTCATCTTTGTGAGCCTTAGCTTGGCTCTTGTTTCCATCTGTGATGTTGCCGAAGAGAGGGTGTAGGGCTTCCTGAGCTTGTAGGTTGACAATTTCGGCAAGGTCGCTGAACTTGGCGTTGCGGCGTCCAGTGAGATAGCGGAGCCAGGAGCCAAAGGAGCGGAGCCAGTCCAGCGCCATTGAGATGATGTATCCATTTCCAAAATGCTCTTTCAAGAGCCTCCTTGCCTCGGGATAGCCTCGTTCTGATTCCATGTGAAGACAACTTCTTATCAGCTCTCTTGGCTGCCCCTCCGTGTACTGCTCCAAGAAGTACAGCCGGTCACTGCTACTATCTGTCTTGGCCTCCACTCCGTGTTCAAAGGCCCTGATGAATAGCCTGTACTCCATAGGTTCTCCCCTGAATATAGGAATCTGTTGACGGGGCAGCGTAGCATGGCATTGCTGCCTCACTGGGAAATCCACCCTGGCTCGTTGGGTCTCTTGTTGCTTAGACTCTTGTTCTTTCTGCGTAGCACCGCCAGGTGCTCTGGAGCTGCTACTGTAAACAGGTTCTTCCTTTTCTGCTACGGCCTCGAGAGCAGGCCTGGCCTGCCCGTGAGCTGGTGCTACGACGGAAATCCTTTTATCTATGTACGAGTCCATTCCGTCCCTACGGGACACTCTGGATGCGGCTCGCTGGCCCTCCATGGCCCTGGATGGTGCTCTAGACCTTTTCCTTTTTACGACGCCGGATGCACCGTCTTCAGGCCCGACATCACCTTGGTGCTTCCTAGACGCCGCTATACGCTGATGCACCTCTTTCATCCAGGTGCCAGCCTTTACTGTGAAGTTGTAAAACGTGTCAGCCTTCGGCGTGAACCATTCATCCTGGTCGTTCTTCCTCTCCTCTTCCGAGGTCTGGCTTGTGTTTTTGCTTAGTGCCGCCTGGACTGCGGTGTGAAGCGCACAGAACTCTCCGAGCAGACCGTTGAATTCCACCAATCCTGTCTGTACACCTTCCAAGTTACCGTCGTCGTGCGCGTCCATTAATTGATTCATCTTATTCATGTGACCAGTTAGCTGACCTAACTTATACTTCCTTTTATTAATGGCATTACGGACCTTTTCCTCCTGGACCTTTTGTGTCTTCTCACTCTTCTTAGGTTTCGACATTTTGTTGGTATCCTTCTTTCAGCGCTCCTCCAGTAGTTTGTGTTGATCCCTTTTCCTCCTGGAACAGGCTTTTCTTACTATTGTGAGGGCCGACGATCCACTCCACTGGTCAAATTACTTACTGGTGAGTAGTACGTCGGTTGATAAAGAACCTACAATGACATCTCCCCAAACGTGCCGGACTGTTTTATGTTCTATAGAAAGTCTATTATGACATCACCACAAACTTTCTAGAAGGTTCTACTATGTTCTAGAATTTGGCCCTTACAGTCGACTACTTCTACTTTACTGGTATAACAGTAGACTACTTCTACTTTTACTGGTAAAACTGGTATACTGTACTGATATAACAGTAGATTTAATACCTCTACTTTACTGATATAACAGTATAGACTAGAGTATACTACTTCTACTTTACTGATAGCAGTAGGCTATTTCTACTTTACTGGTATAACAGACTGTATACTACTTGAAATGTACTGGTATAACAGTAGACTATTGCTATAAAAACCTTGGTTTTGAAACCTCACTCCATCTACATGCTAATGGCGTGCATCATCACCTAAAATATTCTCCCCTAACCAGAGTAAACCGGCGCTAAACCGCTCCCCATATCTGTCCCTGGGACTCTTCCTCATAGATATATATATAGAACACATATATATATATAGAACACTAGATAGCTTGCCCGCGCTGCCGGCCAATTTGGAGAGCGACGTCACTGAACCGCCGCCATCTTGCCAGGGGCAGCCTTGAGTGAGAGTGAGTGAGCTGCACAGACAAAAATACTCATAACTCGCTGAAATATTGACGGATTTACAAACGGTTTGGTTTATTACAAGCATTATTAACGTGGCTATGATTCAAGCGGTTTGTAAAAAAAAAACATCTTTAAAAAGATTTTTTTTTATAAGTATGCAGTATCATAACTACATCTTTGATGTTTATAGCAAACCAACCCGTTTGTAAATCCGTCAATATTTCAGCGAGTTATGAGTATTTTTGTCTGTGCAGCTCACTCACTCTCACTCAAGGCTGCCCCTGGCAAGATGGCGGCGGTTCAGTGACGCTGGTGACTCCGCCTTAAGCTATCTAGTGTTCTATATGGATATCTATGCTCTTCCTCCTCGTCTCTCTCGCCAGGAGGAAGGAAAAGGGTCTTGTTGTCTTTCTCCGCCTCTGAGACGTCACGTCCGTCACGGACTTGAGAGCAGCCACGCGCCTCTCTGCTGCGCCCGCGTGCAGCCCATCAATCACCCGCGCACACACGTCCGTGCGCACACTGACACACACACACACACACAGCTTTACTGTTTAGGCAAAGCATGTGATCAGTCACTATGCAGTCGCTGGCTGGCTCTTGACCACCAGACAGGGGGTCCCTCTCAACAAGACAGCTGACTGTCCTCATCTGTTCTGCCGCGGAAGGGTGATTCAGAACATATACTGAAACGGTGTGTGCGTATGAATGAATGAATGAATGAAAACTTTATTAACAGATTGCAGAATGGGTACAGTACAGTACAGCTCAATACATACAATTGTTAAGGGGATGCAGACCAGAGAAAGACTTTCGTCTTGTTTACATCAGGGTCCCCCATTTTCAATTCATCGTAACATATATGACATACATGACATACAGATAGACAGTACTGCTACATCTATACATTTATCATGACATACCAGATTTGCAATTACAGTACTGTATGCGTTTGTACGTGTGTGTATGCATGTGCCGCGCGTGTGCATGCGGGTGTTTAGTTCTTGGAAAAATCTAATCAGGTGTCTACTACGTGTGTGTTTCTGCTGCGTGTGTGTGTTTGTGTGTGTGCGTGTGTTTGTGTGTGTGTGTGTGCGTTTGTACGTGTGTCTGTGCGTGTGTGTGTGTGCATGGGTGTTGTAACTTGTGCATAATAATATGCTTCTTGGAAAAGCATAGAGCCTACTGTTAGAGGCGAGCCTACTGTTAGAGCCTACTGTTAGAGAGAGAGAGAGAGAGAGAGAGAGAGAGAGAGAGAGAGAGAGAGAGAGAGAGAGAGGGGGGGGGGGGGAGAGAGAGAGAGAGAAAGAGAGAAAGGAGGGGGGGGGGTGACTGTATGTCTGTCCTTTGCATATCTTGAGATTCTGATAAAGTATTCTGTATTTTACTATGACAATTAATAAACAAACTTGAAACTTGAACTTGAACTCAGGCTCTGTCAAGTGAAATCTGGACAAATGCACAGTATAATAAGCACGTAAACAAAGTACAATACCAAGCAGGGATTTTTTCTTTTGCCTATAGAGTTTGCGGTTTGAGATTGGCATTACAGATTTTAAGACTGCATTTTGTTTGCGAATTTGACATAAGATTTGGTATTTTTCTGAGGAAAACCAAGCTATGTAGTCCACAGTATATATCATCTATCAAATCAAATCAAATTGATTTGTAAAGCCCGAAATCACAAGGTAATGCCCCTATGGGCTGGACAAGTCTTCTTTAAATAAGTCAAGAAGAAACATCATAATAAACCAAGAACAAAAACCATCATAAAATCCTAAATAAATGCAACACTCCCAGACATACCCCACGCGAAGGTAAGGAAAAACTCACTAAAAACCTAGCAATAGGAAAAAAGCACCACAGGCGATGTGGAGGAGAGAAACCTTAGAAGGGCCGTTCAAAGAGGGATCCCCCAACTTGGATGTCGGTGATAATATTTTTTGTACCACAGGGCTGTACGTTAACTTTTTTTGCACATAGCACTGGTGCTACAGAGGTTGATCGTTTTGTAGCACAGGCCAAAATCTTGTAGCACAAGTATAAAATGTGTTATATTTGTAACAGTCACAAATGTGCCTATTGTATTTGTGTTATTTAGTTGCAGTGCCATGTTTGGCTGTCATTTTATGCTGACAAGTTGACGTCACACAGCCAGACACGTTACGTGTAAGGAATTATGGGATTTGGTGTTGGGTGTATGGACTCTACTAGGGGTGGGAATCACCAGTTTCATCACGATACGATACGATATAGATTCTTTGGACAACAATACGATATTTGCTGATATATGCCACGATATGATACGATGCAGGTGCCTGCAATCGATATGAGACGATATCATAACATAAGCCCATTTAACACAATCAGTAACATTAGATCAACTCAAAAAAGGCAACGGAAATATCATTTGACATTTTTATTTTTGACCTCATCCAGACTTTTAAAGGAAAAACAATCTATTGTTTTTAATACACATAGACCTCCTGTTCACTGTAAAGTGCCACGTTTTGATATATTGAGCTTTAAACTTTAAGTTAAATGTTTTGGAACTCACAACACGCAACCGTTTTATGTTGCATGATCATGAATACATTTATTTTGTATTGTATTTTTTATGTTTAAATATCAACATTATCTGTCCACCCTCAGTACATTTACTATCAATATAATATACTCGTCTGACTTCATGTGATCTTTTCAAACGCACACACACACACACACACACACACAGAGAAGGGAGAATGTCTGCCCCTCACTCTGCCCGTCTGCTGTTCTCTCTATATGGCTCTGAACAGCTTGTTGTTAGTTCATGCTAATGTAACGTTCATTTCGGACTTTATGATGCGAGGATTGCAAAGCATGTTATATGCATTTGACCCGTTGCCGAATAAAACAGCAGGGATTTGTTTTGGGTCGCGACAACAATATCCACTAGCTCTGTTTCAATGTCCGCGTTCCAAACGCTGCTGAGACGAGCTGCTGCTGCTGAGACAGACGAGTCCTGCTGTGTTGTGATCTGAGCCGAGCGGGTATGACGTCACTGCTCGCAACTCGCGGGGATATTGTTCGCTAGGGATTATGGGATTTGTTGTTTGATATATGGAGTCTTACGCAGAAGGGACATTGTATTTAATCGCACAAGACTACAAGTACCAAGTGGATAGCGGGCCATCGCGGGCCATCGCACCAGTGCTATTGAAGTCAATCCTTTCATCGCACAGACTGACGTCAGTGTCGCACGTGCAACATATATATCGCACTGTACACCCCAGTATATATATATAGATACACTGAACAATTTAGTTGTTTACACTTGTTTACGTACTTGACTTCTTGACTTTCTATTTTATACTTATTATACTTATTTTACACTATCTTGTTATTATCTAGCACACTCTCAGGAGCAACACAGAAAGAAACATTTCATGCAAAGTATTCTGTATTCTGTATGACAACTAATAAAGCAACTTGAACTTGATATAGTGTTGCTATGGATGATCGATGGGTATATAAAACACATATATGTACAACATGCAATAGCAACTGGGGTACATAAGAAAACTTTTGAAAGATTTAAATAGAATAGAGCTAAGGACAACAACAACAGAAAAAGCATAGGGAAACGAGGGCTAGTATGAAAATAGGATAAAGGCTAAATGTCAAACGCTCGGAGCTCAAAATATCAGAGTCATATTCCATTTGCACACGTATATGTATTCCGCTCTGATCCATTTGAAGTATGGGGGTGACCCGGGTGACGTAGAGAAGATCGCACCATCTTGGCCATCACCACGAGACATCCACCACCTTGGCCATCACCACGAGACATCCACCACCTTGGCCATCACCACGAGACATCCACCACCTTGGCCATCACCACGAGACATCCACCACCTTGGCCATCACCACGAGACATCCACCACCTTGGCCATCACCACGAGACATCCACCACCTTGGCCATCACCACGAGACATCCACCACCTTGGCCATCACCACGAGACATCCACCACCTTGGCCATCACCACGAGACATCCACCACCTTGGCCATCACCACGAGACATCCACCACCTTGGCCATCACCACAAGACATCCACCACCTTGGCCATCACCACGAGACATCCACCACCTTGGTCATCACCACGAGACATCCACCATCTTGGCCATCACCACGAGACATCCACCATCTTGGCCATCACCACGAGACATCCACCACCTTGGCCATCACCACAAGACATCCACCACCTTGGCCATCACCACGAGACATCCACTCACAGAGACAGGGAGACGGGGACAGGGGTAGACAGTGGGCGGACATACAGTAGGAGCAATAGATACATGTAGTAAGCATATGTGAATAGAATAGAAGTACTTAGCCCAGCAATGAAGTAGAACAGGCATGGTTTAGATGTTGTAGGTCGGACAGAAGACGGTATGAAGCTGATCCATGACCTCGATGGTGCTCCTACTACAGAGCCCTATGATTAGAGCTCTGTAGTAGGAACACATTTTCACACGTAAAGAATTCGAAAATCGAATCGAATCTAAATTCATATCAAATCTGAAAATGTCCGTTACACACTCACTGGCCCATATATTTAGGTCACACTCCTGGCTCCCCCACATCTTATTTTCATAGTCATAACTCCAAAATAATTTCCTGGGTAGCAACACTGGATGTAGAGATTAAAAGATAACAGGTGTAAACATAGTATATAGTAATCATAATAATCTTAACTGCCCACCTCACTATAGTCTACCCATATACTCTGTATGATTGCATGTACAACAGTGCTGTATATACAGCATATATACATTACATATTTACCGCATATATATATACATATCTGTATGCATATAATCCTCCTATATACCTATTTATACACCTGCATATAACCCATATAACTCTGTATGATAGCATGTACATTACAATAATGCTGAATATACCGTTATATATATTTATTCTTACCGTGTATATATCTATAATCTACCTGTCTGTAGGCTACATACCGGCACATAATCCTTTTGCATATCTGTAGATACTATATCTATCTGAACATATCCCTTATCTACTCAGTTATGCTGCTGGCCAGTATGACTTACTACCATAGTGTCTTTATACCTGTATCACTGTACACAGGGGTGTATCTCCAGATTCTGGGCCCCATGAAAGAATGTATTTGTAGGCCCCCAGTGAATGCGAGCGCGCGTGAGCGCGCGAGTGGATTTTTTTTTGGCAATCTTTTTATTGATGAAAACGCATAATATGGTTTTTACCTATACATTCGGATCAGCAGTTCAGCACCTGCACTGTTGGTGGGTGAGCCTAGTAAAGGATGTCGCATTGCGTTCATCTTCAATGAATGGACCAATGCAATAGTCTACCAAAGCCCCCCCTCTCTCTCTATATATCTCACACACACACACACACACACACACACACACACACACACACACACACACACACACACACACACACACACACTTCAGAAACAAACATAGTATCAATGAGAGCATCAAGAATGCACCTGAGTGATGTCTAGTAAAAAAGAAAAAAAAAAAAATGTTGGGCCCCCCCCCCCAGTGCTGGGCCCTTGGAATCATCCTAAACTACCCCCCCCCCCCAGCTACGCCCCTGACTGTACATATTGGTATTACAACTCTGCACATACATCTGATTAGCACTACACTCAGTAGTACTCATTTATATATTTTGTACCCAGTTTAATCACCTGTACATTGTATATTGCTGTTGCACTTTACTGTTACATTTGCACTCCATGGTTGGATTCCAAACTTCTTTTCGTCGTACTGTACTTGTGCTGTATAATGACAATATATTTCAATCTAATCTAATCTAAAAGACACATACTCCTCTCTCATTACCAGGCACGGCAAGGGCTCATACCGTCACCATGACACCGGCTCCAAGCGCGAGGGCTCTTGGCTAGAGGGTAAGATGGAGTCGGATGGAAAGATGGTCCACTCCAACCACAGATACGAAGGGACGTTTGTCAACAACAGCGTAAGCCAGACCTTAATTAACGTCCTTTCCATGTGAGCATCGGATGTAGCCTCAGCTGAAGTGTGCGAGATGGTCCGGCAACTCATTGCAACATGCCAGCACGGAATTGAGTGGGATATTAAGCGGGAAATGTGGGACTTTAAAAAAAGAAAATTTCAGTCATTGTCTTCAGTCATAATATTATAGATTCTCTATATGATAATAATAATAATAATAATAATAATAATAAAAAATAATAATAATAATAATAATAATAATAATAATAATAATAATAATAATAATAATAATAATAATAATAATAATAATAATAATACATACATTTTATATAGCGCTTTTCCGAAGACACGTTACAGAGCAAAATAAACAATACAGTTTTAGTAGAAGAAATAAATGAAAATTAAAAAATGATATAAAAGGTGAGAGAGGAAGGAGTTCAAGGCTTGAAGGCGAGGGTAAAAAGGTGGGTTTTTAGGGCTTTTTTAAATGATGAGAGGGTGTCTGACATGACGGATATGGTTGGGCAGGGTGTTCCAGAGGGTGGGGGCAGCTGCAGCGAAGGCCCTGGCTGTCGCCCCCCCAGGTCCGGAGCTCAGTCCTGATGGGTTGGAGGAGGTTAGCATCTGCAGACCTGAGGTAGTGGGTAGGCGTGTGGTGGAGGTCAGGGGTCAGAGAGGTAGGAGGGGGCCAGGTTGTTGAGGGTAGGCGTGTGGTGGAGGTCAGGGGTCAGAGAGGTAGGAGGGGGCCAGGTTGTTGAGGGCTTTGAAGGTGATGAGTAGAATTTTTAACTGAATCCTGTACATGATGGGGAGCCAGTGGAGATCATGGAGGATGGGGGTGATGTGGTCGGAGCGGCGGGTGGAGGTGAGCATGCGAGCAGCAGAGTTTTGGACGTATTGTAGTTTGTTGAGGATTTTGGTGGATGTGCCATAAAGGATGCTGTTGCAATAGTCCAGTCGGGAAGTGATGAGTGCATGGGTCAGTGTTTCGGCAGCAGAGAAGGATAGTGAAGGGCGTAGACGGGCAATGTTCCTGAGGTGGAAGAAGGCACGTGGGTGGAGGGGGTGACAATGGAGCCGTTCGATGTTGACTGAAAAATCCTGGGTGGGGCGGGTCAGGGAATTTGGGCCAATGATGAGTAGTTCAGATTTGTCACAGTTGAGTTTAAGAACGTTTTTTTGTATCCAGATTTTTATGTCAGAAAGGCAGGTGATGAGGGTGGAGTGGGTGGCGGCAGTGATGGTCTTGGTGGAAAGGTAGAGCTGTGTGTCATCAGCATAGCAGTGGAATCGGAGGCCGTGTTTGCGGATGATCTGTTCAAGTGGGAGAATGTAGAGGAAGAACAGCAGGGGACCAAGTACTGAACCCTGGGGGACACCAATGCGAGAGGCTGCGGTCTCGACTCCCGGAGTCAGCATTGCCTGCGACTTGGGCCGATCATCATACTAACTCGTTTGGCTGAGTTAGGGGGGAGGGAAGTCGAGGGTGGTAATCTGGCGTTGTGGACAGCGACACCTACAGGTCAGGTCTGGGCGCCTGCTCAGCGAAAGGCAGGAAATGGTGAAGGCAGCGTGACCTCCCACGCGTTACGCTTCACCAATGAGAGTCCTCGCTGCCAGGTGAGAAGAGAGCCACTGGCTGTCTCCACATGTGTCGGAGGAAGCATGTGGGAAGACTTCAGGGTTCCCTTGTACCGACCAGTAGGTGGAACATGCGCACAACAACCATGTAGGGGAGGGGGGGGGGGGGGATTGGCATAACGACTAAATTGGGATAAAAAAATAAAAAAATAAAAGATTCCTAGAGTTTGCACTGAATTAGCAGCTTTTAGCTTCTGTGTCCCAGAAACATGGAATGTTTTGCAATGCATTTTAAAACTCAATTCATTAGTATCCATCAGTCAGTTAAAATATTTAATAGCAAACCACTTCACCACAGTCTGCAGTTGTTTTTAAATAATTTTATGTTTAATTGATTGACTTTCTGTTTCTATATTGTTTTCTTTTTTTGGATTTATTATGTTTTGTATTTCTCGACGTCATTGTAAATGAGAGCCCTCGATGATCCTTCCAGATTAAATAAAGATTGAATGAATGAATGTTACTGCAGCGTTAGTCCTACTATTATTTCCTTGTGTTTCAGCCGCTTGGCCCTGGGAAGTATGTATTTGACATAGGGTGTGTGCAGCACGGAGAATACATCAAGGTACTGTACCAGAAATACACATTAAATGTCTTAACTATTCATAACATATGTACTAATAATGGGCGGCTACGTGGCGTAGTGGGCAAGGCGCTCGCCACGAATGACGGAGACGCTGGGCTCGCCTGTTCGAGCCCAGCGCTCCACATTGCTTTCAGTTTAGCTGGTCGTTCGTACTAATACACATTGGCAGTATTAGGGGGAGGGAAACTGATGGGTGGGGATCGGGCGTTGTGGACAGCGACTCCTACAGGTCGGTTGGTGCGCCTGCGCAGTAGAATCAGGAAGTGTCGGGGGCAGCGTGAGCCTCCCACGCGTTACTCCTCGCCACTGAGAGATCGAGCTGCGCAGGTGAAAAGATGCGACTGCTGTTACCTCAAGTACCGGAGGGGACTTGTGCTATGTATGACTTAGTCCACATTGCAGCCGGCTTGTGGGAGGCAAGAAACAGCGTTCGTGACAGGGGAGGGTTGAATTGGATGATACGAAATTGGGATGGGAGAAGATATAGAAAATGGGAGAAAAAGTGGATAAAAAAAAAGAATATAAAGAAATTGAAAGCAGAGGAAAATCGAAATATATTTCATTATATTGTTTCTTTGTACATTGTTTTCTTTCCCCTCATCCTTCCTCTGTGCTAATCAGGAAAAAGCAGAGGAGGAGGAGGAGGAGGAGACGGCTGTCCTCCAATGGCTCCCCAAGACCTCCCCACCCAGGCAGACCTCAGGTGAACCTGGACCATCCTCTAATCCAGTGTTTCTCAAAGTGGGGGGCAGAGGCATCACAGGGGGGGCATTGAGATTTATTAAAAAAAAAAAAAAAAAAAAAGGTTTTTTTTTTTATTACAGAAAATTATCACTAAAGTGCTATCTGTTGCAGCTGCACTGTTCTCCATGAAAATACCATTTCTCAAAATCTGAAAATCATTATTTAATAAAACACAGAAAAGGATCACCAAGTTACTCTGGATAAAAAAAAACCTTTACAGACAACATTGAGACAAAGCTTCCTGACACATCTCCATCCAAACTCTTGGAATAACTCATTGAAATCTCATCTGATACCACCTGGAGAGCTAGTTTCAGAATGTGGTGCTGAGTACCAAGTATCTCATCTCATGGCCCACCAAGTATCTCATGATGCAGCAGTTAAGGTGTTGATACCATTCAGCACCACATACAGTATCTGTGTGAAGCTGGCTTTTCATCCATGACAGCTCTGAAAACAAAATACAGGGCCAATATGAAAGGTCACGATATTGGTGTTATTTCAATAAATTTAAACATGGCCCATTTCATGACTATTTTGTTGGGGCGAGGGGGGGGGGGGGGGGGGGGGCAAAATATTTTGGTCCGCCAAAGGGGGGCCTGACAGAAAAAGTTTGAGAAGCACTGCTCTAATCAGAAGTAAAACTGATGAGCATTGCCTAAAAGTGATCATATAGGCAGGTTTTCTGATGGGAGATATTGTCTTCAAGTTTCAAGTTTCTTTATTAGTTGTCATAAAAAAATACAGAATACTTTTCTATGAAATGCTTTTTTCACGAGGAATTAAGAATTGGACATGATCATTGTGGTTGATATATAGTGTGTTTCTATCTGCCCTCTGTCTCTACAGTGCCTATAGTGTTGTGATGGCCCAGACCTCAGGCAGACAGGATGCTAGTCCAGCATATGTTTTAGTCATAGCATATAGGCCTATATCAGTATGTACACTACAGTAGTATCATGTTTATTTCTGCAATCGTGATTCAAACAGGCTTACTGTGTACATAACTCTGTGTACGTATCTGTAGATGTCTGCCAACTCCTGTAGATATGTTGTCAGTATGTACTGTATAGGAATTCCGCACCTTATATTATATTTATGATCTCTTTCTTTTATGTTCTTATTTGCCCCTTGTACTTTCTCTTCCAACCATTGGCAGTTCCTCCCCGGGGATAACGTTAACCTCTTAACCTGCAACGTACCACATGTGGGCCATTTTAAGGACGATTTGCCCACCAGCACTTTGGTGACCCCTAGTGGCTCGGGTGTGCATATTTTGTAATATATATATATATATATATATTGAATTGAAGGCTTATTTCTTGCCTGTCGATAGCGACAAAATCCGACAAAATCCGTTCATCGGTTCTCGAGTTACATGCCGGTATTTGAGGCTTGTGCAAAGTACACGGTATTGCACAAAATACCACTCCAGACTCTTGGGGTGTGAGCACAGCGGTGTCTGTGTTTATTATTATTTCATGAAATTGGTACCATATCTTCATTTTACATATATTTTCATTATGTCAAAATATTAGGATTTGAAACGCTCTAGCGAGAGAGCGCTCAGCCCAAAACAACCACATCCTCCACCTCTCCTCCGCTCCCTCTCCCCTATCGCGTGTCACACGCTGAAAAACGAGCCCCCCAGGCCGGCCCCCGCTTCTATGTGGAACTGTGACTAGAGCTCCATGCGCGGAAGTGCTCTGGTGCTCGGCCGACAGCGATCTGTGTTCAGAATAATACCGGGAGATCGAGTAGTGCTCGCCCGCAGAATATAATAATAATAATCAGCGCTTACTAACGTTTAGCGTCTCCGCTATTTCTGACCGAATTAGTCAACCTTTCTTTTTTATAATGGCAGATTCTTATTCACAGGGATTTTGTCGAGTTTTCACACGCTGTAATGTGGTGTCAAAAATGTATAGATGATGAATATGGCCGTTTCTCAGTTTTTTTTCAATAAAAACGGACTTGGTATCAAACGAACACGAATATAAGTGGTTAAAATTCGGAAATATTTCTAATTTGTTACAGATATCTTGAGATTAGGCTATTAATGTTAATCATGGGGATTTTTTAAAATAGTAAACAGTTAAAATGATATGGCTTTGATAATTTCATCTCTTAAGCCCAGTGAGTGTCAGCAGTTCTAGGGAGGCACAATGGTTAAAAGTGTTACAAAATTGTATTTACTGTACATATATTATGAGGTGGTGAGCAACTTAACATTACACTCTGATTATTGCTGTGATGTACTTTTATAATTAAATAAATACATTTCATATACATTTGAAATGTATGGTTTGTTTTGTTCTTTATCAGTAGTTTATAAATGTATGTTATGGCAATTCATGATGTATTTTTGTAAGTTTGGGTCCCGGGGGAAACACCAAATTTCTCTTTTGGGTCTCGATCTGAAAAAGTTTGGGAACCCCTGGTTTAGGCTATGAGGCAAAGACAAACAGTAGCTTGTTTGGCCACTGCTACACACTGTAATGTATTTTAACTGTAAAAACATGATACTACTAAATACTAAATAATGAATTCATTACAAAAGATTTTGGCTAAACTTGAAATTATGTTTACATCCTCCGCAGATCATATAAATCCTCCCACAGAGTCTCCCATGGAGGCAGTCGAAGAGTTGCATTTGAGCAAACACTCTGAGCAAGTGGAACGAGAGGCCCAGAGTGTTGTGTAATCTCTCCCCATATTCCAAGGCCCTTCTGTCGGGGGAGACCTGGCTGGAACAGCCTCTACAGCAGCGGTTCTCAACAGGGGTGCTGCAGAGAGCTGCCCAGGGGTGCCTTGAGATTAAAAAAAGATAATGCATTATATAGCCTGCATATACACACAAATGTGTTTCCCGGTTTCTTAAATAAACATTATTTTGAAAGCAAGCACTTTTGTCATCATTGTAGCAAAAAAGACAGGACCGGAAAAGTCTTTATCGTATGTAGGGCTGCCCTGGAATATTTTATTGAACACAGTGGTGCCTTGGCAGCAGAAAGGTTGAGAACCCCTGATCATACATGACATACAGGTAGACAGTACTGTTACATTTAGACATTTATGACATACCAGAGTACAAAAAGAGTCTAAAAAGAGAGTACCGGTATATACATTTGAGGGGGAAGAAACTACATTGGAGTAGGTGGGGGGGGGGGGGGTTGGGTAGGTGGGTGGGTGGGAAACTATACATTGGAGGTGGTTGGGTGGGTGGGGTGTGGGGGTTGTGATTGGGTAGGCGGGTGGGGGGGGAACTGTACATTGGAGGGGGTTGGGTTTGGACATTTACAGGGGCCAGGTTCGAATTGCAGTCCCCCGTAGGTGCTCTTTGAGAGTGGTTTTGAAAGTGGGTAGTGATTCACATTCCTTTACAGCTGTGGGTAGGGCGTTCCACATTGATGTGGCATAATTGCGAAACGTGTTTAGTCCCTTGATTGAGCTGAATCTGGGTTTAACATGATTTGTGGAGCTCCCTCTGGTGTTGTGGTCGTGGTATTCACTGACCTTTGGGAAGTATTTTGACATGTACATGGGTACCTTGGTCGTGTAGTGTATCTTGTAGACCAGGCCCATTGCAAGTTGCTGTACTCTGTCGTCTACTCTAAGCCATCCTAGGTTGTCAAAGTGGGCAGGGGTGAGGTGGGTTCTAGGAGTCAGGTCAAGTAGTAGTCTGACCAGTTTGTTTTGAGATGTTTGTAATCTTGTTTTTAGCGCCTTTGAGGTGCTTTGGTACCATGAGGTGCAAGCATAGTCGTAGTACCCTTGAATGAGTGCTCCTGCCAGAGTCTTCAGGGTATTCTTGTTTACCAGAGAGGAGATCCGGTACAAGAATCGAGTTCGTTGGTTGACTTTTTTTTATTACATTGGATGCCATTTTGTGATCGTGCAATTTGGTATCAGTTCCTTATTATTCGTTTTTCCAGCTAGCTAATTAAAAAACAATGTTAATTAAGGTTATGGTTTGATTGCGCCACACAGCACGTGTTGGGGGTACTGCTATTTTGCCCCGAGGTAAGTTAGTTATTTCCAGACAGTACGAGGTTACAAAATTATTACACCAATCAGACCGTTTCACCTGTTTTCTGCTTAGTGTGGGTCTACTGTTGCTGTGGCGAAAATCAGCTGCATACTGATCTAGTTGGCGCAAGCAGCTTTTATCTGCCAATTCTTTTGAGACATTCTCCAAATTTGACCAGTTTTATAGCTGCAAACAGGCCCGGCTAGTGCAGCCGGTAGAGCATGAGACTCTTAATCTCAGGGTTGTGGGTTCGAGCCCCACGTTGGGCGCACATTTTTTTCGTCTTCCAAATTAATAATTTACCAGTGGAAGGGAAAGCCAACATTTCAAGTCGGTAAATAAATGACATGTACCTTGTTTGCATGCTGCCAATCAAACCAATATATTTAAAAACAAAAACATGAATATGATTTTGTACTACTACACACCCTCAAGACCCCTCCGCTCTGCATCTTGTGTAGGGGGGGGGGGGTCATCAAAGGGAAGCAGGCTATTCTCTGTCTTTGCTCCATAGTGGTGGAACGAACTTCCCACCACACCAAACCCGCCCAATTGTCCCGTTGACTTCAATATCTGAAATAAAATAAATAAAGTGTAAAATAAACAAACCTTTTAAAAGCCACATTGACCTTTACCTTTCTAAATAATAATAATTCATTTATTGTGTATAGCGCTTTTCAATGACCCAAAGTTGCTGACAATAGGCAAAAAAAAGGCTGACTCCGTGCCTAACATGGCAGCGGAGATATACGTCTGTCTCAAGACTTAGTCCTGCATGTATCAACAAATGCGCATGTTGGTGTGCATTTATGTGTGCCGTTATTACTACCAACTGTAATGATTGTGGAATATTACTATAAAGAGCTGTATGTGTATGAAGTATGAACCAAGCATCACACTGTAATGTACCTGTACTTTATACGTGACAAGTAAACTACTACTACTACTATACTAGTGGTTCTCAAAGTGGGATTTGTGGACCCTCAGGGGTGGTTGGGGTAGTTCCAAGGGTCCCCCCCCAGCAAGATGAGGAATAGGTTATAGATCACTATTATTGCATTCACCGCAAGTTAACACAACAACGCTGCGTTCACATGGACTCAGGCCGACGGGTTGGCACGGTAACGGCACTTTTAAAACCGCACGGGAAAGACGGGACGGCATGTTGCTATGGTAATGGTGTTGTTTACTAGCACACTAGCTACCAGTGACTTTGCTCTTCAAGTAGGCTTGTTATCGGCCAACGCTAGTTCAATAATGTACTATATGCTTAGTTTACTCCTATTTATGTTTTATGTACTGTATACTGTATCTTTTTTATTTATGTCTCATTGCTTGTTTTTATATTATCTTTTATTATTGTGTCTTATAGGGAGGCGTAGTGGTTACGTCATTGTTGTTTCCGGCCGGTCCACCTCGCTTGAAATTGCAATGTATTTCCAACGGACACATTTCTAAATAGTCTAGTTTAAAACAAATAAAGCATGAACATTGGCACGGTGTACCTTTCTGTGTGTATTCATCCACAATCTATAGCTCAACATGAAACAATTCGCAATTAATCGTAAAAGAATTACGTATAATTGTATTTCAACCAAAAATGCTTAAACAATAATGTTAGTGATAGAAGGGAACTCATTTTGTGCAAAAATGGAAAGCTTGCCAATGTTCACGAGGCAGAATTATTACAATAGCCGATGATACATTTTCCCAACGATGAATCCCTAAACGGGTGCACCGCGCGGGGAACTAAAGTGACGTCAGACTACACCTCCCTATTAGCACTATGGGTTTGCATTTTAATTTGGTTGTGCCCGTACAATGACAACAAAGATCATTCATTCAACCTTTATTAATAATTCCTTGGGGAAATTCAAGAATTCAACATAACAGTAACCCCCCCCCCCCCACACACACACACACACACACAACCCCCTGTCTGCAAACACCAGTTCAGACATTATTATGATAGAGATTGTCTGTGTGTACTGTACGTATGCTTTTTAATAGCATGCAGATTCAATGCACATATTGTTCTGCAGTGTTCAGTTCTTCTGGCCGCTTCCTCGTGGTTTCAGTGCATCTTCAGACGTTCATCGACAGCATGAGGAACTGTGATGTGAGGAGAAAACAAATCATGGCATTTAAATCACATTATATAACATGAAGCAAAGACGACCTTAAACCTTTATATATATTATATTCAAAAGGTCCCACAAAGTTATACGTTGCACAATAATTTAACCTTTGCACTGAAGGACCATATAAGTCCGTTTTGAATTTTCTTTGGACAGCCTATGTGTTTGTAGTTGTGAAATCTAAATCACTTGGAGTGTGAATGTGATGCATCACCAGAAAGTACTCAACCTCTACTGTCTTTAACTGTGAATGAACACAACACTCTAACTTACCATCTTTAGATAATAAAGTACTCAACCTCTACTGTCTTTAACTGTGAATGAACACAACACTCTAACTTACCATCTTTAGATAATAAAGTACTCAACCTCTACTGTCTTTAACTATGAATGAACACAACACTCTAACTTACCATCTTTAGATAATAAAGTACTCAACCTCTAATGTCTAACTATGAATGAACACAACACTCTAACTTACCATCTTTAGATAATAAAGTACTCAACCTCTACTGTCTTTAACTGTGAATGAACACAACACTCTAACTTACCATCTTTAGATAATAAAGTACTCAACCTCTACTGTCTTTAACTATGAATGAACACAACACTCTAACTTACCATCTTTAGATAATAAAGTACTCAACCTCTACTGTCTTTAACTGTGAATGAACACAACACTCTAACTCACCATCTTTAGATAATAAAGTACTCAACCTCTACTGTCTTTAACTGTGAATGAACACAACACTCTAACTTACCATCTTTAGATAATAAAGTACTCAACCTCTACTGTCTTTAACTATGAATGAACACAACACTCTAACTTACCATCTTTAGATAATAACCTTTGAAAACATTGTTCCTCTGAAAACATAGAACAGACTGATATGGTTGTTGGTCTGAGGTCAGTTTGAGTCTGTGAGGGTTTGTTTACCTGCATCAAGTTCATGTTCACACGTCCCGTCTTCTGGTGGTCAAATGCCTGGAAGGCTCCTGGTAGAAGAAGCTTCAGTCAGTACAATATATAATAATATATGTAATATAATACAACAGCCAGCGTACCCGTTATAAACATAATTTGCACCAATACCAGGTTCTCTTTCATCAGAATCAGAAAAGTCTTTATTGCCAAGTAGCTTACACTTTAGGCTAAAGGAATTTGATTTGGTAATTTGGTGCGACATTAACGGATAATTACGGTAGAATAAAATAAAAGGTAGAATGAGATAAAATGGAATATAAACTAAATGTATGTATATTGTATATTTTCTGTCCCCTCTCCCTGTTTAAATACATCCGATAAATGACTGCAACCAGACGGCGGCTCTACCCCCCAGAGCCACTGCTGATTGATTGAAAATTGTATTAACAGATTGCAGAATGGGTACAATACAGTACGGCTCAATACACACAATTGTTAAGGGGATGCAGACCAGAGAAAGACTTTCGTCTCGTTTACATCAGGGTGCCCCGTTTTCAATGCATCATGATTGCAGCGCCCCCAGCAGGTGTATCACTGGCGTTACTCACTGAACATGTTCTCCAGACGCACGATGCAGGTGAGGTAGTCGTCGAAGTCGATGTCATAGTTGTCGTCAGCAAACCTCAAACCCAGGAGCTGCAGCAGCTGGGAGTTCAGGTGCATGCCTTAGGGTTAGAGGTCAGAGGAAACACATTGTGATTAGAGTTCAGCCTTTAGAGGAAACACATTGTGATTAGAGTTCAAACTTTAGAGGAAACACATTGTGATTAGAGTTCCCATTTCCCAAAATGTCGACGTGTTCCCTTAAGTTTAAACCTCGTGTGGTTGGTCTCTCTCACCTGCAGCGTTGAGGGCAATACGAAGCTCGTAGGAGGACATCTTCCCTGAGCGGTCCGTGTCGAAAGACAGGAAGAGCATCTGAAACGACACCAAGAGACCTTTTACAACCGACACAGACAGACACTACTCTATAGACTGATGTGTGTGTGAATTGTGTCGCTAGGGGACAGCTTGAAGCCCCAGTTTATATCTCTTAACTTTGACTTAGTGACATTGAAGACACTGCAACAGGAAATACATTAATTTAGAATGTTTGTTGTTTATATCAAGTTATATATATATATATACTACTATATATACCATGTATACTATTTAGGGATGGGCGTGAGTAATCGATTACTCGTAGCTATGAGAAATCGATCTTAAATTATTAATAATTTTTATGAAATTTTTATGATTTATTTTTTTACATATTTGTTTCACGTGTATGTGTAAGATTATAACCGTTTGTTGGTTTCCTTAAACATATACGTGAATGAACACAATTAAGTTGAGTTTTTTTCCCTTTTCGAGTAATACACGATCACTCGAGTATAGCGTGCGATCAATCGATCTGGATTCTTCTTAAAAATGCCCATCCCTAATACCATTATTATAATCATTGATATAATATACCACATTCTACTATTATTACATCTACATTTACATTTAGTCATTTAGCTGACGCTTTTATCCAAAGCGACTTACAAGTTCTGTACGACAAGCCATTATTATTACTATGTTCTACTCTATTATTATTACTATCGCTATTATTATAATCTTTTCCGGCCTCTAACTGAACACACGTAGGCCTAACTGAACACACATAGGCCTAACTGAACATACATAGGCCTAACTGAACATATGTAGGCCCAACTGAACATATATAGGCCTAACTGAACACACATAGGCCTAACTGAACATATATAGGCCTAACTGAACATATATAGGCCTAACTGAACATATATAGGCCTAACTGAACATATATAGGCCTAACTGAACATATATAGGCCTAACTAACCACACATAGGCCTAACTGACCACACATAGGCCTAACTGACCACACATAGGCCTAACTGAACATATATAAGCCTAACTGAACATATATAGGCCTGACTGAACATATCTAGGACCTAACTGAACATATATAGGCCTAACTGAACATATAAAGACCTAACTGAACATATATAGGCCTAACTGAATATATATAAGCCTAACTGAACATACATAGGCCTAACTGAACACACGTAGGCCCAACTGAACATATGTAGGCCCAACTGAACATATAAAGACCTAACTGAACATATATAGGCCTAACTGAATATATATAGGCCTAACTGAACACACGTAGGCCCAACTGAACACATACAATCCATTTCTTCATCTTCTCCCAGAAGATTTTAAACTCCTGGAACTCCAGCTGCCCCGATTGGTCGACCTGATTTACTCCGTCAAGGCAAACACTCTTCAGAGCATCGAGGCAATCGATTGGGCAATAAAAAAAACATTAGAATACAGTAGAATAAAACAAAGCATCACTCATAGAGGTTAAAGGTATAGGTAGGTTAAGGACAGGTAGGTTAAGGGGAGGTAGGTTAAGGACAGGTAGGTTAAGGACAGGTAGGTTAAGGACAGGTAGGTTAAGGACAGGTAGGTTAAGGACAGGTAGGTTAGTTCAGCGTCTCTCAGTCAATCTGTTGGGAGTGACTTTTCGATATTAAATTGAAGCAACAGTAATTTGCGTCGGTGTTCATTGAACCATACGTATATGAATAAGCTAATTTCCTCACAGAGACATTGTCTTTTAACAGACATTTAGCATCCTTTTAATTTGTGAGTAAAGTTAACTGTTTTAATCAGAGGATTTAACCGCTTGTAGTTTATTCCGTTTTGTGTTTTTGTGTTTACATGTGATGTATTGTATATTGTATACACATGCACTTTTATTATGTTCTCGTGTGATGTACCGCACATTTGATTGCGGTCGGATATATTGCAAATGTTATTGCCGTCATCTGGGCCAGGTCTTCCTTGCAAAAGAGATCTTGTATCTCAATGGGACTTCCTGGTTAAATAAAGGTTAAATAAAATAATAAATAAATAAATAAATGTACACTATATACACTTAAAGGCCGGGGTCAGAAGATTCAGCTTTTTCTCTTAAGTCTTTACATTCCATAATTTGACCATGTCTAAAAAGATCAGGAATTAATCTCTCCATATATATATATATATATATTATAAATACTGTATATATTTAGTTAAGAGGCTGGAGGGAAGCACCTGAAACAATGTTACAACTCTTGTCCACCCGTCTAGTTTAAGATGTAATCTAAGATGTAAAGTTTAGGTAGTGGGTTCTGGTTTCCATAGGAAATCAAAGCTATTCATTAGTCTTTGTTACATGCATCATTCAATGGAATACCTTCAGTCTTTCTCCAGTTAATACTAGATTGTTTCGTATATTTATCCATTAAAACAAGCAACCTTTCACCGATATCTTTTGGTTTTGTAAAAACAATAACATCATCTGCGTACAGGGCCAATTTATTTCCCAATAATAATACCTCGTATACTTTCTTGTATTATTGCTTCGGTTAACGGTTCTAAGCACAGACTAAACGGAATTGGCAACATGGGGCACCCTTGTCTTGGCCCATAGGTTATGAAACCAGGATGTAATGGATTATTTAATGTTGGGTTTAAAGTGGTCTATAAAACGTTGAAAACGACCATCCCTATTCCCAATATGAGTGTTACCTATTAAATCCACTAAGATTATGAAGGGGAGATGTACAGATGGCGAGGAGAAAGTTAAAAGATTTGGTCTCTGTGGATATTTTTTAATGTTTTTTTTTTTTTGATCCACTTTTTCTCCCATTTTTCATATTTTTCTCCCATCCCAATTTCGTATTACCCAATTCAACCCTCCCCTGTCACGAACGCTGTTTCTTGCCTCCCACAAGCCGGCTGCAATGTGGACTAAGTCATACATAGCACAAGTCCCCTCCGGTACTTGAGGTAACAGCAGTCGCATCTTTTCACCTGCGCAGCTCGATCTCTCAGTGGCGAGGAGTAACGCGTGGGAGGCTCACGCTGCCCCCGACACTTCCTGATTCTACTGCGCAGGCACACCAACCGACCTGTAGGAGTCGCTTGTTCACAACGTTCGATCCCCACCCTTCAGTTTTCCCTCCCCGTAATACGGCCAATGTGTATTACTGCGGACGACCAGCTAAACTGAAAACAATGTGGAGAGCTGGATTCGAACACGCGAATCCTAGCGTCTCCACACTGGTGGCGAGTGCCTTGCCCACTACACCACCTAGCCGCCCATTTTTTAATGTTCTTTAATGATTACTCTACAAAAGAATGTCATCTATAGCACCTTTAATTACCCCTGTCTCGCTACCTGACCGGCGGACCGGACTAGACTGGGGTATTAAACCTGTGATGGGTGGAGGGTGAGAGGCTGGTCAGAGAGAGCACAGTGGCAGCTCTACAGGGAGTAAAGCGGGTGAGTGGAGGGTGAGAGGCTGGTCAGAGAGAGCACAGTGGCAGCTCTACAGGGAGTAAAGCGGGTGAGTGGAGGGTGAGAGGCTGGTCAGAGAGAGCACAGTGGCAGCTCTACAGGGAGTAAAGCTGGTGAGTGGAGGGTGAGAGGCTGGTCAGAGAGAGCACAGTGGCAGCTCTACAGGGAGTAAAAGGATACGTCCATCAGGTTGATGATGCTGTGGCAGGTGCTCATACTCAGACCGTCGAACTTGATTTCCCGCCCTGAGGAAAAAGGAAACGCGTCGGTGAGCGACGGATGCAGACGGAGTTGCAACAAAACGAGAAGGTATATAAATTGTGTGAACGTACTTCTGCTGAGCACGCCGTTCAACATCTGCTGCAGCTCCAGAGCGGAAATGGCCTCGTCCTGAGGATCAAAGTATTGAGATGAACTAACATGGTGTGATACGATACAATAAGAATATAGTAGAACTTTTTTAACCTTTATTTACCAGGGTAGGTTCTTTATAATCGATGTTTACCAGGGTAGGTTCTTTATAACCTTTATTTACCAGGGTAGGTTCTTTATAACCTTCATTTACACAGGGTAGGTTCTTTATAACCTTTATTTACCAGGGTAGGTTCTATATAATCGATGTTTACCAGGGTAGGTTCTTTATAACCTTTATTTACCAGGGTAGGTTCTTTATAATCGATGTTTACCAGGGTAGGTTCTTTATAACCTTTATTTACCAGGGTAGGTTCTTTATAACCTTTATTTACCAGGGTAGGTTCTTTATGACCTTTATTTACCCAGGGTAGGTTCTTTATAACCTTTATTTACCAGGGTAGGTTCTTTATGACCTTTATTTACCAGGGTAGGTTCTTTATAACCTTCATTTACCAGTGTAGGTTCTTTATGACCTTTATTTACCCAGTGTAGGTTCTTTATAACCTGTATTTACCAGGGTAGGTTCTTTATAACCTTTATTTACCAGGGTAGGTTCTTTATAACCTTTATTTACCAGTGTAGGTTCTTTATAACCTTTATTCGAATACTGGTAGCCTACGGATGGAAATATTTTGCAATAAAGAGGTTCTTACATCCAGTCCATAAAAAGATTATTGAGACCGAATACTCTGAATTGCAGTTGTCAATATTTTTTTAAATTATTGAATTTAAATGGGATGGATCCCAGCCTTGCAGCGTGCCACATTATTCTAGTTTCCATCTTCTTACCGAACCAGCAAGCTTCTCAAACAGCCTCCTGAGACCTTTCTCCTCATCGCTCTCCTCCTCTGGTTGGCTGGGCATGGGGGGCTGAAGGAACCAACATGTCAGTGAAGGGAAATTACACTCAAATTCACTTTTACAAAAGTAGAAAGTTCCCCCAAAATGTTTAGTTTAAAATTTTTCCACGAAAAGAAGATCTTTTCGGTTTGAGTTATGAGTGAGTGCACAAAATCATGCAACATGCTATACATTTTTTCATAATAAACATCTATAAACCATGGAAATAAAAACTGGATATATTTAATAAAAGGTACACAAAATTGTCTGTCAATTTTCTCAAGTTTATGCATTTCCCTGATGTCGAGAGCTCATAACTCAACCATATTGTATTTGATGCATTTAAACTTTTGCAGAATAACTGGAAAGTGTAACAAAAGGTATAGTATTATAATTATTTAGTGTTAAGTGTGTTCATTAATTGATCTACTTACATCTGGAAAATCAGCTTCAATAGTGTCCCCCATCTCCCTGTAGAATAGACCACATAATACTTTTAATATAGACTACATAATACTTTTAGTATATACTAATAGGCCACATAATACTTTCAATCAATTAGAATAGGCCACATTATACGTGGCCT
Organism: Notolepis coatsorum; assembly: GCF_963971535.1. Taxonomy (NCBI): domain Eukaryota; kingdom Metazoa; phylum Chordata; class Actinopteri; order Aulopiformes; family Paralepididae; genus Notolepis; species Notolepis coatsorum. Next base: position 1,162,036 of record NC_140171.1, read on the forward strand.
TATACGAATAAATTTTTTTACGCTTGTAAAAAAAATTCAGAAATGACTGATATTCTTTAACAATTTAAGACCAAAACATGTTAAATAAAAATAAATATTTAAAAAGAAATTAGTGGTGATACATGTGTGGTGATACAACTAGTGGTGCACGATATATCGGCCGCCGATATAATATTTTGACATCGGAACGATACCGATGTGTAAAACAATTACCATGTTGGCCGATATTATATCGGCGGCCGATATATCGTGCACCACTAGTACACATGTATCGTAGTGTGAACCCGTCTGAGAGTATGGATATTTTATTGTGCAAAAAAATAAAAAAAAATTTGTATAAGGAAGTTGCATTGTTCATTTCAATACCTGTAATAGTACAGTAGTCCACACACACACACACGCACACACACACGTGCATTCAGTTAAGTTGGAATATGACTGTAATACAAACAGTTCAGTTTGTCAGGTACATGCAACACAGATTACAGTGTTGACATCCGTCTGCTTGAGAAAATACCATTTGCTTCAATACAAATGATTGAAGTGAGATGAACGGACTGAAAACTTTATTTTATTAGATAAAACATGTCGACAAAGTTTTACTTTGCAGTTGAAAAAAGGTAATAAATCGTGGCGGCTGGGTGGCGTAGCGGAGATTGCGCTCGTCACCAATGCAAGAGACTCCGGTCTCGACTCCCCGAGTCAGCATTGCCTCCGGCTTGGGCCAGTCGTCATACTATCTCAATTGGCAGAGGTAGCGGGTGGAAAGTCGATGGGTGGGGATTGGATGTTGTGGACAGCGACTCCTACAGGTCGGTTGGGGGACGCCTGTACAGCAGAGACAGGAAGTATCGGGGGTAGTGTGAGCCTCCCACGCGTTACTCCTCGCCACTGAGAGTCTGCGCTGTCTGGTGAAAAGATGCGACAGGCTGCCTCCTCGTGTACCGGAGGGGACGCGTGATGCAAGGCTTCTATCCTCACTACAGCCGACCAGTGGGAGGCATAGTCTAGCAACGTTCAAGACAGGGGAGGGGAGAATTGGAGGGGAGAATTGGCGATGCGAAATTGGAATGGGAGAAAAATTTAAAATAAGGAAAAAAAGTGGATAAAAAAAAGAAAAGAGGTAATAAATCGCAATATATCGCAATATTAATATCGCAATACTCAGCATATCGCAATATATTTTTAATCGCAATACTATCGTATCGTGACCCAAGTATCGTGATACTATCGCATGGCAAGGCCCTCTGGTGATTCCCACCCCCCCTACTCACAAGGCCCTCTGGTGATCCCCCCCACCCCCCCCTACTCACAAGGCCCTCTGGTGATCCCCCCCACCCCCCCTACTCACAAGGCCCTCTGGTGATTCCCACCCCTCCCTACTCACAAGGCCCTCTGGTGATTCCCACCCCCCCCTACTCACAAGGCCCTCTGGTGATTCCCACCCCCCCCTACTCACAAGGCCCTCTGGTGATCCCCCCCACCCCCCCCTACTCACAAGGCCCTCTGGTGATTCCCCCCCACCCCCCCTACTCACAAGGCCCTCTGGTGACCCCCCCCCCCTACTCACAAGGCCCTCCTCTGGTGATCCCCCCCACCCTACTCACAAGGCCCTCTGGTGATCCCCCCCCCCTACTCACAAGGCCCTCTGGTGATTCCCACCCCCCCCCCCTACTCACAAGGCCCTCTGGTGACCCCCCCACCCCCCCTACTCACAAGGCCCTCTGGTGATCCCCCCACCCCCCCTACTCACAAGGCCCTCTGGTGATCCCCCCCACCCCCCCTACTCACAAGGCCCTCTGGTGATCCCCCCCACCCCCCCCTACTCACAAGGCCCTCTGGTGATCCCCCCACCCCCCCTACTCACAAGGCCCTCTGGTGATCCCCCCCACCCCCCCCCTACTCACAAGGCCCTCTGGTGATCCCCCCCACCCCCCCTACTCACAAGGCCCTCTGGTGATGCCCACCCCACCCCCCCTACTCACAAGGCCCTCTGGTGATTCCCCCCCACCCCCCCTACTCACAAGGCCCTCTGGTGATCCCCCCCCCCCTACTCACAAGGCCCTCTGGTGATTCCCACCCCCCCCCCTACTCACAAGGCCCTCCTCTGGTGATGCCCACCCCCCCCCCTACTCACAAGGCCCTCCTCTGGTGATGCCCACCCCCCCCCCCCCCTACTCACAAGGCCCTCCTCTGGTGATTACCCCCCCCCCCCCCCCCCCCTACTCACAAGGCCCCGGCCGCCTTCTCGGAGAAGACGCGGATGAGGAAGTCTGCTTCGTGGTGCGGCTGGAAGGTGGTTGGCACCAGCAGGTAGTTCCCGGGGGGCAGCGTGAAGCGCTCAGACACCTCCCGGGTGTTGATGTAGGTCTTGCTGCGCGCCTTGGAGCCGTGGTAGCGGAAGAAGTCCTTGCCCTGGTGCTCAGAGTCGTCCGGGGCCTGAAGAAGGAGAGGCACAGGATGAATGAATGGATGGTTTTATTTCTGTCTTTTTTTTTGTTTTTTACAAAGCATAGTAGTAGAACTTCCAATTTTTTTTTTTTTATTAAATTACCGAAAAGGTGTAGGCTGAAGCAGAGGCTTATACTTGCCTATGCTTTTTACATTACACTATTTACACACAAAAAATTTAAAATACAAAAAATATATATATATTAAATATATATATATATATATATATATATTAAATAAAATATATTCAGTATATCATTTAGCAAAGGTTACAAACGTTTCATAGTTTTATGTACAAAACGTATACACATTTATTTATGTATTTAATATATATATATTTTTTTCTATTTGAACACAGCTATGGTTTTTTTATCCACTTTTTCTCCCCATTTTCTATTTTTTCTCCCATCCCAATTTCGTGTATCCAATTCTCCCCTCCCCTGTCTTGAACGTTGCTAGGCCATGCCTCCCACTGGTCGGCTGCAGTGAGGACAGAAGCCTTGCATCACGTGTCCCCCTCCGGCACACGAGGAGGCAGCCTGTCGCATCTTTTCGCCGCAGCAGCTCGAGCTCTCAGTGGCGAGGAGTAACGCGTGGGAGGCTCACGCTGCCCCCGCTACTTCCTGTTTCCGCCGCACCGGTGTCACCAAACCGACCTGTAGGAGTCGCTGTCCACAACGTCCAATCCCCACCCACCGGCTTTCCCACCCTCTAACACTTGCCAATTGTGTTAGTATGAACGACCGGCCAGCCGGTAGCAACGCCGAGAGCTGGGCTCGAACCCAGCGTCTCCTGCGTTAGAGGCGAGCGCCTTGCCCACTGCGCCAATCAGCCGCCCCGGAACACAGCTATGTTATAGATAAAATATAACTAGGATAATAATGAGGTTTTATATTTATGTATCACCTTATATTTGAGTAATTTCTTAAAAGTATGTAGCGAACTACACATTTTTACTTCTTTGTCAAAGCTATTGCATAATTTTGCCCCTTTAACAGATACACATCGACTTTTTATATTTGTCCTTGCCTTTGCGATATTGAATACACAAGTTCCCCTAAGGGTCAAAGTCTATATCTTAGAATGAGAAGGCGATCACGGATCACGTGGTTTGGTCTGAGTGCGGAGACGGAGCCGTGAGAGGAGGATGATAACGATGTAGCTTTCAGATGAGCAAGCGTCATCATTTCACATCTGACAGAGGAGAGCATGCAGCGATGAGATGAGGTGAGATCAAATAAACAAGACAAGATAAAATAAGATAATATACAATAAGATAAGATAAGATCAAATAAGATAGGATAAGATCAAATAAGATAGGATAGGATAAGATAGGATAGGATAAGATAAAATAGGATAAGATAAGATACAATAAGATAAGATCAAATAAGATAGGATATTATAAGATAGGATAAGATAAGATAAAATAGGATAAGATAAGATACAATAAGATAAGATAAAATAAGATAGGATAAGATTAGATAAGATAATATAAGATAAATATAAGATAAGATAAGATAAGCCACTAAGATAAACCACAACCACCTTTCTCTAACGCTTTCCTTCATTAACCCTTGCATGGTGTTCAGGTCTGAGGGACCCGTTTTCAATGTTTACTAAAAGGGAAATGATACAATGAATGATCTTCTTTTTTTATCTGAGACTCAGTGGCTCATTTTCTGTGAATAACATAAAACCCCCAAAGTGTTTATTATTATTTAAAAAAAAATTAAACATTGCATCTTATCACAAAAAACGAATGGCACTTTTATTGATAAATGTGATCTAGCAGACGTAAATGGCAAATATTAACCATATAGATATTTGGATTCCTTGTAACTGAGATACGGTTAACAATATATTATGGTATGTATGGTTATGGTGTGTTTGTCTATGCCTGGGTCTTCTAATGTCATGATGTGCTCTGTCCTTGTGTCCATTGACTGTATTGTGCCCTGTATCCCTGTCGTATGTTCTACTATATGTGCTTTTGTTTGTGTTTTTATTCTAATGTTATTTATCTCGCTTTGAAATCTTTTTTTGATTTGAAATCTTTATTTCGAACATGCAATGAATAACAAAAGCAAAACAACTCAACCTACATGTTCGAAAAGGAGTAGGAAGAAGTATACACTTATTTAATCCTACCCCTTTTCCATTACTCAAATGAGTGTACTATTTTAAAACATAAAAAAGAAAAAAAAAAATATATATATATATGCAAAACAAAAAACAAAAACTATATATGTAAAACATGAAAAAAAAATAAAAATGTAAACACCCGTGAATAACAAGTCCCTTCCTCATCCCTGTACCTTGTGAACATCATTTCCTTATTCTTTTATTCTGTTTGTATTGCTAACCCTCTTTTTTCACACAGGATTTTAGCCTGTACCTTCTGGCAGGGGGACTGCCAATAGAAATTAGCCTTTTGGCAAAAACTTGGTGCATTTACGTTTTTTTTTTACTATTTTATTAATGTACGCCGTCCCCCTTGAACAAATAAAGTAACCCTAAACCCAATCCGTCAGCAGAACCGTGAGCCGTGTCCGGGTTGACCTCTGACCTCGTACAGGGCGAAGCCGATGGTCTCCAGGTCCTGGCCCTCCTTCCTGAGCTGCCGCCGGTTCTTCTGCATCAGGGCGATCACCACGCTGCACTCGTCGTCCTCGTCGTCCGCGTCCTGCAGCGTCAGCTTGAACTGGGGGTTGGTCCAGAACGTGTCTGCAGGGAGAGAGAGCGGTTTACCACCAGGTGACATTTTAAAAAATAAAAATGGAAAAAATTATTGTCTCAGAAGGACTTTTTAAAAAAGAGATGAAGAAATGGCTTAGTCACGTAGGATGATGATATATGGGGGTGTGCTGTAGACTTTGTGTTTGTTTGTGTTATTGCATTTATTTTGTATTGTATTTATATGTCTTATTTGTGCATGGTGGATACTAGTCATCTTGTCCATTGTCCATTGTGAGGACCACAATGGAAATAAACCGTAAGGTTTTATTGTGTTTTACATTTTAATCCTCGACGATTTTAGATTATATGTGATGGCTGTACGTGTGTGTACCGGTATTGTATGTAATTTTGATTGTCAAATAAATTCAATCAATCAATCAAATACTTTAATCATCCCAAGGGAAATTTGACACTACAAATCGCCCACAGTAAACATTTAGACGGAACAAGGTCACGTATAAGAATAACAATAACAAAAACAAATTGCCTAAGAATAAGAATAGAATAAAATATACAGTAAAAATATACAGAAGTCTAACAGTAAGTGTAATATTGAACAGTGTTGTTTTTAAAAGTTAAAAAGATCCAGGAGACTAGACTAGACTGGACTGGACTAGACTGCTGGTGTGTTTGGTCTCACCGGTGTAGTTCCGGCAGCCGCCTGCGGTCGACCCGCGGGTCCAGTTGCCCTCGAACAGGCTGACCTCCCAGTGGCGCTTGGTGTTGTCGGTCAGAGAGTCGGGGGTCAGGTTGCAGATCTCAATCTTGTCGTAGTTCTTCTTGAAGTCCTCAAACTCCATCCTGGAACGGACACGAGTGATAACGTTTCATCGTTGGGTTTTTAACCTCCTGGGATTTACAGACGTTTAAATAATGGGTGCTATAGAGCAGGGGTTCCCAACGTTGTCAGGCCGCGACCCCCGAAATAACGTGTCGGAGAGTATAATATAGGGGTGGTATATATATATTTTTAAAAAAATACTAAATTTTTTTTTTTTTTTTTTTATGTATGGTTGAAACATGCAAATGTTCAAACGCACACGCACTAATAAGCATTGGAGGCTTTTAACCAGGGCCCCGTTCCCCGTACCTGGATAACTGAGTTAGCCGGATAACTTTCGGTTAAGTCTGACTTAAGCCGGACTTTCCGGCTCCCCGTACCTGGATTGTCCAAATCACCATGACAACAGATCCAAAAGTTTGAGCCTGGTCGAAAGCAGGGTTTAAGTTCAAGTTAGCCGGATGAAGCACAGCCACGCCCCCGCAAAGAAAGTGACAGCGCGTTTCCTGAAATTATTCCCACAGTCTAGGATCTGCTTTATACCATTCTGAATTACGTTTTTGTGCTCCATTCTTCCAGAGGGGGCTTTTGAAATGTAAAATAGACCCAAAATGCTGATACTAAATTCACTTTGTCCTAAATAATGCACGTTATATATACCGTGGCGCTCGCTCGGTGCGATGTACACATTATGTGGTTATTCTAACAACGCGCAGCATTGCAAATGTGAATCCCGCGGGGATATTTTTAATGATTGAAACCTATCGCTCGTTTGGCTCTGATTCCTTTCATATTCTCCGCTGTGGATGTTTAATGGAGCGCCTGGATTGTGTTTCATTCAAGCATAAAATTGAAGTGTCTATGCGTGGATTGTGGATCTTGTCTCGTTCATTAATGTATAAACAATGAATTTATCCCATATGGCACAGTGGCTCAGCGGTAGTGCTCAATCCTGGCAACCCAGCGACCGGTGTTCGAAACCCCGTGTTTCCAATATAATTTTTGGGAATATAATATTAATGATTATACGCCAAAGTAGCCTAGTTTCAAGTTAAAATATTATAAATCTACATGCATTGAGGATGTCATTCTTTATATAGCTCTCAACGTGCACCAAATTGAATTATTCCTACATCGCAAAAAGAAGGGGAAGACTAGGTTTCGAACCCCGGTCGTCTGCGTGAAAGTCAAAAGAAGAACCCGTTACACCACAGTGGAGATAAGTAAAAGATCGACTATACATCAATCAATGGGAAGAGAGCCGTATCATTATTTTGTATAACAGTTTAACTAATTATTTTCGCTAGCAAGATCTCATTTGATTATTCAATCCAGCAGGCAAGTTTAAAGAAATATAATCTGATTGATTGAGGTAATGAGGGACTTAAAATTAGCCTATAGATAACGCATTTAACTTGTCGGCGAGGCGATTGAGCCGTACTGCAATATGTTACTAAAGTTTTAAATCAATTAATCAATCAATGCCGCTAGAGAATCAGGATCTCTGCTCTCGACACTTGCTGCCTTCTCGGCTGAGGCGGGCACGCGCACTTATCCTGGGTCTCAAGTCTGGCTTGAGTTAACGAGACTGAATCCACCTTCGAGGAACAGGAAAATCCCGGCTTCAAACATCGGGTTAACTGAATCTGGATAATGACATCTTGATCGACTTAGTTGAACCAGGTACGGGGAACGGGGCCCAGGGCCGGACTGGGGAAATCATTCAGGCCAGGAAATATAGTGCGAAATATAGCCCCAGTCAGGCCACTTTTTAAGCAGGGGGTCTTGGGGGTCCCCCACCAGGATTTTTTTTTGTTACTTAATTTCCTGCATTCTGGTGCAGGCATTTTTGAATTCGTACCCTTTAAATGCCAGTGTGTGTGATGGCATCACAAATTTTGTAAAAAAAAAGAAGAAAAAAAAAGAAATATTTGCAATATATCAAATGCAAAGTAGATTTTTCTGGGGGGGATTATTACAGTCTAGCATGTGTCAATGATTAGCAACAACACTGGTTTTGATGGATTTTTTGTTTTTTCTGTGTGTGTGTGTGTGTGTGTGTGTGTGTGTGTGTGTGTGTGTGTGTGTGTGTGTGTGTGTGTGTGTGTGTGTGTGTGTGTGTGTGTGTGTGTGTGTGTGTGTGTGAGCGAGAGAGAAAGAGAGAGATAGTTCTCCAGCTTGTGTGAGTTTAGACTGCGTCACCCTCTGTCGCAGTGATCTCCTGGTTGTTCCCCACCTAGGTTATCTAACTATCACGCCGCTGCAACTAGAAACACTGGACTGGCCTGCTTCTAAGTTCAGTGGCCTGACTGCATTAAAAAAATAAAAATAAAAGTATCATTTCAATTTTTTTTATCAAATCAATAATTTCTGGAAATCATCACGGCTGCTCGCGACCCCTAGACCCCACTTTGGGAACCACTGCTATAGAGAACATTCAGCCACTAGATGTCGCACTAGAGCACCAGCATGTCATTTATCCAATCAGGTGCCTTCCACGTGGGGGAAACAGGAAGTAGGGAGGAGGGGATACATGCAGGCAACACGTACCGGTAAACAACAACATTCATTTAACCGATAGCACCTTGCCTACTGGCTCATACTTATATTCAGAGTTAATTCTATTGTTTACACTGCCTATTTGTACTTTTCTACTGTACTATAATTTTATTGCCTGTATTTATGTCTTCTACTATTAACCCTTTCACTGCCACACGACAGCCGGTTAACCCTTTCACTGTGACAATACAGAAGGTTAGCCCTTTACTATCACACAACCGACGGCGATGCTCCATCATTAGCATCATTAGCTCCGCATTTGCGGAGCTAATGATGCTAATGATGGAGCATCGCCGTCGGTTGTGCGATAGTAAAGGGCTAACCTTCTGTCGTGTGGCAGTGAAAGGGTTAACCTGCCCATACCTGTAGCCACCCGCACCCCCCCCCTCCCCCATGCTGCTATGATGCCTGAATTTCCCCAAGAGGATCAATAAAGGAATATCTTATCTTATCTTTTTCTTTAATGATAAATTCATTATTAATCAGTAATTTTTTTGGGGCAGGAAAGCAATACTTTCATTCCACACTTTTCTAAAAGCTCTGTTGATGTATAATAATAAAAAAAAGTACTCTATATACAATTTCTATCTATAGCACCTTAAAAATATAATCTGTAACATGGATTTCAATCATGAAGAGATGTATATAATCTATAAAAGGTGTGTAGACTGAGTTTAGGCAGGAGTTTGGAGTTTAGGCAGGTCTAGCCTCCACTACATTGTGATAGTTAGTCAGTAGTTGTATGAATCTTGTATCTCGGAACCGTCTGTAGTGTGATAGTAAAGGGTTAACCGTCTGTGTTGTCACAGTGTAAGGGGTTAACCGTTTGGTAGTGAAAGGGTTAAGACTCACCAGAATTCACCGTCCTCCATGGAGTTGTGAAGAATACGGGTTTTCTCCGCCCTGTCGATCACGTCCCACTCTCTTGACCTGAGGAGAACAATATTTCACTTTCAGCACAACATTTTATAATCATACAGTATTTATAACATTTATTTTGTGTGTTCTTTGTGGGACATTTGAAGAAGCCATTTTGCCTGTAGCAGAGTAGCCTAAGCCTAATATCTCCCTTGGTCTGAAGCCTAGTAAGACTGATATCTCCCTTGGTCTGAAGCCTAGTAAGACTAATATCTCACTTAGTCTGAAGCCTAGTAAGACTGATATCTCCCTTGGTCTGAAGCCCAGTAAGACTGATATCTCCCTTGGTCTGAAGCCTAGTAAGACTGATATCTCCCTTAGTCTGAAGCCCAGTAAGCCTGATATCTCCCTTGGTCTGAAGCCTAGTAAGACTGATATCTCCCTTGGTCTGAAGCCTAGTAAGACTAATATCTCCCTTGACCTGAAGCCTAGTAAGACTGATATCTCCCTTAGTCTGAAGCCCAGTAAGCCTGATATCTCCCTTGGTCTGAAGCCTAGTAAGACTGATATCTCCCTTGACCTGAAGCCTAGTAAGACTAATATCCTCCCTTACATTACATTTACATTTAGTCATTTAGCAGAACACTTTTATCTAAAGCGACTTACAAGTTCTGTTCAACAAGTCAGCAGGAAGGGCACAACTCTATCAGCTGAGTAACAATGTTCATCAAAGTGTTGAAACTTGGGAGCTGCAGTGGTGAGTGCACAGTACCCTCTGGAACGAGCTCCCACTCAACCGGAAATCTGCAAGCACTCTACAGACCTTTAAGGCTCAAAACCCACCTTTTCGCCATAAACAATCCATGAGCTAGTTTTTTGTATTGTTGTATGTGTGGTGTATTATGTCCGTCTGTTCTCTATCTGCTTGGTTGGACCGCCTGTATTTTTTTCTGTTTTTCGTATTGTTTCGTGTCTTTTTTGTTTCTCTTTCTCTCCCGGGATGTGCCCCGGGCCGATGTAACTATTGGTTGAGGGGCGCAATATAAATAAATGTATCATAGTAGTAGAGACATATTAGTATAGTAGGAAGAGTAGAGGACAGTAAGAAGGTTAGTGTTTTTTTCCTTTTCCCTTTCATTTCAGATATTGATTGAAGAAGTGCGCCTTTAGCCGACGGCGAAAGATTGACCTTCAAGTACAGGTATTGAACTTCCATCCCAAGTACAGCAATGACCGTTAAATGTGGAAATACAGTGGAATTCCCCTTTAAACGTACTTGTCACTCCACGGGCCGTTCCATTCCACCTGACCCCAGGGGTTCCTGACGCGGACCAGCTGGACCTTCCCTCCTCTGTAGGTCACCTGGGGATGAGAGTCAAATGGACTGCGTTTATATATAAGTTATAACAAGTTACTCAACTCCAACCCACAGAGCCTAGACTGAGGTCACTACGCCACCGTCGGTCTGGGGAGGGTGTGTAGAAGACCACCACACGCCTCCTCCGATACGTTAGCCTAGCATAGCACAAATGAAAGGATGCGGATACGGACCAGCTAGCCTAGCTGTTGGGGTGAAAAAAACACCTTTCCCGGAGTTTTAAGCTAGGCTAGCTGGTTCCGTATCCACTTCCATTCATTTGTGCTAAGCTAGGCTAACTTGCCGCCGGATAGCTTTCTACCGAACACACACACAAGAGAATAAATTGGTATCGTGTAATGTTCCTTTAACATTCTCGGGTGCAAGAGAACTGGAACAAGGGGAGATGTACATCGTATATTAACCCTTTCAGGTGTGAGAGCCGGACATTCAAAACGACAATGTCACAACAGCGGCTGCTGGTCACTGGGAATAAAAATAAAGAAAAACACGCAAAGGGTTAAATTACACCCGATACAGGAAATGATGTCATACCTCTTCCAGGCCCGTGATGGAGTAGGCGTGTCCCTTCACCAACCCACTGGAGGTCTGTGCCTCGGACTCTGCAGAGCTGGTGATCTGGGGGGCAAACACACACAACATCATCCGTCTGTCAATCAAAACCCCAGACCAGGGCGCGTGAATACTTTCCCTAAGCCAGTTGTACTTTTGCGCTATCTGATTGGCCACTGACGTTTCTGGTCATGTGACATGTGCGCCAATCGTGGGACGGAAAGTTCTGCGCCTATTTCCGGGTCTAACAGCAGCAAACTACCTAACGCCTGTTTCTACACTGGTTAAGCTTAGGCACTCTTTGGAATCAGGGCTGGTGTTCTATCGCCCTGCTCTAAGACAAACTCTAACCTTAACCAACTTCGAAAGAGCGCCCAGTTTGAGGCCTACTCTTAGGGTTAGGGTTGCGTGGTTTTCATTTATTTATGAACCAATCTCCAAAACACACAGACCAGGAAGCGTGTGTCTTCTGCTCAGCCAATCAGAGCGCAAAACGGCAACGCGGAACTGGAGCAGCGTTGCAGAAGACAGACAGGCGAAAGGTGCTATGCAAATAAAGTTATTATTATTATTATTATTATTATTATTATTATTATTATTATTATTATTATTATTATTATAAAGAAAAAAGTGGTGGGTCCAAAATGAATGTTGTTGTTTGCATGTTGCATGGATCCCCTCCCTACTTCCTGTTTCCGGGGCGACAGCGGCTCAGGAGGTAGAGCGATCGTCTGGTAATCGGGAGGGTTCCCGGTTCGATTCCCGCTCCTCCCGGGCAGCGTGTCGATGTGTCCTCCTTGTTGAGCAAAGACACTTAACCCCCTAACAAGGTTGGCACCTTGGCACGGTCGCCCCCGCCGTCGGTGTGTGAATGTGTCAAATGTGAGTAACAAATTGTAAAGCGCTTTGGATAAAAGAGCGATGATATAAATGCAGCCGTTTACGTGGAATCCACCTGATTGGATAAATTACGTGCTGTTGCTCTAGTGCGACCCCTAGTGGCTGAATGTTACCTTAGCACCTTTAAAGTGAAAGTGCTGGTATGAGACCAGATTGGCTCATAAATCATAGCGAGGTGTATATTATGGTCATGTGACCCGAACACTGATCCTAGATCAGTACATAGTGAGGTGTATATGGTCATGTGACCTGAGCACTGATCCTAGATCAGTACATAGTGAGGTGTATATGGTCATGTGACCTGAACACTGATCCTAGATCAGTACATAGTGAGGTGTATATGGTCATGTGACCACCATGCACGGTGCCAACCTGCTCATCAGGAGCAGTTAGGGGGTTAAGTGTCTTTGCTCAAGGACACTTCAACATGCTGCCCGGGAATCGAACCGGGGACCCTCCCGATTACCAGACGACCGCTCTACCTCCTGAGCCACTGTCGCCCGCCCCCTGTTGCCCGGAGAAGCACATTTCCCATAACGTGTTCCATTAATGGCCCCCTGGAGTAGCCAGCTTTATAGGCCTCCTCACGTTAATAGAGCAGCCCAGCATGGAGCCTCTGTCGTGGGCCTTCTTCAGGACGGTGAAGAGGTTCCCTGGAGCCTGGTGGGTGTCGTACATCTCCCCCACGCCCCCCGTGAAGTCCTCCATGGCCTCCAGCGTGCTGCCCCCCTTCAGGGACTCGTAGCTGCCATGCAGTCTGGAGGACAGAGCAGACAGGCAGAGGTTAATACACCAATACAGTGAAGAGACACACTTATTAAGGCATCGCCACCAAAATTAAGAATTTAAACATGTTATTATTTCCATCAATACTGGTGAACATGAGCTACTCTCTCGCCCCAAAGCCAGAAACCATTATTGTTATCATTATTATTATTATCATTATCATTATCATTATTATTATTATTATTATTATTATCATTATTATTATTATTATTATTATTATTATTATTATTATTATTATTATTATTATTATTATTATTATTACCCCTCTGACTGTCCACCAACATCAGTGTGTTGTGCCTTGATGCCATGTGACAACATATTATTTAATTAAAAAATATATATATTTAACTTTTTACCTTTTATTTTTTACTTATATTATTATTTATCATTGTAAAAAAAATAATATAATAATAATATAACAATAATAATAAAAGGTAGTACTTAGCGTAGGCCTTCTCCAGCAGGGCGCTCCAGAACTCGTTGTTGGAGGCAGAGTGGACCAGAACCAGGCGGTCCCTCACGGTGGGCAGTCTGTCGTCTATCACCACGTCCAGCCACTGGTTGTGACGCCAGAACTGAGGGGGGGGGGGGGGGGGGGGGGACACACACACGTGCAGGGGAGGGGGTCAGGTCTCAGTGAAAACACCTCTCTTAACCCTTTCACTGCCACACGACAGAAGGTTAACCCTTTACCATCACACAACCGACGGTTGTCATCGGTTGTATGATAGTAAAGGGTTAACCTTCTGTTGTGTGTGGCAGTGAAAGGGTTAACCGGCTGTCGTGTGGCAGTGAAAGGGTTCACCTTCTGTGAATTGTCGCACTGAAAGGGTTAGCCGTTTTGGCAGTGCGGCGGTGAAAGGGTTAAGATATCAGAAATCTAGTGGCTGAATGTTATCTACAGTACCTTTAAGTCTACTATTCCATAACCGTCTCTACTATATTATATTATTCCATAGCTGTCTCTACTATATTATATTCTACCATAGCTGTCTCTACTATATTATATTATTCCATAGCCGTCTCTACTATGTTCTACTATTCCATAGCTGTCTCTACTATATTATATTATTCCATAGCTGTCTCTACTATATTATATTATTCTCTACTATATTCTATTATTCCATAGCTGTCTCTACTATATTCTACTATTCCATAGCTGTCTCTACTATATTCTACCATAGCTGTCTCTACTATATTATATTATTCCATAGCTGTCTCTACTATATTATATTATTCCATAACCGTCTCTACTATATTATATTATTCCATAACCGTCTCTGCTATATTATATTATTCCATAGCTGTCTCTACTATATTATATTATTCCATAGCTGTCTCTACTATATTATATTATTCCATAGCTGTCTCTACTATATTATATTATTCCATAGCTGTCTCTACTATATTCTACCATAGCTGTCTCTACTATATTCTACCATAGCTGTCTCTACTATATTCTACTATTCCATAGCTGTCTCTACTATATTATATTATTCCATAGCTGTCTCTACTATATTCTACCATAGCTGTCTCTACTATATTCTACTATTCCATAGCTGTCTCTACTATATTCTACTATAGCTGTCTCTACTATATTCTACTATTCCATAGCTGTCTCTACTATATTCTACCATAGCTGTCTCTACTATATTCTACTATTCCATAGCTGTCTCTACTATATTCTACTATTCCATAGCAGTCTCTACTATATTCTACTATTCCATAGCTGTCTCTACTATATTCTACCATCAGATGTTAACCTCAGATGTTGTGATTTCTACCAGCCCACTAGGAAAGTAGACCCCAGAACTAGTAGGGGGGGGGGGGGGGGGGGCATTTATACAGCAGTAGACCCCAGAACTAGTAGGGGGGGGGGGGGGGGGGGCATTTATACAGCAGTAGACCCCAGAACTAGTGGGGGGGGGGGGCATTTATACAGCAGTAGACCCCAGAACTAGTGGGGGGCGGGGGCATTTATACAGCAGTAGACCCCAGAACTAGTAGGGGGGGGGGGTGGACATTTATACAGCAATATATCACGATATTATATTGATACAGTGACGCCATTATTTTTGATATTTTTTTTTATAAATATTGATACTTGGCATCACTGTATCAATATGATATTGGCACACAAAATATATATATTTTTTGTTTATAAATTTTTTTAATAAATTTGCTTGACAATTTCATTTGACTGCAATAAAAAGGATTGTAAGGAGGTGAGCAGACTGAAAACGTTAGCTTATTAGATAAAAACAGATGATGTAATGTATATATATTTCTATTGCAGATGTATTGCAGATGTTAACAAGGTTTTCCGTCTGGGACATGATTTGCAGTTGAGAAAAGGTAATATATCGCAATATTACAATATGGCAGCTCTAGTATGGGAATATTATGGTATGGCAGCTCTAGTATGGTGATATTATGGTATGGCAGCTCTAGTATGGTGATATTATGGTATGGCAGCTCTAGTATGGGGATATTATGGTATGGCAGCTCTAGTATGGTGATATTATGGTATGGCAGCTCTAGTATGGTGATATTATGGTATGGCAGCTCTAGTATGGTGATATTATGGTATGGCAGCTCTAGTATGGTGATATTATGGGATGGCAGCTCTAGTATGGTGATATTATGGGACGGCAGCTCTAGTATGGTGATATTATGGTATGGCAGCCCTAGTATGGTGATATTATGGTATGGCAGCTCTAGTATGGTGATATTATGGGATGGCAGCTCTAGTATGGTGATATTATGGTATGGCAGCTCTAGTATGGTGATATTATGGTATGGCAGCTCTAGTATGGTGATATTATGGGATGGCAGCTCTAGTATGGTGATATTATGGGACGGCAGCTCTAGTATGGTGATATTATGGTATGGCAGCCCTAGTATGGTGATATTATGGTATGGCAGCTCTAGTATGGTGATATTATGGGATGGCAGCTCTAGTATGGTGATATTATGGTATGGCAGCTCTAGTATGGTGGTATGGCAGCTCTAGTATGGTGATATTATGGGATGGCAGCTCTAGTATGGTGATATTATGGTATGGCAGCTCTAGTATGGTGATATTATGGGATGGCAGCTCTAGTCTGGTGATATTATGGGATGGGGGGGCCTCTGTACCTGGAAGTGGAAGATCCCGGCGTAGTCGTGTCCGAAGCCCTGGTCCCGCGGGACCACCCTGGCCAAGGTGTCCTTGTGGAGCGTCAGCGAGGCGATGGCCGCCAGGAGCCAGCAGTCCCCTGTGGAAGTGAACAGGTGCATTGTGGGAAATGGAGTGTTAATGTGATCTGAAGAGAATCAAAGGCCAGTACTGAGATCAAAGACCGCCTTCCTAAGGGCGGCTAAGTGGCGCAGTGGGCAAGGCGCTCGCCACTGACGCAGGAGGTGTTGGGTTCGAGCCCAGCTCTCAGCGTTGCTACCAGCTTGGCTGGTCGTTCATACTAACACAATTGGCAGTGTTAGGGGTGGGAAAGCCGGTGGGTGGGGATTGGACGTTGTGGACAGCGACTCCTACAGGTCGGTTGGTGAAGCCTGTGCGGCGGAAGCAGGAAGTAGTGGGGGCAGCGTGAGCCTCCCACGCGTTACTCCTCGCCACTGAGAGATCGCGCTGTTCAGGTGAAAACATGTGACGGCTGCCTCCTCGTGTACCGGAGGGGACACGTGATGCAAGGCTTCTATCCTCACTACAACCGACCAGTGGGGGGCATAGTCTAGCAACGTTCAAGACAGGGGAGGGGAGAATTGGCAATACGAAATTGGGATGGGAGAAAAATAGAAAAATAAGGAGAAAAAGTGGATAAAAAAAAGACCGCTTTCCTTAAATAGGGCCCCCAACCATACAGAATTCTATTTCAAAGATATAGAATATATACTTTTTAATGAAAGGTGCTATAGATAAAAAATAATGTTAAGGTGCGGAATAAAAGTATTGCTTCCCCTCCCCAATTTCTTTTTATTTACATTTTATTTGTTGCATGTATCCCCTCCCTACTTCCCATGTCCCCATGTAAATGCACCCGATTGGATAAATGACATGCTGGTGCTCTAGTGCGACATCTAGTGGCTGAATGTTACCTATACTAGCACCTTTAAGGCCCTCTTAGGTCGCTTTCACACAGGGGCTGTTTGGTCCGGACTTTCGGACCAGAATTCGATAGACAGAACTCTGGTCCGCCTGAAAACGTCGGTCTCGGTTCGCTTCATCGGACCAAACGCGAACCAAATATAGGAAGTGATTATTATTACCACTGCTCGCAGCACTCACTGCAAAACAAGCACACTGCATCTATCTCTCTATCTATCTCTCTATCTCTCTATCTCTCTATCTCTCTATCTCTCTATCTATATATCTAACTGTGTGCATCTTGGGAAGAAAGAAGAAAAAACGCAGCTTATTATATTATTAATAAAACAGCTACTTGTGGGCACTCATAAAAACAACGTGGTGTACAAGTTGTTTAGCGAGAGGATGGTGGTAATGTGCTTCAATAGAACAATGGATCAATGCCATGTCAAAACTAGCCTCCGCTGATCTGGACTCTGGAGGGCTCGCAGTCCTCCACACACAGACACACACACGCGCGCGCGCGCACACACACGGGCTCGCAGCCACACACACATTTCCACTGTTCAATAGACAAGCGCCCTTTTCGACCGCGTGACATTGTTCAGAAGGTTCGGTGTGCCTCACATATTTCTATGTGAATGCAGGCGAACCAAATGAAGAATGCAACAATGTTGCAACTTCACCACCAGAACCGCACCGAGTCCACCAAAACTATATGTGAAAGCGACCTAAGTTATCTAATTGGTCGTAGGGATGTCAGTCAGCCAATCAGAGGAACCCTCAAAACGTCATCAATCGTCATGTCAAACAGGCCATTTTGATGTGCCGATTGATGACCTCTGAGCAGGTCCTAAATTATTATTATTATTATTACCACAGAAGGTTAACCCTTTCACTACCACTACATGCGGTTAACCCTTTCACTACCACACTACAGAAGGTTAACTTTCAGCACCTTAAGCGTCTTTGAGCACCTGGAAAAGCGCTATATAAAATGGATGTATTATTATTATTATTACATGCGGTTAATGGCAAAATAAAGTGTCTCTGATCCCTTATTTGGACGTGTTGCAGGTGACGTACGTATATATTTTCTCCCCACCGTATGTATAGATTTTCTGTTTCTGTTTTCTGTTTCTGGGTAACAGTACTGTATATTTGCATATCGTATATGTCACAAATGTAACCGTACTATATACCTGTATGTCATAAATGTCACTATGAATTGAAAATGGGGGACCCTGATGTAAACAAGACGAACGTCTTTCTCTGGTCTGCATCCCCTTAACAATTGTGTGTATTGAGCCGTACTGTATTGTACCCATTCTGCAATCTGTTAAATAACGTTTTTTATTCATTCATTCATTCATTCACATGGGTACCCACCGAGTTGTCCTTGACATATGTCCGTCCGACTCGCGGTGCCGACGATGAACTTGGGGTCCTGGCAGAACTCCTGTGGACCAGAGAGGAGAAGGTGGCACGTTAAGTACATTATGTTCTTTACATTTACATTTAGTCATTTAGCTGACGCTTTTATACAAAGCGACTTACAAGTTCTGTACGACAAGTCATCAGGAAGGATACAACTCTATCAGCTGAGTAACAATGTTCATCAAAGTGTTGAGTGCTACAGTGTAGGTTAGTATATTAGGACATTAAGTGCATGACAGTAAGGTTAGTTGGGGTTAGATTATTATTTTTATTTTTCTCATTTCAGATAATGGTTGAAGAAGTGCGTCTTTAGTCGACGGCGAAAGATTGGACGGGTTTCGGCTGTCCTAACTGGGGTTTACTCTTTTTGTACTCATAAACAGTACTGTATATTTGTAAATCTGGTATGTCATAAATGTCTAGATGTAACAGTATGTCATGTATGTCATATATGTTATGATGAATTGAAAATGGGGGACCCTGATGTAAACAAGACGAAAGTCTTTCTCTGGTCTGCATCCCCTTAACAATTGTGTGTATTGAGCCGTACTGTACCATTCTGCAATCTGT
The DNA here is from genome assembly GCF_963971535.1 of Notolepis coatsorum. Taxonomy (NCBI): domain Eukaryota; kingdom Metazoa; phylum Chordata; class Actinopteri; order Aulopiformes; family Paralepididae; genus Notolepis; species Notolepis coatsorum. Next base: position 1,181,125 of record NC_140171.1, read on the forward strand.
TAATAAAATGTTCAATCAATCAATCAATCAATGGGCGACCCTTTATGACTCCCTTCAGATGTAGATGTATTAGAATGTTCTGAACTGAACGTTCTAGTGATGATGTCACCAAGGCTGCCAGCAATTGAAAGGAAAGGCCAACATTATGGGAAATACGCTTGTTGCAAGAAGATGGATACGGACCTGCTAGCCTAGCCATTGGCCAGAAACACCTCTCCCGGGGTTTCAAGCGAGGCTACGTAGGGGTGGGACGATACATCGATGTAATTATCAACGATCGAATCGGATCGATGCAATGTAATAAGATCGATTCATATCGATACTCTTATTTTGAAAATCCTGTGGCGAGTCTCATATCCGCCCAAGAACAACAGCAGTAGCTCCGTGTGTGTAGACGTTACAGCATAGCATTCTCCCTTTCTGTGTGTGTGTGTGTGCGCGCGCGTCTTTGGAAAGACCAGATGAGGTCAGAGGAGTTTGATGTTTAAATGTTATTTAAACATAAACAATATAATACATAATAAATGTAGGCCTATACATGATCATGCAACATCAACAAATTGTTTTAGGAACGGTTTGGGAGAGGGAGGGGTTTTAGGTTGTGAGTTTTGAGTTCCAAAAAATTTAGCTTAAAGTTTAAAGCTCAATATATCAAAACGATTTTCCTTTAAATGTCTGGAAGAGCTCAAAAATACAAATGTCAAATGATATTTTCGTTACCTTTTTTTTAGTTGATCTAAATGTTACTGATTGTGTTAAATGGGCATATGATATCATCTCATATCGATTGCAGGCACCTGAATCTAATCTAATCTTATTGTATCGTGAGAGACTTTGTGATATCGGCAAATATCGTATCGTTGTCCAAAGAATCGATATCGTATCGTATCATGATGAAACTGGTGATTCCCACCCCTATAGGCTAGTGGTCCGTATCCGCTTCCATTCATTTGTGCTAAGCTAGGCTAGCTTGCAGCCGGATAGCTTTCTACTGAACGCACACAGAGAGGAAGTCGGTGTCTATCTTCTTGTCAGACTCTGGAGAAGACGGTAAGCGCCTTTCCCCTAATGTTGGCGCGTTCCTTTCGAGGTGTAGAGAGTTCTAGAATTCCCAAGATAGAATTCTGATATAAATAAATTAATAATAATAAAATAAATTAAAAACTCCTTAAAAGGGTTCATGAAAGATTGACAGGTGAGGGGGTGGAACAGGTGTGTAGGCGTTAGGGATGGGTACCGAATTCTGTACTTTTGAGGTACCGAACCGAAACACATCGGTACTACCGAGTATCGATTCAAGTGAGATGCAGAAAAAAAAGAAAGAAAAAAAAAAGATATATATATATATTTTTTTTTACCTTTTTTTCTTTTCATGTCAACGTTCACACGCACAATATGCTTACCTAGGATTTGACTTGATTCAACAACAAAGCAGTCGGAGCAATGGCAAGCCGAAAACTGTCGAAATTGTAGTTATTTGAAGTTTGGATATTTTTTTTACGACTGAGGTGGGTAAATTAAATTTCTTGAGACTAAAGTACAGAAAAAAGGTACCGTTGGGTACCGGTATCGATTCACAGGTACCGGTACCGTATCGGTTCAAATGTGAAAGGTACCCATCCCTAGTAGGCGTGTTCACATTCCTAGCATATTAACCTGATGGATCACAGTATACAAAGAGACAGGTATTTACTCTCAAGGTAAAACGCCCAACGGAGAAATGTGTAGTAGTGTACTAGTGGCAATTAGGAGGAGTTTTAGTGTTTAGTGTTTCTGTGAATGGAAGTGGCGAAGGCGGAGGTGTTAGCAGTAACCTTTTACTTTAATGGACCTTAGTGAATGAGATCATTCCAACCTCAAAGCATAGTGTTGTCAACCACCTCATGTGTAAGAGACAGTCACAATCACAAACACCAGAGGTAGCTTAGCCAATGTGCGTCTCTGCACAGTTATTAAACACCGGACAGGAAAATGTACATTTTGCGTATCAGAGCGCCTGGGAACGGAACAGTCGGCCTGATGTAACAAATTGTAAAGCGCTTTGGATAAAAGCGCTATATAAAAAAGCAGCCATTAGTTACCATGTCTTTCAAGCTGCAGGTAACGGAGGTGATGTTGAGTAGCGTTACAGACTAAACCACTGCTTTACACTCAGGAGGTCAACTAGTAGTTTTATTTGAGCTGCGAGTTCATTTTACATCATATATAATGTATTTTCTTGAACATTTATGTATTGTATGACTCAAGCTGTGTTAGACCTGCCTCTGTCATGTCTGCCTATTCATCTCATCTTTTAAACAAGGTCCACAATGGAAATACGCTTTGGAAACTTTATCGCGTCAACCTTGATGATTTTATAATGTGTGCAGGACTGTTGGCTGTGCGTTCGTTATTGATAGTCAAAATAAAATACTATTTTAAACCAAACCAAACCAAACTAAACTAAACCAAACCATCTAACTCAACCAACCACCCTCATCGTCTGTCAACCAGCTCTACAAAGTCAACAGAACGCATTCTATTCATACCTTCATGCCGTCTTGCTGAGGACCAGCCCATGTCATGCAGCCTGCAAAACTAGAATATTTACATCGATGGCTCCTGACCTCTTTCTTAGCAGATAAGCAGATAAGACGCCCCGGGAGCTCGTCAATGGCTTTAGTTTTAGTTAGTTACTCATTTCTAAATCAGTCATTATTTACAGTCATTTAAAGGGGCCATGTTTTGGGAAATGGGTTTCAAGTTTCTTTAATTAGTTGTCATACAGAAGTACAGAATACTTTTATACAAAATGTTTCTTTCTGTTACGCTTACTTACTAGATAAGTATAAAATAAGTGTAGCAAGTATAAAAAAGAAGTCAAGTACGTAGACAAAAGTGTTCAGTATATACATACCGGTATATACAATGTACAATGCAGAGTAGAAGTAACTGAGGTACAATACAATACAGTGCAAAGCAGAAATGGGATAAGGTACAATTTAGGTATAATTTACAGTAAGGTGTAATGAGGTATGGGTTATAGTGCAAATTCTTTACCAATAAATATAAAGTGTGTTTAGGTGTTCTAAAGTGGGTAAAGTGGGTGCTGCAATGAGTTGTTTGTTTAAAGTGAGTGTGTGTGTGTGTGGATGTGTGTGCTGTGAGTGCATTTGATGGTTGTTACATAGTGTTATTGTTCGTTGAGCAGTTTTGTCTAGTCTTTGTATGGAAATGTTATTTAGGGTTAGTCTTTGTATGGAAATGTTCTTTAGGGTTAGTCTTTGTATGGATTTGACATTCTGAAATGTTATTTAGGCTCTCTGGGGGGAAATTAAACAAGCTGTTCAGAATGATTGCCCTCGGTAGATGTCACAAGCAATTAATTAGCTTTGATGACTCAATTAGCCGTGCTGTTTGGAGCCAGGAAGCCAGGAAGTTTATCTAATGTACTGCTCCTGTTTCGTAAAGGTGCGTTACTCTTGGGGCAGGGCATCCAGGCAGGGAGGGACATGATTCATTTAACCCTTTCACTGCCACATGACAGAAGGTTAACCCTTTACTATCACACAACCGACGGCGATGCTCCATCATTAGTAAAGGGCTAACCTTCTGTATTGTCACAGTGAAAGGGTTAACCGGCTGTTGTGTGGCAGTGAAAGGGTTCAAATGCTGTGTGATGCTGCTGCAATAAATGACACGCTCAACACTATACATCTCTATAGCATCATTTGTGACCATATTCACAGTCACACGACGACGGCTGCTCAGGTTGGGTTCCTTTCCACCCTGGAGTGAGTGGCATGAGAGCAAAAGTAAGTGCGTGCGTGTGTGTGTGTGAGTGTGAGTGTGAGTGTGTGTGTGTGTGTGTGCGTGCGTGTGTGTGTGTGTGTGCGTGCGTGAAAAGTTGCCCCGTTCAGATCAGCGGGGAAAATCTGGACAGGAAAGGTCAAAAGGTGAGCGACTAGCATGGTAGTAGTGGGCTCTTATTAGTGCTGTCGAACGAGACCTGTGACAGTATACTGGGCAGATCCCAGGTCTGCTGCTACGCTACAGGGTGTGAATAAAAGGTCAAATAAAGGTCTCTCCTGCAGAACTGGTTTTTACTACGATGGCTGGATAAGTGCTTATTATAAAAACAAAGCTTCAGTGAAGCCTGTAACACCGCCTCGTTCCTCCAGAAGGCCTCCCCACACCCACCTGCTCCTGGATTAAGGACTTTCTGACCAACCGACCGCAGACGGTGAAACTCTGACCAACCAACCCCACCTCTCCTCCTCCTCCCGCACCTCACTATGAATTGAAAATGGGGGACCCTGATGTAAACAAGACAAAACTTCTTTCTCTGGTCTGCATCCCCTTAACAATTGTGTGTATTGAGCCGTACTGTATTGTACCCATTCTGCAATGTGTTAAATAAAGTTTTCATTTATTCATTCACCTCCCCCCAGGGCTGTGTGCTGAGCCCCCTGCTGTACTCCCTCTACACCCATGATGACTGTAGTCCAGCCCACCCGGAGAACATCATTGTAAAATTAGCTGACGACACGATGATGGTCAGACCTCGACTTATCGCAGGGGGGGGGGGGGGGGGGGGATGAGTCTGCATACAGAGATGAGGTCCTGAAACTAACAGCGTGGTGTTCGGTGAATAACCTATAGGACTGAACACCACAAAAACCAAGGAGCTCATCATTGACTTCAGCAAGAACAGTGCAGACCCCCCCCCCCCCTCTGCCTCAACGGTGAGGATGTGGAGAGAGTCAGCTCCTTCAAGTTCCTCGGAACCCTCATATCTGCATATTAATTAATTACACAGCAAATTATCGCGTTATGAAAATGTACTCAATTTATTAAAAAAAATATTTTAATTTTTATTCTTTTTTTAATAAATTTTTTTAATCTCATTAATTCCATAAGAAAGTAGAATAAACATTTACAGACATTTACAATTTTTTATTTAATATGGTCCATTTGCATGTTCTTGGTATCTGATTCTAGGGACATCTATGGATCTCATAGAATGTATTGTCAGAAATACTGTGTCTGTTACTAGGCTTGAGTAAATTGTAATGAACCAAATGAGAATATCAATAATAATTTTTTTTATCTTTGACTGTGAATAACACCATGCTCAAATTGACCAGACCTGAAAAATCTAAGCAAATTAATAGATAGAAGATGATTAAACAGAAGGTTTTGTAGATACAGTACTGAATTCCGCCATCCGGACACATGCCATTTGAAATATGATTATAGAATATAGAATATCAGGCCTAAAATGGTTATGCGATTAATTAGATTAATTAATTACAAATACCGTAATTAATTAGATACATTTTTTTAATCGCCTGACAGCACTAATCTGCTGAGCTCTCCTGGACCACAAACACAGCGGCGGTCATAAGGAACGCCCAGCAGAGACTTCACGTCCTGAGGGTGCTGAGGAAGAACAGACTGGAGGAGCAGCTGATGGTGACCTTCTATCGCTCTGCCGTTGATGAGGCTGTTTCCCCGAAGCCTGTTTTTGGGATTCGAACTTCGTCAGGGTTTTTCCGAACGAACGTTCGAACCTTCGTTTTTAATTAAAATAAAAATATTCAAAAAAAATCACATTTCTATAAAATATCCTCAAACTAAATCCTCAATTTGAATAAATTAGCTTTTTTTTTTTTTTTTTTTTAATCAACTTTCCAGCCCCAGCCCCAGCCCAGGGAGAAGCCCCAGCCCAACTAAATCAATGAAATCAACTTTCTTTAATAAATATAACTCATCCGTTTCTTTTAATACTATAATAGCCTAATCTTTATCTGCAACTGTGAAGAGAAACCAGAATGAATAATAATTTTTTATTAAAAATTAAAAATTCTAATGTTGATTTAGAATTCGAATGCCAACGTAACGAACGAAGGTTCGAACGTTTGGGCTCAGCCCTAGCTGTTGAGAGCCTGCTGACGTGCTGCATAACAGTGTGGTGGGCCAGCTGCACTGAAGCAGACAGAAGGGCGATTCAGAGGGTCATAAAGTCGGCACAGAGAAGCCTCGGCTGCCCCCTCCCCCCCCTGAAGGACTTGCACAACTCCCGCTGCCTCAACGGAGCAAAACACATTACCAAGGACAGCTCACACCCTGGCTTCCCCCTGTTGGACCTGTTGCCATCGGGCAGGTGTTACAGGGGCATCAGAGCCAGAACAAAGAGGCTCAGAGACTGTTTCTTCCCCAGAGACATCACCACCCTGAACTCTAACATATAGCACTAATAACTCACCTCCCCCCCCCTCCTCCCACACTGTGCACCATCCTGATGTGCAATACCCACCCACTACCGTCTGTGATTGTTATTGTTTGTGTATTGTTATTTTGTATATTGTTGTTATTTTGTATATTATTGTTGTTATTTTGTATATTGTACAGTATTGTAACATTGCCTTATTGTATAGTATTTGAATGTTTCTTGTATAGTATTTTATGTTAATCTTTTACTACTCGTGTGATTTTATTACTGCACCTTAAAACCCTTTCACTGCCACAGTACAGAAGGTCAACCCTTTACCATCACACTACAGACGGGTTAACCGTCTGTAGTGCGACGATGGTAAAGGTTTAACCTTCTGTACTGTGGCAGTGAAAGGGTTAACACTTTGGGCTAGATCCACAAAGAATGGATTGCACGGTGCTGCTAATTGCACCCTTACTTACAATTCACTATGAATTGAAAATGGGGGACCCTGATGTAAACGAGACGAAAGTCTTTCTCTGGTCTGCATCCCCTTAACAATTGTGTGTATTGAGCCGTACTGTATTGTACCCCATTCTGCAACCTGTTAAATAAAGTTTTCATTCATTCACCCATTCTGCAATCTGTTAAAAGTTTTCAATCAAATCAAATCAATCAATCAATCAATCAATCAATCAATCAATCAGAACCTACCCCGGGCCTCTTCCACTCGAAGTTGATGGGCACGCTCTGGCTGTAGAACAGGGACGAGGCCTCGGCGGGGAAGTCAGGGTCCTCGAACAGCACCTTCCTCCGCAGACAGTCGCGCCGCAGCTCCTCGAAGGAGCGGCCGTCCGCCTGCGCGTCGACCGCCCGGCCTCTGCCCCCGGCTGACAACGTGGACTGGACGGGCATCTTCACTCGGGACCTCCTCGGCGTCAGAGAGAGAGAGAGATGTGTGTACTGTGTCCGAGCTGATCCGTGCTCGGTGTGAGTGTGAGCGGTGACCGGGGTGTGTGTGGGAGGTGTGTTGATGTATAGCCAGGCACGAGAGCCCGTCAGGTGGGTATGGAAGGTAGGTACACACCCTCCGGACCAGGAACAGGTTGGACAGACACACCCCACCACCGCACACAGGCTGCCCTGGGGCTCGGCTCCCAGCGGCAGGCGACAGGAATTCCTTCTCCGAGGGACTTTTGGACTCGTAGAACAGGAAGTGGACATACCAGACCTTTTCAACGTCTACTAGGGTTTGGTACTTTTAATAACCCTTTCACTGCCAACACTACAGAAGGTTAACCCTTTACTACTACACGTAACCGTCTGTAGTGTGATAGTAAAGGGTTAACCTTCTGTGGTGTGCAGGGACGTGCACAGGACTTTAGAGGGGCAGGTGCTCAAAGGCTGAAAAGGGCACTATACACTTGTGTGTATATATTAACCAAGCGCGCAAGCGTGATTTTTAAGGGCCCTTTTCGGGCGGGGGGCCCTCTTTTTATGCTTTTTGGGGGGTTTTGGTGATCAAATATTGAATATTGAACTATAATAATCAGTGCAGGAGCTCACTTATCCTTGAAAGACACTTTTATCACTGACTTAAAAGGCCCATCAATGTTCAGGGGTGAGGGAATAAGTGCTTACCCTACAGACCCCAAGAAGTGCTGTATATTCTGTATTGTTTAATATAAATGCATTTTTTATTCCAATCCCGATTTGTATTTGAGATTCCCAAATCCCATCGGATTTGACTTCTTTGTGTCCCTCAATGAGTGTAATACCAGCATTCAACTCTATGCGCCACAGCGGTTTCTATCATTCTATGCATAAAATATATAGATCCACGGAGAGGCACGCTGAGGAGGCCGTGCAAACTGCAATGGAATATGGGGCATCTCTCCCTCTTTACCTAATATTTTGATTCTATCCTGACATTTTTCAGTTGGAAGGGCATTATATGCGTAACGGTAAAAAAATAAAATAAATAAAATAAAATTCAAAAAGGGCACTTTTTTGATGAGGCTCAAAAAGGCAGATGCTCAAGCACCCCTTGGCCTCTACGTGTGCACGTGCCTGGTGGTGTGGTAGTGAAAGGGTTAACCCTTTGTCGCGTGGCAGTGAAAGGGTTAACCTTCTGTATCGTCGCAGTGAAAGGGTTAACCGTTTTGGTAGTGTGGTAGTGAAAGGGTTAACCGTCGGTAGTGTGGTAGTGAAAGGGTTAACCTTATGTAGTGCTGCAGTGAAAGGGTTTAAGGGTACCGTCCAAATTACATTTTTAGTATAAGAGTGTAATAATAATATTACTAGACAAGAGGGAGCCTTTTCCACAAGTATATACCGTAATTCCTCTAATAGTGACCCGGGCTTATATTTGAATACCGGTCACTATTAGAGGAATTACGGTACATTACTGTCCCGTCTCTTGGGCCTTTGACCGGACGAGGTCAGAGAGGAGTTTGATCGTATATCAAATAATGTTGATGTTTAAAACATTTACAAACATAATAATAATGCAATTTATTTTGCGAGGTGTGTTACAACAATAAATAAACAAAATGTTCCAAAATAAATAATGTTGAAATTGAGAAGTTTGGACTTATTTACAACTGAAATAAACATTTTTGTTATTACAGAGAGTTAAGTACGGAAAAAATGGAGATCGGTGTCGGGTCAACTCGGAAAGTTGGCGGTACCATTCGGATTTATTCAGTTTGATTCACTAGCAGAGGTCCTTTATTCAGTTTGATTCACTAGCAAGTACTTTATTCAGTTTGATTCACTAGCAGGTCCTTTATTCAGTTTGATTCACTAGCAGGTCCTTTATTCAGTTTGATTCACTAGCAGGTACTTTATTCAGTTTGATTCACTAGCAGGTCCTTTATTCAGTTTGATTCACTAGCAGGTCCTTTATTCAGTTTGATTCACTAGCAGAGGTCCTTTATTCAGTTTGATTCACTAGCAGGTCCTTTATTCAGTTTGATTCACTAGCAGGTACTTTATTCAGTTTGATTCACTAGCAGGTCCTTTATTCAGTTTGATTCACTAGCAGGTAATTTATTCAGTTTGATTCACTAGCAGGTCCTTTATTCAGTTTGATTCACTAGCAGAGGTCCTTTATTCAGTTTGATTCACTAGCAAGTACTTTATTCAGTTTGATTCACTAGCAGGTACTTTATTCAGTTTGATTCACTAGCAGGTCCTTTATTCAGTTTGATTCACTAGCAGGTACTTTATTCAGTTTGATTCACTAGCAGGTCCTTTATTCAGTTTGATTCACTAGCAGGTCCTTTATTCAGTTTGATTCACTAGCAGAGGTCCTTTATTCAGTTTGATTCACTAGCAGAGGTCCTTTATTCAGTTTGATTCACTAGCAAGTACTTTATTCAGTTTGATTCACTAGCAGGTCCTTTATTCAGTTTGATTCACTAGCAGGTACTTTATTCAGTTTGATTCACTAGCAGGTCCTTTATTCAGTTTGATTCACTAGCAGGTCATTTATTCAGTTTGATTCACTAGCAGGTAATTTATTCAGTTTGATTGACTAGTAGGTCATTTATTCAGTTTGATTGACTAGTAGGTCATTTATTCAGTTTGATTCACTAGTAGGTAATTTATTCAGTTTGATTCACTAGGTCCTTTATTCAGTTTGATTCACTAGCAGAGGTCCTTTATTCAGTTTGATTCACTAGCAGGTCATTTATTCAGTTTGATTCACTAGTAGGTCCTTTATTCAGTTTGATTCACTAGCAGAGGTCATTTATTCAGTTTGATTCACTAGTAGGTCCTTTATTCAGTTTGATTCACTAGCAGGTCCTTTATTCAGTTTGTGTTCTACTCTAGTCGTTCTAGTTCTACAGTTAGACTTCACTACAGAATGCAGTCTGGAATGTCAGGTTTAGTGGAGTCATTAAATGCCTTGTAAGGAATGACAAACCAAGAATGTGGGGCAGAAGCTTAAGCTTAGGATTCAGAACGTAGTAACTTTTGAGCACAATTAATTTGCTTTCAAAGCAATAATCGCTAACATTTACATATAAATGTCTTTTGTCTCTCTCCATCACCTGATAACACAATAGTGATTCTACCTGTAACCAGTTCATTTTACAACATTTTCTGTTCTTGGCCGTTGTGAACACTGGTGTCTGGCAGGACATTCCTGGAGAAATCATCCGGCCACACAGGAAGTGATGCGTTTTACATCACCAGCAGCAACAGGAAGTGATGCGTTTTACATCACCAGCAGCAACAGGAAGTGATGCGTTTTACATCACCAGCAGCAACAGGAAGTGATGCGTTTTACATAACCAGCAGCAGCAGGAAGTGATGCGTTTTACATAACCAGCAGCAGCAGGAAGTGATGCGTTTTACATCACCAGCAGCAACAGGAAGTGATGCGTTTTACATAACCAGCAGCAGCAGGAAGTGATGCGTTTTACATAACCAGCAGGAACCGAAGTGATGCGTTTTACATCACAAGCAGCAATCAATAGAAGATTAACTAGTTACTAGTTGGTATGGATTTTTTTGATGGAAATCAAGTCAATACAGTGCAAAACTAGAACGGCAATGACCACTAAATGTCACCAAAATAAACAAGAACGAGGATCTTCAGGATTGCCACTTTGAAACAAGTTAGTGAAGCACATAAAGTTCAAATAAAACATTATTTATTTTTTGATCATGATCTACACGATGGATCAAAAGCATAATCGCTTCATGTTCAGGTCAACAAAATGGACAACATCCTGTCTGATCATTTAGCCAAATCGAGTCTACGTGGGAACCGAACCAACTGAAGTTATAATAAGAGTTCACGTGGGAACCAACTGAAATTATAATCGAAATAAAAAGGAAAACTGAAACAATGTTGCAAAAAAAACTGAAACAATGTCGCTGAATCGGAGCAGCCATAATGATATGAAGTGGAACAAGGAAGACCAAATAAACTGAATAACTCTTTTCACCCACATAGAAACACACGCGCCAGGAGGCTAGAAATCTCTCCCGAAATACAAAAAACAAAAGTATCCGAGACATTACAAAAATATATTTACACTTTTTTTCTTTTTCTTCCTCGCATAGTACAAATAATGCTACTAGCGCGGAACAGTGCGGAGAATACGGCCATCTTTTTTTAGAAACTTCTTAAAAAAAAAGGGGGGGGCTATTTACACATTTTGTTTCTGCTCAACACGAGAGCTCGTCCCAGTGGCTTCAGTACGCGCGGCTTTCAAGCGCCGGATCTCGTACATCTCCTTTACCAGCTGCTGGCGTACAGTGAAACACCTCTACTCCCACTCGGTCACGTCAGACGTGACTCAGCGTCGTCTACCCGGCGTAACGTAAACACACAAAGTCACGCCGAGGACTCTGGGTAGACCGCAAGAGTCTCTGCACGGAATGTTTGTGTAGTTCTCCTTCCTTCCAACATGGCGGCCTGTAACCACGGTAACTAGGGCTGCACTGATGGAATATCGGCGTCGAAGAGTTTCCGATACCAGGAGACACGTCTCACACGACATGTTAACTAATGTAAGAGAAGAAATTAATATCTCAATACCTTTTGTCCAATGACCCCAAAATGACGGTCCGAGTCCATACTGTTCATAACGTGCACCGGCGCCCTCTTGAGGACGATTTGCCCACCGGCGCGATGCGCCACTTTGACCACCTCTAGCGGCTCGGTGTGCATTTTCTTTTTAATACAATATATATATATATATAGAATTAAAGGCCTATAGGCGGCTAAGTGGCGCAGTGGACAAGGCGCTCGCCACTAACACAGGAGATGCTGGGTTCGAGCCCAGCTCTCGGCGTTGCTTCCGGCTTGGCTGGTCGTTCATACTAATACAATTGGCAGTGTTAGGGGGTGGGAAAGCCGGTGGGTGGGGATCGGACGTTGTGAACAGCGACTCCTACAGGTCGGTTGGTGCGCCGAGTTACATGCCGATATGCGAGGCGTGCGCCATTGTACACGGCAGAGTCAGATTACCACCCCTGACTCCCGGGACGCTAGCTCCGTCAATCATTTGACGATCTCTGAAATTATTGGACAGGGTTGTAGCCAATGAGTGTGGCTTTCCAATGATACCACAGGTGGGGATGTGCGAATCAGGGATCTAGGTGAAAAGTCACGAGTGAATACTGGAAGAGAAAAAAACGCAGAATTAATTGAAGTCAATGAGGAAGAGGAAATGGAAATGTGGTGAGTTTTTTTTTTTGGGTACATAGTTTACCAAAATCGCTCCTAATCACTCATTGGGGCACTTGTTAACACTTTGAGTGCCATGGACGCTTTTTGTCGCCAGCAACGGTATATAGAGCGGTTGTTTGTCGTATTTTTTTTTATTAGCGATTTGAATTCATATTTCATCAATCGAGCCTCACGCTAGTGCTGCAGACTCTCTCTGAGCTCCATTGGGAAAATACCGCCCCCTATCGTCTCTCCCTGTGGTACTGCACCCCATTGGATTAGACTGATGGGGGGGGGGGGGGGGGGGGTCCAGTTTCCTCATTTTACTTTTCCGTCAAGCCATCTGAAGAGACCAAAGTGATCGCAGAGCCGCAAGACAATGTGGAATACATATTTACAGTACCCAGCGCTGAATCAATAAACGCGATCGATATTTGGAATGGCGATCAGGAATTGGAATAATCTTTTTGGAATAATAAATTTTTAATAAATAAATTTAATTTTTTTTATGTTGTGGGACTTGTACAGCACTTTGTTCAACTTTGCCAGTGCTGTAAAGTTTAAACCTTTTAAAATCTTAGACAAACAAAACACTTTGCTTTCATGAAATATTGTAAGCCGTCATTTGAGGCTTTATAAAAGCAGCACAATGAACACAAATCTGTCAGTGCCGAGTCCGACCTCATCTTAAATAACAAACAGCATTGCTTGTTGTAGTTAACAAAGAGAGGCAGAGTTGATTTAGCAAAAAATATATATATAGTTTTTATTTTATTTTTATATATTAGATTTTTTTTTTTCATATTCGAATCCCATGCCCATCGAACGAAGCTTCGAAGTATTTAAGACGGCCCTAACTGTTTTACTGTGACTTGTTAACAAAGATCCTCCTTTTTGTTGACACATTCCTCACATATCAATCAACACCTAGCAGCCGCCGTCTCTCTTCCATCGCTTTGTACGGTACAGTACAGTACATGTTGCAGGCAGCCATGTTGGAAGACTGAGAACTATATAAAGGTTCCGTGTGTAATGTGATGGTTACATGTATAAGCGCTTTTCGTAGATGGGTGTAGAACAGTTGTTGACCAGCAAGACACCAGACCATAATAACCCTTGAAAAGGGGCACTACACCAAAAAACAATGCAGTTATTTTGCACATAATCTCACACACGTCCAATAACTCTAAACCTCTTCGCACACATTCATTTAGTTTGACAGTTATCGAGGGTAAATGAGTTTGAACGTGGCCACCAGTGATGTCATCGGGGGACATTGAATCCTTGCGTCGTGTTAATTACAGCTCCGTGAAATGATTGTAGATGAAAACATAACATAAGCAACGCCTCGTCTTATAGGGAGCCGCTACCTCGTCGTTTCATTGAGCTGTAATTAACGCGACACGGGGATTCAGTGTCCCCGTCTGATGACATCACTGGTGTGGTGCAAAAAAGGAGGTAGGGACCGCACTCGGAATATCGTTGTTTTTATTTTCAATTTGTTAAAGGGCACAAAACGTTTTCAGCCATCCGGCCTTCATCAGTGTGCCGGATGGCTGAAAACGTTTTGTGCCCTTTAACAAATTGAAAATAAAAACAACGATATTCCGAGTGCGGTCCCTACCTCCTTTTTTGCATAATTAATGTTGGACTACGCACCTGTCTGAGCGCAGTGGTTACCCCCTTTTTCTACCATAATCACTGGTGTGGTGGCCACGTTCAAACTCCTTTACTCTCAATAACAGCCAAACGAAAATGTGTGATATCATGTGCAGCATTGTTTTTTTCTGGTGAAGTGCCCCCTTTTCAAATCGCCCCACTCATACCGAGGTGCGATTGGCCGAGACAGAATCTCTGAGACGTCCGGCGCTGCCGCCTCTCTCTGGTATCTAGAAAAACAAAAAACAGAAATAATACTTTTCCTACGAGTGATTATCTCGACTACAAACTCTCTCTCCGTCAGAAGAAGCAGAAGTGGCGATGATGACACCGAAGAAGCGCGCTTTCCCCACGAGAAGCGGCGACGCGAGGAGACGCCGGTAGTAGCGAGCGCACGGTGACCTGCACGGCAAGTGACCTTTTTGACCTCGATGCGAAGCTCCCCCCCCCCCCGGGGACCGAAGGGAGTACCGCGTGGCGGCGGCGGTGACGGCGACTACTGTTCCGTCTTCTCCTGCGCCGTGCCGGTCACCAGCAGCAGGTTGCAGGCCATGAACTGGACGCTGAGCAGGTTGCCCGTGTTCCCGGTGTAAAGCCCCACCAGCTCGGCGGACGAGCCGTCGGCGGCGGGGGGGGTGGTCCCGCCGCCGTGGGGGGCAGCGTGGGCGTTGCGGACGTCCCACACGCGGACCGTGTTGTCCACGGAGGCCGACGCCACCAGGCTGCTGTCGGGGCTGAAGGACAGGCCGCGCACGGCGTCCGTGTGGCCCCGCAGGTCCTTGTACAGCGTGCCCGACGACAGGTCCCACAGCTTCACCCGCTGGTCCTCGCCCGCCGACGCCAGGTACTTGCCGTCGGGCGAGAAGGCCAGCGATGACACGGGGCCCCGGTGGCCCGTGAACAGGCGCACCGTCGCCCCCTGCTGGGTGCTCCACAGGCGCACCGTCTTGTCGGCGCTGCCCGACGCCAGGTAGTTGGAGTTGGGGTGGAACTTGACGCAATCCACGTCCGCCAGGTGGCCGGCGTACAGGCGCAGCGGGTAGGTGCGCGAGAAGGTCCAGAGGCGCGCGCTGCGGTCGTGCGAGGCGCTGGCGAAGTAGAGGCTGCACGGGCTCACGTCCACGTCCCACACCGGGTAGGCGTGGCCCTGGTAGAGCGCCGTGTTGGCGAAGGTGCCCAGGTCCCAGTAGCGCACCGAGGTGTCCTCGGAGCAGGAGAGCAGGCCGGAGCCGTCCGTCAGGAAGGCCGTGCGGAACACGGGGCCGCTGTGGGCGCGCAGCGTCTTGATCTCGCTGCCGTCCTCCTCGTCCGTCTGGGGGGAGAAGTTATTAATTTATTTATTAATTAGAGACATTCGGAATGATTTACTATTACGTACCTTAGCACTGTGTACTAGGGCTGCACAATTCAGCAAAATAAAATCACGATCTCGATTCATAGACCTATGGCAATCTCATTTCTAAATTATGACGATATTCTTTTTTTTAAAGATTTATTTTTTAGCGTTTATCGCTTTTTGCTACTAGTAGAGAGAGAGAGAGAGAGAGGAGGAACGGGAGACCGAGTGGGGGGGGGGGAAGACGTTATCGGCAAATAACGATGGGTCCGGGAATCGAACCCGGGTCGGCCGTGCCGCGACTCAGCGTGTTATGTGGTTCGCCACTGGGGCGCCCGTGACTATATTTTTTTTTATAGCATTTTTACAGCTTTATTGGTCACGCAGGACCGACAGAGGAGAGGGCGAACAGGAGGAGAGGTGGGGGAGACATGCGACAAATAACGACGGGAGCTGGGATCGAACCCGGGTCGGCCGCGTAGGTGCGCGGGGCACTATGGTATGTGCCACTGGGGCGCCCATGACGATATTCTTTAATAAATATATTTTCTTTTCTTTTTTTACTTTTTTAAATGACGACGATTCTGACTTGCGTTATTTTGTATGTAATGTTACAAGAGACTTAAGTTTAAGTCAAGCACTTTGATATATG
The DNA here is from genome assembly GCF_963971535.1 of Notolepis coatsorum. Classification (NCBI taxonomy): domain Eukaryota; kingdom Metazoa; phylum Chordata; class Actinopteri; order Aulopiformes; family Paralepididae; genus Notolepis; species Notolepis coatsorum. The sequence goes on from NC_140171.1 coordinate 1,197,158, forward strand.
TTATGTTGTCTGTTTAAGAAAGAGTGCAATAGGGGAGCTCCAGTAGCTCACCACGTACCTCGAGCGCTATTTCGGCGCCGGGGACAACCGTGCTCGTCACGGATCTGGGGTTTAGCGAGTTCGAATCCCGGACTGCAGCCGTGCCTTTCTCAGAGTGTCTTCCCCCCCATCTGAACCCTTTCAGCCTGTTTCTGTCGGTCATCCTTGACCAGAATAAATGCGATAAACGCAAAAAAGAGCCAGGGGAATGGCCAAAGTTTAAAAAAAAAAAGAAAGAGTGCAATAAATAATTTTATTGAAAAAATAATCATCGTGTGAGAGAATCGTGATCTCAATTCTTGAGAGAAAAATCGTGATTCACATTTGAGCAAGAATCGTGCTGCAGCCCTACTATGTACTACTACTGTTAAATGGCTGCATTTATATAGCAGCTTTTATCCAAAGCGCTTTACAATTTTGTTCCTCACATTCACCCACACATTGACTCACCGGCGGCGGAGGCGACCGTGCGAGGTGCCAACCTGCTCATCGGGAGCAGTTAGGGGTTAAGTGTCTTGCTCAAGGACACTTCGACACGCTGCCCCCGGGAATCAAACGGGAAACCTTCCGATTGCCAGACGACTGCTCTAGAGACTGAGCCACTGTCTGTCACCCCTCCTATTCGTATACTACTACCCTCTATATGCTATGTCTATACTACTACTCAAGTTCAACACTGCTAGATGAACAATACCACTGATACCCTGAGCTGCCGGAGTTGTGCCCTTGTTTGTACAGAACTAATAAGTCACTTTGGATAAAAGCGTTCAGCTAAAAACAACAGCGAGCCACTCTGCGCTGCAAAGCTGCTCAGATTCTTTCCACGAGTCGGATCTTAGTCTAAATAGTACGAACGTCTCCTCGCTACTTTTACTAGGGATGGGTACCGAATTCGGTACTTTTGAGGTACCGAACCGAAACACGTCGGTACTACCGAGTATCGAATCAAGTGAGAAACCAAAAAAAAAATAAAAAAAAAATAATTTTTTTTTATTGATTTTTTCTTTTTTTTTACTTTTTTCTTTTTGTGTCAACGTTCACACGCACAATATATGCTTACCTAGGATTTGACTTGATTCAACAACAAAGCAGTCGGAGCAATGACAAGCCGGAAACTGTCGAAATTGTAGTTATTTGAAGTTTGGATTTTTTTTTTTTCGACTGAGGTAGGTAAATTAAATTTCTTGAGACTAAAGTACCGAAAAAAGGTACCGTTGGGTACCGGTATCGATTCACAGGTACCGGTTCAAATGTGAAAGGTACCCATCCCTAACTTTTACTGAACACGTAATTACCTTCGACCAGAAAGATGCACTGACTCACGTCATCCTCCAGAGGGACATGTGACTAGAAAGACTTGACTAGAAAGTAGGGCTGGGCGATATGGGCAAACATTTTATCACGATATATCACGATAACATTTAGCATATCGTTCGATATCGCTAATTATCGATATTTAAATTTTTAAAGCTGCCCTGTTGCTTTTAATACTTTTACAATTTAAATAAAAAAAATGTATTGTCTATTATTTTTATTATCGATTATTCAAATATACCGCGATAATTATCGTTATCGTTTTATCGCCCAGGCCTACTAGAAAGATGCACTGACTCACGTCGTCCTCCAGAGGGACACATGTGACTAGAAAGAGCGACTAGAAAGAAAGATGCACTCACGTCGTCCTCCAGCAGGTCGCAGGCCAGGCGGATCAGAGACACGTCGGCGGGGTGCGGCTTGGCCCTCAGCTTGCGGGCGCGGAGGCTCCACAGCTTCACCGCCGAGCTGTCGAACCCGGCGGCCAGCAGCCGGCTGTCGGCGGACACCTCGGCCGTGTTCAGCAGCTGCTCCGTGTGGTGGAAGGCGTAGAAGCAGACGGTGGTGAGCGACGGCGGCCCCTCGCGCACCTTCCTGACGCAGTCCCGCAGCGCCTCCAGGGCCGCCTCGCTCTGCGGGGCCCCCGCGGGGACCTCCACCCCCCCTTCCCCCGCGGCCGCCGCCGCCGCGCCCCCCTCCTCCTCCGCGGCGGCCTCCGCCCCGTCGACGCCCACCGCCCAGGACGGGGTGGAGGAGGAGTCGGGGCCGGCGGCGGTGACGCCGGCCCCGCCGTAGAGCTGGTAGTCGGTGCGCTGCGACGCGGTGACCTCCACCTGCAGGTCGGGAGGGGAAGTGATCAGGTTTTATCGATACGATTCCATTATTTTTTACAATTCAAAAAAATAAAAAAAAATAAAAAATTTAGTCAGTATGAAAATCAAATGTGATCTGAATAGTGAGATTTTTTATTTTATTTTTTTCTCTCTCTTTTATTCTTTATCATTATTATTATTATTTAATTTTTTCTTGTTTAACTGTGGATTGTGTGTTTTTTTTATAATGGTATAAATGATTATTTGTGTAAATTAGGTTGTACGGCGACCATTAAGTAAATACTTGTTAGTTTAGGAATAAGGGGCAGGGCAGAAGATTTATTCTTCTTCCTGCTCCTTTTGACCATGGAATGATAATTATGATTGTGTAATGAAGAAACTATGATTGTATGATTCCATGTGGCAAATAAAAACTCTGAACTGAACTGAATTATCGATACGATTCATTATCGATTCTTTATCGATTCCTGCTACATTTATAATTTTAATAAATAAATTGGAAATGCAACAGAACTAAGCCCCCATGTCAGAAAAATACAAAAACTGTAAAAAAAAATGTAATATAATTAACTATACACTTAAATAAAATTATGTATTTGAGATTCTCTTAAACTAATTTAATCTATTGAACTGTAGTTGCATTCAACAGGTCGTTGTTGCAAAAGAGAATTCGTTATCAATAACCTACCTGTATAAATAAAAGGTTAAAAAAGTAAAAAAAAACACAACGGACACATAACTAAGTAACTAATACAGTAAATCCATTGTTTTAAAATGCTGCAACTGTCGGGGAAAAACGTGGCATCGATAAGAGGAAGCGATAAGTCACACGGAGGCATGCGATTCCAGGAATCAGACAATTGGGAACCGGTTCTCGATGATTCCCATCCCCTACCTGCACGTGGGCGCTGAGGGCCCTGCAGAGGGCGCCGTTGTCCTCGCTCTGCAGGTAGCGCAGCAGGTAGCTGTGCGCCGGCTCCGAGAAGTGCACCACGTACTTGTGCTCCAGCAGGGCGGCGAGGCGCGGGCTGGCCGTGGCGTCCTGCAGCGTGAGCACGTGGCGCAGGAGCTCCACGGTGGCGCGCTGCTCCGCGTCCTGCAGGAAGGCGCCGTGGAAGCGGCCGTAGAAGCCGTCCACCGCGCCCTTCAGGCCGCAGCGCACCATGTCCAGGTGGAGGTAGACGAAGAGCGGGTAGAGCAGGCCGCTCACCTCCTTGGCCCACGGCAGCTCCGTCTCTGGACCACCGGGGGACAAGACACACGGCCGTCACACGACGCAACGGGCCGCCTCGTTCACCCGAGAGAGGGAAGCACAGGGGCGCAACGATATATATTATATTTAGGGATGTCCGATATTATCGGCCGATATCGGCATTAAAATGTGATATCGGAAAATATCGGTATCGGTTTTCCAAAAAAAAAATTTAAACATTTCTATAGAAATGATGTCCGATATTATCGGCCTACCGATATTATCGGCCGATATCGGCATTCAAATGTGATATCGGTTGATATCGGTATCGGAAATTAAGAGTTGGACAATATCGGTATAGGTAAAAAAGCGAATATCGAGCATCCCTAATTATATTATATAGATATTATAGTAAATGTCTATGTGCTACTACCGTTTCTATCCTTATACTACTACTACCTATCATGCTAGTATGTCTATACATTACACTACTATACTTTTACTACTACCTAATCATGCTAGTATGTCTATCCTACTATACTTATACTACTACCTATTAGGGGTGGGAATCGCCAGAGACCTCACGATACGATACTATCGCGATACTTGCGTCACGATAGTATCGCGATACTAAATAGATCGCGATTTTCCAAAAGAAATATATATATTTTTTTTTTTAAATCAAATTACATTTATTACCTTTTTTCAACTAACCAAGTAAAACTTTGTCAACATGTTTTATCTAATAAAATAAAGTCTTCAGTCTGTTCATCTCACTTCAATCATTTTTATTGCAGAACATGGTATTTTCTCAAGCAGACAGATGTCAACACTGTAATCTGTGTTGCATGTACCTGACAAACTGAACTGTTTGTATTACAGTCATATTCCAACTTAACTGAATGCACACGTGTGCGTGTGTGGACTACTGTACTATTAGAGGTATCGATATTAACAATGCAACTTCTTTATATTTTTTTTTAAAAAGAAATAAAAAATTATGAATAATTAAATATCGATACTTGGCGTCCCTGTATCGATACAGTATCGCCACACAAAGTATCGCGATACTACTACGTATCGATTTTTCCCCCCACCCCTACTACCTATCATGCTAATATGTCTACCCTACTATACTTATACTACTACCTATCATGCTAATATGTCTATCTTACTATACTTATACTACTACTGCCCATCATGCTAATGTCTATACTACTATGCACTAAGAGTGTAGCACTCAAGGTCGACACTATTTGACGAGCAATACCCGTCTCTAACCACAGGGGGAAACTAAACAAACGGGGTCATTCTTTCACACAACGCGCCTCGTTCACCCGAGAGGGAAGTGCACGGTCTGCTTTAAGCCAAGGGGTGCAACGATAGTGCAACGGGGACGTCTGACGTACCGGAGAGAGGAACAACAACAACGATAATGCAACGGGGACGTCTGACGTACCGGAGAGAGGAACAACAACAACGATAATGCAACGGGGACGTCTGACGTACCGGAGAGAGGAACAACAACAACGATAATGCAACGGGGACGTCTGACGTACCGGAGAGAGGAACAACAACAACGATAATGCAACGGGGACGTCTGACGTACCGGAGAGAGGAACAACAACAACGATAATGCAACGGGGACGTCTGACGTACCGGAGAGGAAGCTGCGTAGCCTGGAGAACTGGATCTCGTACTGCTGAGGGTCAGACTGGGTCGGTGCTGCGGCAACGATGTTCACACACCCTGACTCTGTCTGCACTGCTCAGAGAGAGTGAGAGAGAGACATAGTGAGAGAGAGAGACAGAGAGAGAGAGAGAGAGAGAGAGAGAGAGAGAGAGAGAGGGCAGAGAGAGAGACAGAGAGGGAGACAGAGAGGGAGACAGAGAGAGAGAGACAGAGAGGGAGAGAGACAGAGGTCATCAAAGTTAAGTGCTTGAAATGTTTCCAGTAAAATGAGGAATAGTTTATAATGTCTTATTTAATTCACTAGAAGAAAAACTCAACGAGATAAATGATGTATAAAGAATGTTTTATCAAACGGCGCCTCATGTTAGATTCAAATATATTGTCATCGTACAGCAATGTAAAGAGGTTGGCATCCAACCAGAGTGTAAGGTAACAGTGCATTAACAATATGACCATGTAACAAGTGATATATATATATATATTAGGGCTGTCCCCGACTAAGGATTTGGATGGTCGACTATGATTGGCCAAAATTTGCCGTTAGTCGACTATTGGTCGACTAAAAAAAATTAAAAATAAACGTATATTTTTAATATTTGTTTTTTATTTATTTTTTATCATTCCATTTGGGCTGTGGGGGGTGCTTAATGTCTGAAGGAGTCGACTGAAGGCTTCTTGTCCTCTGCAAAAGCATGCAATTGGTCCACTGATGGATACATCTTGATATTTGTCTAGTCTAGTGTGTTCATTAGATGGGTGAAATCCTCTTTCAGTGCCTCTGTGCCTGTTTTCTTAGGCAGTTAGCCTCTGGTATGCGTGCCATTAGCGTTAGCCACGCTTCTAGGCCTCTTTTCTTTTGGAAAGAATGATAAAAAAAAATTTAAATAAAATTATAAATATATATATATATATATATATTTTTGGATTAGACTAAGAGGTTGGCTAGTCGACTACGGCTTCTTTCGACCGATTAGTCGACTAATAGGGGTCAGCCCTAATATATATATATATATATATACTGTATATGGAATATATATAACAAAGCTACAGAGTAAATATGATAAATAATCTAACGTATATACAGTATTATTATGTACAGTGATGAAGTATAAATACACTATGCTAGTAGTAAGCCATACTGGCCAGTGGTATAACTAATAAGAGAGTAGGTATGGGATAGATATAGTGTAGAATCGATATAGTAAGTATAGTGTGTACAGTGTAGGTATGTAGGTATGGATATCGGTATATAAACAGGAATATATGCAGATACCTTCATATGGATATATATATATATATATAAATATATATACATACAGTGTTATTGTAACTGAGGGGTACAATTCCCTGACTGTATTACTAGATATGATACTTACTACCACTACCTTTGTACTTAATATTCGGCCACCCAGTACTCGGCATAAATATATTATGATGAACACTGTCACGTAGATGAAACGGATCCAACACAAATGTACGAATTAGAAATAGGTCTTTATTTCTACACAGCGATGGTGTGTAGAGCAAGCACTTAATCAAATCAATCACATTTATGAATGGGAATTAGTATGCACTTTTATGGCAAGAGTATTCGTCGGTATATCAATAGAGAATGTCCAATCTCTGAAGGCGCAGGTGGTACATATACGACCTGGAATAGTTAAGGAATAACAGCAATGATACTTTAATGATTATAGACTGGATACACTAGGGGGGGGGTTAATCCGGTCGCTTGTAAGCCGACAGGAGTAGGAAGGGGGGGGGGGTAGAGTCCGGCTGCCTCATCCGGCCAAGGGTATCCCAGGTGAACCCACTGTAGTGCCGTTCAATGCGCCGGCGATCCTTGGACCACAGATGAAAGCAGATGGACTCTTTGTGGGCCGGCGTCCTCCGGTCCACGGAGGAGAGACGTGAAGCGACCTCGTCTTGCAGAGCGTCTCCTCACCTTGCGTCCTCTCCAGGGGGGGGGGTTCCAACACACGGCAGTGTCGGGGGTCTTTATCCATGGAATAATCAACGTATACAAAGCATAATCCGTGCCTGGGAAGGCGGGCTGTCGTCGGTAGAATAATCCGGTATACAGGTCCACTCGCTCGCTCGTCGGCTCTGGGGCTCCTCGGGTGCAATCTCACATGGGGTCGATCATCCTGGATAAGCAGCCAGTTCTCTGCCCGAAACGATGGGGTACTGACTACGGTAGTATTCTCACCGCACGAAGCACTATATATTAACAGACTATTATTAGCTTAATAGACTACGTCCAACTCGACGATATAGTGCCAAATATGACTATTCAAATATTAATATACACGATGTCTCAATACCGATGGTAGGCCGAACTTGGCCTTACTCCCACACGTGGCGTCGCGGGGAGGCTTTACGTCTGTCACTCTATTGGAGGGTAAGAAACTGGACTGAAAAGGAAGTCCTACTTTAGTAGCGCAGTATATATACGCACTATGAACAAATAGTCCCATTAGTGGTGCGGTAGCCAGATTCCTACGCGGAACTAGGACTTGTTCGTACATGTTGAGCGGTACGTTTGAACTGGGTCTGGGGGGTATGGCAGCCTGGCACCAAGGTCTCGACCAATAGTAGAATGGAGACTATTATGGGATGTTCAGTAGGCTAGAATGGATATTCAATGCATATTGTACAAGGAATATACAAGGGATATCAGGGAATATTAGAGAATATACAAATACAATTAAATATATATATATAATAAATATATATATTCGGTTTAATCTGGCCCTTCACAACAGTTATTGTACATGGTTGTCAATACAGTGATATATGAGTAGAGTATAGGTTAAGGTAGGTAGTTATGATTATTTGGGGGTACTTCACTTGGATAAGATGAATCATAACAGTGATCATTCACCCATATGTGTGACGGAAGGGTTTGGGGAATTCTACTTTGGCTCATGTGCGAGTTGCCCTTCAATGTCCCGTGTTGCAGATTATTTCATTAATCCCGTAATGTACGGTAATCCCATCATTTGCAGAGACTAAAAAGAAAGAACAGAAAATCAACACAATTTGCACCATCTCCTCACCCGTGAGGTTGGCAGCCATCTCCTCAGCCGACTGGAAGAGTCTGGCCCCCTTCAGCACGGAGCTCTCCGTGTCCACATACTGCCTCCTCTTGAGGTACTGAGCCACCGTGTACTGGATCTGCTCAGCTCGTACCCGCTTCATGGCCTGGGGGGGGGGGGGGGGGGGGGCAAGGAGGGAAACTTCAGAGAAGACAGGAGGAGACCAAACCATCAACTGTGTTGATCAAGGGGATTGTCATTCATATAATCCATCTTTATATACCATACCAGTGTGGATGAATGAATGAATGAAAACGTTGTATTAACAGATTACAGAATGGGGTACAATACAGTACGGCTCAATACACACAATTGTTAATAAGGGGATGCAGACCAGAGAAAGACTTTCGTCTTGTTTACATCAGGGTCCCCCATTTTCAATTCATAGTGAGATGGAGGGAAACGTCAGAGGAGACCAAACCATCAACTGTGTTGTGTCATTCATATAATCCATCTTTATATACCACCCCAGTGTGGCATCTCCTCCATATAGACTAGTATTCAAAAAGGAAACTGATTGATTGAAAACTTTATTAACAGATTGCAGAATGGGGTACAATACAGTACAGCTCAATACAGGATGCAGACCAGAGAAAGACTTTCGTCTTGTTTACATCAGGGTCCCCCATTTTCAATTCATAGGAAACTGACACATTTCTGCTTTGTTATCATCTTCTCTCTAAGATGTTCTCCATCATTAACCTTCATTAATAGACACACAAGCATAGCATCTTATTACCTTGTGTAGTAGCTACAGCTAGCTAGCAAGCCAACAGGGGTAGTAGTAGCCAGGTTAGCAAAGCGAATGCTACTAGCTCACTCAACCAAAATACATGGGGAGCCAACTGTCTGAAGGGTAGAGACTAGAGACACATCACACACACACACCATCAGAATAACTGGGCCAGGATCACACATCTAGTGTTGTCATCTCATCTGTCCACCCTGCCTGGTGTCACACACAGAGGGGATGCTGCCTCCAGTTAGCTGGGGAGCTAGCTAGCTAGCTGGGCCTGGACCCAAACTTTTAGCGGGATGACTAGCTGAGAGAGCCCCCCAAGTTCAGTGTCGTTACTCACTGCATATCGTGCCGTTCTCTCCCTCCTCGGTGCTCAGAGGTACTCACTTAACTATTCAACTATTCAACAAACTAACGCCGTTGTTGTTATTATCTCTGGTCGTCGTTGTTGTTGCAGCTCCATCATCATCACCACCATGATCATCATCACCAGCAGGTCCATCATCTCCCCTGCAGACAGTCAGGCGGCTAAGCTAAGCTAGTTAGCTGCTGCTGCTACATGTAGCTAACCTGCTTTCATCTCGATGCGAGGGAGGCGCTCGGTGATCCGCTGCCTCCGCCTGCTGCTGCTCTGTGTGCAGCTCACACGCCTGCGCAGAGAGGAGGCGGGACGACGTTCCACCTGTGGTTTGATTGATTGATTGAAAACTATTGCAGAATGGGTACACAATACAGTACGGCTCAATATATACACAATTGTTAAGGGGATGCAGACCAGAGAAAGACTTTCGTCTTGTTTACATCAGGGTCCCCCATTTTCAATTCATCATAACATAATATGACATACATGATTGATTGATTGATTGATTGATTGAAAACGTTATTAACAGATTGCAGAATGGGTACAGTACAGTACAGCTCAATACATACAATTGTTAAGGGGATGCAGACCAGAGAAAGACTTTCGTCTTGTTTACATCAGGGTCCCCCATTTTCAATTCATCATAACATATATGACACACACGACATACAGATAGACAGTACTGCTACATCTATACATTTATGACATATCAGATTTGCAAATACAGTACTGTTTGTGATACAAAAAGTGTCCAGAAAAAGAGTGTATATACATTTGACGTAGAAACTGTACATTGGAGGAGGTTGGGTAGGTGGGGTGGGGTTGGGTGGGTGGGTGGGTTGGGGGCTGTACATTGGAGGTGGGGGGGGGGGTGGGATTAGGGGGGGGGACACTGTACACTGTACATTGGAATACCGACAAAGCCATACTTGGTAATTGACTGTACAACTGGGTTAGGACATTTGTAGGGGCCAGTTTCGAATTGCAGTCTCCCGTAGGTGTTCTTTGAGAGTATTTTTGAAGATGGGTAGTGATTCACATTCCTTTACAGCTACAGTAGGTGGGGTGGGGGGGGGGGGGAACTGTACATTGGAGGTGGTTGGGTAGGTGGGGTGGAGTTGGGTAGGTGGGTGGGGGGGGGGACTGTACATTGGAGGTGGTTGGGTGCCGGTGGGTGGGGTTCCACCTGCGTTCTACTGTCAACCCCCTTTATTTATTTATTATTATTATTGTTTTAACAGTATTTATTTGACGTTGTTATTATTTGTTTATTATTTATTATTAGTTATTTGTGTGTACAACACCCAATTCAAAGTTATAGCCGCATTTTCTTTCAAACTAATTTGGTCGCAGTTGTCCTGATTTGGTCAAATGTTTTGCTCTCTTGGGCCAGAGGTGTTTAAACATCTTTTTCTTTTTTGTAATGCATTTTTTTATTCAAATACACGACTATGATAATGAACCAGTCAAGCCAGTGGGTCAACTAATGAGTAGACGTGGATATATAAACAGATATAGATAAATGTATATACAGTGTTGTGTACAGCGACGAGCTAGTCAAGATGAGAAGCTCGTTCAGCCACAGACTCATTCCCCCCGACACTCAACTAACCGCCTCGGACAGTCCTTCATACCAGCGGCCATCAGGCTCCACAACAGTGGGCAGCGACTAGCAGCCTCCAGGCTCCACAACAGGGGGCAGCGACAGCGACTGCTACCAGACATTGACCTGGGACTTATAGGAACCCAAGGAGGACAACCTACACTACCTTAGGCTTACTGCACCTTATGTGGATACTGTGATACTGTGAATAATGTATATTTCAGTGGATACCGTGATACTGTGAATAATGTATACTCAGTAGATAGTAAATTATAACACTACCTTATGCATACTGCACCTTATGTTATGTGACACTGTGAATAATGTGAATATTTCCAAATTTTTACACTGCCTGTGTTTTTTTTTTTACTACCTGTACACTGTGTTGTTTTACTACCTGTACCCCCCTCCCCCCCATGCTGCTATGATGCCTGAATTTCCCCAAGGGGATCAATAAAGGAATATCTTATCTTATCTTATCTTATTATTGTACATTGTAATTATACAGTGTAATATGGATAGATTATAGATTGGATATAGTGGTATAACGAAGGTAGTTGTACGTACAGAGTAAGGCATTATAGTATGGATTGAGTGTATAGGCAACAGAGTTCTGGAGTAGATTGAGTCAGAGGGGTTTTTGGGGGTTGCCACTGTTGTGTGTAGACTAGAGTTCCACAAGGTGACAGCTGACTGAGCTGAGGGGAAGAAGCTGTGATTCCTGTGGCGCCCCCAAGAGGGGAGAAGGACAAACAATCTGTGGTTGGGGTGAGAGTTCATAGATATATATGTGAGAGTTGTCCATGATGATATTGCATGCCTTCCTCACGATACCGTTTGTGTTGGACTGTGTCAATTGCAGGGAGTGCAGCAGTACTGATGATGTGTTGGGCGTTTTTCACCCTTTCACTACAACTCTACCAAATGGTTAACCCTTTCACTGCGACACTACAGAAGGATAATAACCCTTTCACTGGCACACGACAAAGGGTTAACCCTTTCACTATACCACCCTCTGCAGTGCTTTCCGGTCGGAGGCAGTGCAGTTCCCGTGCCAGACTGTGATGCGGTTAGTGAGTATCCTTTCTATGGCCCACTGGGAGAGGTTCACCAGAACCGGAGGAGACGTGTGGACTTTCCTCAGTCTCCTCAGGAAGAAGAGACGCTGGTGTCAAGGTGTTGAAGGTCCAGGAGAGGTCCTCTGAGATGCATGGTGTCAAGGTGTTGAAGGTCCAAGAGAGGTCCTCTGAGATGCGGACACCCAGGAGTTTGAAGCTGGAGACACTTTCAACCTCCGTCCTGCAAGATTCAAGAGTTTATTCATCACATAATAATAATAATAATATATTTTATTTATAAATACCAGGGCATACAGTGAAATGCAGTTGGCCATGCCCGCTACGATTGTGCAATAAAACAATAGTAATTGTAACTGAGGGGTACAATTCCCTGACTGTATTACTAGATATGATACTTACTACCACTACCTTTGTACTTAATATTCGGCCACCCAGTACACGGCATAAATATATTATCATGAACACTCTCACGTAGATGAAACGGATCCAACACAAATGTACGAATTAGAAACAGGTCTTTATTTCCTACACAGCGATGGTGTGTAGAATAAACACTTAATCACTTAATTACATTTATGAATTGAAATAGGATGCACTTTTATGGCAAGGAGTATTCGTCGGTATATCAATAGATAATGTCCAATCTCTGAAGGCGCAGGTGGTAAATATACGACCTGGAATAGTTAAGGAATAACAGCAATGATACTTTAATGATTATAGGCTGGATACACTAGAGGGGGTTAATCCGGTCGCTTGTAAGCCGACAGGAGTAGGAGGGGGGGGGGGGGTAGAATCCAGCTGCCTCGTCCGGCCAAGGGTATCCCAGGTGAACCCACTGTAGTGCCGTTCAATGCGCCGGCGATCCTTGGACCACAGATGAAAGCAGGTGGACTCTTTGTGGGCCGGCTCTCTCCGGTCCACGGGGGAGAGATGTGGAGAGACCTCGTCTTGCAGAGCGTCTCCTCACCTTGCGTCCTCTCCAGGGGGGGGGTTCCAACACACAGTAGTGTCGGGGGTCTTTATCCATAGAATAATCAAAGTATCCAAAGCATAATCCGTGCCTGGGAAGGCGGGCTGTCGTCGGTAGAATAATCCGGTATACAGGTCCACTCGCTCGTCGGCTCTGGGGCTCCTCGGGTGCAGCTTCACATAGGGTCAACCACCCTGGGTAAGCAGCCAGTTCTCTGCCCGAAACGATGGGGTACTGACTACGGTAGTATTCTCACCGCACGAAGCACTATATATTAACAGACTATTATTAGCTTAATAGACTACGTCCAACTCGACGATATAGTGCCAAATATGACTATTCAAATATTAATATACACGATGTCTCAATACCGATGGTAGGCCGAACTTGGCCTTACTCCCACACGTGGCATCGCGGGGAGGCTTTACGTCTGTGACTCTATTGGAGGGTAAGAAACTGGACTGAAAAGAAAGTCCTACTTTAGTAGCGCAGTATATATACGCACTATGAACAAATAGTCCCATTAGTGGTGCGGTAGCCAAATTCCTACGCGGAACTAGGACTTGTTCGTACATGTCGAGCGGTACGTTTGAACTGGGTCTGAGGGGTATGGCAGCCTGGCACCAAGGTCTCGACCAATAGTAGAATGGAGACTATTATGGGATGTTCAGTAGGCTAGAATGGATATTCAATGCATATTGTACAAGGAATATACAAGGGATATCAGGGAATATTAGAGAATATACAAATACAATTAAATATATATATATAAATAAATATATATATTCGGTTTAATCTGGCCCTTCACAACAGCCACCCCCTGAATAGGTCCCAGACCTAATCAGTTAAACGGAGACAGATTAATCGCGTTGTCTATTTACACATAAGGGTTTGCTGTAGGGGTCAGTCAACTTCACAAAGTCATAGGGTTGTAGGGTCATGGTCATCATCGATTGTGTCTGGGAGTCGAGGCAGTTCTATGAGCCTTGCCACGGGACGGGTGTAAGTGCGACCCTGGACGAGCACTTCAGCTGCTCGGACCTTGCCGTCGGCACCGGTGATCACTTTGCTTACGCGGCCGGCCGGCCACATAGCTCTGGGCAGTGATTGATCAATAATCATGACGACTGTTCCTTCTGTCAAATTGTCTCTCTCCTTTACCCACTTCTGGCGGGTCTGTAGAGACGGTAGGTAGTGCAGTAGGAAACTGTTCCAAAACTTGTCGGCTAATACTTGGCTGTACCTCCACATTCGTCGGCCGTTCGCTTCTTCAGGCCGGTACATTGTCTGGGGTAATGTGGGATCTAGCCGCCCCATCAGGAGTGTGTTGGGGTCTCTGCGTAGGCGACCACCCACTCTGATGAGGGTGTGAGCGTCGCTCTCGGGGGCCAGGTGAATTAATCTGCTGTCGGATGGGACGGGCTTTCCTCCCTGTAGACAGGCCAATTCATCGGGGAACGAGTCTCTCTGGGCTCGCTGCAGTAGAAGCAATTCTGCTTCCTCGTAGTTAGCCGCTGACATATCAGCGGGGGACTTGCACTCCGGGTGGTACCGCAGGAATGTTCTTTGTTGTGCACTCTCTATGGACGTGCAATCGTTTATGTTAGGGTCGGTGGAGGCTACGGTGCTCAATCCACAGAACACAGACTTCTTAATTTCCACCTCCTCTGGACTTGCTTCCCTCGGGATAGGCATGGGCCACTGTCCTTCCGGGAGTCTTAGGAATGCGGGGCCGTCACTGTAGACATTGCGACGGGTGAGGTCATCCAGGGGCATCCCCCGGGTGATGACGTCAGCTGGGTTCTGTTTTGTATCAACGTAGCGCCACTCTGTTTCTCCGGTTAACTCTTCGGTTAAGTCTTGAATCTCGGTGACTCTGACTCCCACGAAGACTTTGTACTTGCATGAGTCCGATTTGATCCAGGCGAGTACCGTCGTGGAATCTGACCACAGGATTGTTCTAGACACCGGTATGGTGAGCTCACGTTGGATGAGCGTGGCTAGGTGCGCTCCGGCTAGGGCTGCGCAGAGCTCTAGACGTGGGATAGATTGTTGCTTGCGTGGGGCTATTCTCGAGCGGGCGAGGACAAATGCTGTGTAGATCTCTCCCCCTTGGTCTTGGGCCCGCAAGTAGGCTACTGATCCGTATGCGACCTCTGAGGCGTCACTGAAGACGTGTAAGTCCATTTTACATGTCTCTGGCCTCACCTTGGGTGGGAAGTAGCTTCGGCGCATATTAACGCCTGGGAGTGAGTGGAGCTCCATCTCCCACTCTCTCCAGGTGGATGCAAGGTGTGCGGGAATGGGGTCGTCCCAGCCCTGGTCCTTGTCCCACAATGCTCGTACAATCATTTTTGCCCTGGTGGTGTACGGTAGAATACATCCTAGCGGGTCATATTGTCGGGCGAGTGTTGTGTACACACTCCGTCTGGTGGTCGGCGCCGCCGCCGGCCTTCCCTGCTCCGTAGTCAGGGGCTTGTGTCTGTAGTGAAGCGAATCTGTTTTGAATCGCCACACCAATCCCAGGGTCATCTCCTGGGCTTCTCCCGGGATTGTAGCCATCCAGGTCTCGCTGCTGGCTGCCTTGTCCTCGGAGGAGAGGCTGCGCAGTACTTGCGGATCGCTGCTGGCCCACTGCCTGAGATCAAAGCCGCCTTTGATCAATGAGGCGCGGAGTTTAATCAGGAGAGCCTCGGCTTCTTCCTGGGTTGAAAGGCTTTGTAGACAGTTGTCTACGTAGAAGCTGTTCTTTACGCTGCGTCGGACCTCTTCGTCCGCTGCTGGGTCCTCTGCTACATGTTTCTGTAGTGCAAATGTCGCACAGCAGGGGCTGCACGTCGTTCCGAAGGGGAGGACTTCCCATTGGTAGATGGCTGGGTGCTCATCTCCTGGCTTCTCTCTCCATAGGAACCGTAACAGGGGCTTGTCCGCCTCTACTAATCTCACCTGCAGGAACATTCCTTTAATGTCCCCGCTGATGGCCACCTTTTCTTGGCGGAAGCGGAGTAGAACGCTGAGTAGGGAGGGGCCGAGTGTGGGACCGGGCAGTAACTCTTTATTCAGATTTTGGGATCCGATCTGGTAGCTGCAGTTAAATACTATGCGGTCTTTACCGTTGTGATGGACCTTGTGGTGGGGCACGTACCACGATTCAGTGGTCTGGTCAGCCTCTTTAATGTCCATCTTTGTGACGTGTCCCGCTGTGATGAGCTTCTCAATCTCAGCGCGGTATACACTCTCTTGGGCGGGGTTCTTGGCTAAGCGCCGCTCCGTGTTCAGCAGGTACCGTTCTATGGCGTCTGTCTTGGCGTGGAAAGTAGGCATTCCTTCTCGCCGCAGGAGTGGCGTGGCGTATCTCAACACGCCGTTGACCGGGACTCTCTTGGTCCCTGTCTCGAGGAGGTGAATGGCGTAAATGTCATCTTTAGAGCGAATGTCTTTCTTTCCATTCTTAAAGGGCATTTGTTCCAAGCTCCATAGCCGCTCTACGTGTTGCAGGAGTGCGGTTTCTCCCTCTGTGACTCGGGAGTGGAGACATCTAGTGGCTGTACTTCGGTTGAGAGATTTGGCGAGCGGGCCTTGGAGAGTCCATCCCAAACGGGTCTCGACTGCTGCAGGACAGCCTCGGGGTCCGGTATGAACCCGGTCTATCGGGACAATGAGGTCTGCATGGTCGGAGCCTATCAACAGGGTCGGCATAGCATTGTCTATGAGCGGGATCGGTAACTTGCGCAGATGTGCATATTTCTCCATCAGCTTGGCGACGGGGTATGTGTACCGCGACAGTCCTATTTCTTGGCTGGTGAAAGCGTCTGCAATCTGGTACCGTCGCTCAGGCTGGCCGCTTGCTGCGATAGAGAATGAGACATTCTCGCCCTTTATCGTCTTCAAATCTCGTCTTATTGTCCGAATTGTCATTTGGGTTTCGCTTCCCCGCAGCCCTAGCTGGGCCGCAGCGGAGGCGAGCAGCAGGGTCTTCTCTGACCCGTCATCGAGGACGGCGTAAGTGTCCAGGACTTTATTCTGGTAGCTTAGTGTCACACGCACTACTTTTAGGAGTACTCGGGCTCCACTGCTGCTGGCGGGATCGATGTACATGACGCTCGCTTTGCGGCTGGATGGTGCAGGTGAAGGGCGCCGTCTGTTACTGTCGTGAAGTATGTCCAGATGGGCTCCATCGCACTTGGTGCACCTTTTCTTTAAGCGGCATTCGGCTGCCATGTGTGAGCGCGCACAGCGAAAACAGCGCTTGTTGGACTTTATCCATTGACCTGCTTCCTCCGCGTTCAGCTTGGGGAAGGAGTCACATTGTGCTAGCCAGTGTTCTTTCTCACAGTAGGGGCACACTATCTTCCACTTCTCCGTTCTGGAGGGGGTGCTGTGGCTCCTGCTGCTCGGTACTGACTCCGATTGGTGCATCACAGTCACCGATCTTCTTCCATCATTTGGTCGTCTGGTTCCTTCTCTGGAGCCAGGGGTGCTCCGTCCGAATGTATCTAGCCGTAGGCTGCTGACTTCTCTCGCCAGGAAGTCTGCTAGATCGAGGAGGTTCGGTTCGGGGCCATTCGGGTCTCTGTGGTCCCTCTGCCGCCTAAAGCGCTCCTGACGAGCGGGCGGCAGCTTCTCCAGGATCCTTTCCACATTTGAGTTGGCGTAAAGTTCATGCCTCCCCTTCTCTCTTTGCGCTCCCAACATCCCTACCAGGGACTGCACTCTGATGGACAGGTCGTCCAGTGCTCGATTGTCTATTGCTGGGGGTAAGCGGTCGATGTGTCGGATCTCCTGGATCACGTAATCCCATATGCGCCCATACCTCTGGTCCAATGCTACCAGCGCTGCTGTGTATGGGGTGGTGGAAGTCGCGTAGGCGAGCGCTATATTATGTGCGCGGGGCACCTTTAAGTGCTGCAGTAGGATGGCGTATTTGTGGCGTTCATCCAATACATCCACCAACATGGTCTCCAGACACATGCGGAGTTCTGTATACTGGGCCCGGTTCTCTTGGGTGAAGTCGGGTACCATAGGCGTGCCAATGTATGACGCTGACTGTGGATACATCGGCGAGCGTTGGGGGGGAGGCCTCCTAGGCGAGTCTCCTCCCGCTCCTTGGTATGGGCTGGTACCGGCAGTGTACCATGGCCCGCTTGTCCAGGTGCTGTTCCTCGGTGCGGGTCGTGCGTCGTGCTCACCCGTGTATAGAGTCGGGGGTCTGTAGCGCAGCTCCGCGGGAGTATAGCCTGGGCTGTACCGGACCTCCTGGTCCGGTAGAGTACTGTGCTGTCTTCGGGCGCGGTTCTCCTCCTCTTCCTCTTCGTCTTCAGTTAGGTCATCCAGTGCTTGTAGTCTCTGGTTTAGCCTCTCCACAGGATATGCTGCTCCTTCCCGGTTGCTAGGTCTCGCTTGGACCGGTGGGGGGAGGTGGTCTGTGGGGGGTATAGACCTCGTCTGTTGGTCAAGTTCAGGGTTGTTTACTCGGCTAGGGGATGCCGCCCTGGAGGTGTGTCTAGACGAGTTCCTGGAGCCTCTGGCGGAGGGAGAGGGTGTTGTCCGTCTGATCAGCTGTTCTATTAGTTGCGCTTGCTGTCTGTCGCGCTCTGCGTCCCGTAGAGCACCAGCAGCTGCTCGCTGGCTGTCTGCTCGGTCTCGGGCCACATTCTCTTCCATCTGAATGCGTCTTATTTCCAGGCGTATGTGCTCTTCTTCGCTCCGTTGCTGTATCTGCAATCGATCGCGTTCACCCTGGAGTCTATCGCGTTCAGTAGAGGCTTTCAGGCTGACGAGGAATGCCTGCTGTAGGGTCCTCTCTGCCTCGCTGGGAGAAGGCGGTTGTATAGGGGAGCCTTCCCTCGGGGTACTCCTTGCGGAGCCTTGGAGCTCTATCTCCACGGTGCTCTCCCCGTCTTCTTCCGTGCCGAGTTCTCTCTCGGTAGCGTTGTATTCCTCCCGGGACTCATCGGGGACTACTTCTTCAGTACTGGCGGGGTGTGAAGTCATGTCTGGTTCCCACTGGTCCCCACCGTGAACTTGGTCAGTTACATTAGAGCCCGTAGGGGCCTCTATGGTCGGGGTAGTCTGGGCGTTGGGGTTAGACATACTTTTACTTTCTAGTTTTACCGCGTTTACTGTTAGTAGAAGACTAGGTTGTTGACTGACAGCGTAAGCCTCTAAGTACTGAGGGAGCCGTCGTTCGCGCTGCGGGCGTTGGTTAGGAGGATCGTTTCGTGGAGTGTTCATCATAGGCCATTTCAATATTAATAACACTATATTAATATTACACTAATTACCCTCCGGCTCGAAGGACCAATTGTAACTGAGGGGTACAATTCCCTGACTGTATTACTAGATATGATACTTACTACCACTACCTTTGTACTTAATATTCGGCCACCCAGTACACGGCATAAATATATTATCATGAACACTCTCACGTAGATGAAACGGATCCAACACAAATGTACGAATTAGAAACAGGTCTTTATTTCCTACACAGCGATGGTGTGTAGAATAAACACTTAATCACTTAATTACATTTATGAATTGAAATAGGATGCACTTTTATGGCAAGGAGTATTCGTCGGTATATCAATAGATAATGTCCAATCTCTGAAGGCGCAGGTGGTAAATATACGACCTGGAATAGTTAAGGAATAACAGCAATGATACTTTAATGATTATAGGCTGGATACACTAGAGGGGGTTAATCCGGTCGCTTGTAAGCCGACAGGAGTAGGAGGGGGGGGGGGTAGAATCCAGCTGCCTCGTCCGGCCAAGGGTATCCCAGGTGAACCCACTGTAGTGCCGTTCAATGCGCCGGCGATCCTTGGACCACAGATGAAAGCAGGTGGACTCTTTGTGGGCCGGCTCTCTCCGGTCCACGGGGGAGAGATGTGGAGAGACCTCGTCTTGCAGAGCGTCTCCTCACCTTGCGTCCTCTCCAGGGGGGGGGGTTCCAACACACGGTAGTGTCGGGGGTCTTTATCCATAGAATAATCAAAGTATCCAAAGCATAATCCGTGCCTGGGAAGGCGGGCTGTCGTCGGTAGAATAATCCGGTATACAGGTCCACTCGCTCGTCGGCTCTGGGGCTCCTCGGGTGCAGCTTCACATAGGGTCAACCACCCTGGGTAAGCAGCCAGTTCTCTGCCCGAAACGATGGGGTACTGACTACGGTAGTATTCTCACCGCACGAAGCACTATATATTAACAGACTATTATTAGCTTAATAGACTACGTCCAACTCGACGATATAGTGCCAAATATGACTATTCAAATATTAATATACACGATGTCTCAATACCGATGGTAGGCCGAACTTGGCCTTACTCCCACACGTGGCATCGCGGGGAGGCTTTACGTCTGTGACTCTATTGGAGGGTAAGAAACTGGACTGAAAAGAAAGTCCTACTTTAGTAGCGCAGTATATATACGCACTATGAACAAATAGTCCCATTAGTGGTGCGGTAGCCAAATTCCTACGCGGAACTAGGACTTGTTCGTACATGTCGAGCGGTACGTTTGAACTGGGTCTGAGGGGTATGGCAGCCTGGCACCAAGGTCTCGACCAATAGTAGAATGGAGACTATTATGGGATGTTCAGTAGGCTAGAATGGATATTCAATGCATATTGTACAAGGAATATACAAGGGATATCAGGGAATATTAGAGAATATACAAATACAATTAAATATATATATATAAATAAATATATATATTCGGTTTAATCTGGCCCTTCACAACAGTAATAGTAGTAGTAATAATAATAATAAGATAACTATAGACATTTGATTTGATCTTTATTTTATCTCGAACAACCATAAACACACACATTTTTTTTCTCTACTTTTTCCTCATCCCAATTTTGTATCGTCCAATTCTACCCTCCCCTGTCTCGAACGCTGTTTGGCCATGCCTCCCACTGGCCGGCTGCAATGTGAACTAAGCCTTACATCACGTGTCCCCTCCGATACTCGAGGTAGCAGCCGTCACATCTTTTCACCTGCACAGCGCAATCTTTCTTTGGAGGGACTCCGCCCCCATCGCTTCCTGATTCTACTGCGCAGGCGCACCAACCGACCTGTAGTAGTCGCTGTCCACAACGTCCGATCCCCACCCATCAGCTTCCCACCCCCTAACACTGCCAAATGTATTAGTAATTTTAGTATGAACGACCAGCAAAGCTGAATGCAATGCGGAGAGCTGGGCTCGAACCCAGCGTCTCCTGCATTGGTGGTGAGTGCCTTGTAGACATGGAAGCAATTGTCAACATAGCTCAAGACAAATGGTTTTGTTCGAGAAGGGACAGAAAGAAGCAAAGCTTATCTGGTCCTGCCCCTTAACATATATATATTATTTATTAGTTAATTATATATATATTTACCTGACATGGTAAATAGACATGTTAATAAATCGCTTAAAGTCACTGGATCCTATGTACACTCCTATACAATGGGCAGTTTTTCTTCTATGTCCCTATATGCTATACTTGCTGTTACTAACTATACTATGCAACAATCACAACAAGTTATTTTCTTAAAGTGTCCTTTACTTTACGGGGGCATGCTGTGTCATGCTCTGGTCTTCCTGAAGTCCACCATGAGCTCCATGGTTGTCTTGGTGTTGAGGACCAGGTTGTTGTCGGCGCTCCACGCCGCCAGGTGCTGGACCTCCTCCACGTAGGCCGACTCATCGTTGTTTTTGATGAGACCCACCACCGTTGTGCCATCTGCAAACTTGATAATGGTGTTGGTGCCATGTCCAGGAGTGCAGTCGTGGGTGAAGAGGGAGTAGAGAAGGGGGCTCAGCACACAGCCCTGTGGGACGCCAGTGTTCAGATTTTATTTTATTTTATTTTATTTCGGATCCCCATTAGCTGGTGCCATAGCAACCAGCTAGTCTTCCTGGGGTCCAAAATAATTTAAAAAAATATTATTATTGCAAAACAAAATTATTAAAAATCAGTATTCAACACACAATGCATAATGAAACTAACAATTAAGATGGCTAAAATGACATGCAAGCACAGAAACAGAAAACCAAAAAAACAAAACAAAATACTTTACTTTACTTATGTACATATACCGATATGCCCTACTCTGTTTACTTGTTTTGTTGCACAATGTCGTTCTATTGGATTCTATTATATGTTATTACTATTGTATTATGCACATCGTTGCGGGCAAGACCACCCGCATTTCATTGTATACTTGTATGCCGTGACAAATAATAAAACTCTTGACTTGACTTGACTTACAGTGTTAAATACAATTTAAGATTATTTTTGTGAATCTACTATTCAGGGTGACGAGGTGAGATGGTCTTCTAACCTAACAAACGGGTCTGTTGGTTAGGAAGTCTAGTATCCAGTATCCAGTTGCACACAGAGGGGTTGATGTCGAGGTCCTTGGTTTCCACGAGGTCACTATGTTTGGATATGAGTTTGGAGGAGATGATGGTGTTGAATACTGAGCTGAAGTTGATGAACAGCATTCTGACATGATGGGTGTTGCTCTCATCCAGGTGGCAGAGGGTGGAATGTATAGCGTTGAATGAATGAATGAATGAAAACTTTATTAACAGATTGCAGAATGGGTACAGTACAGTACAGCTCAATACATACAATTGTTAAGGGGATGCAGACCAGAGAAAGACTTTCGTCTTGTTTACATCAGGGTCCCCCATTTTCAATTCATCGTACGTTGAGGAGATAGCGTCCTCCAGTGCTTGAATTTACATTTATCCAGTGAGGGTCATATAAGGCCAGATTTGAGATGAGGACAGGACAAAACTTTCCACATACTTTCCATTCCAATATAGGAGCTGAACATTTTGAATAGTTTGAATAAAGTTTCTAGGTAAAAGTATGTGGAAAGTGTGTGTGTGTGTGTGTGTGTGTGTGTGTGTGTCTTTTTTGCCAAGTAAGTTTTCACATACAAGGAATTTGTCTTGGTCATTTGGTGGATCAACATTAACAGCAGTGATGCGTTCTTCATGGGACGGGGTTGCACGCGGCAGTGCAGCCAAAGTTTTGTGAGCAGAAGCGCGTGCATGCACACGCACGGATATGCACGGCACGCGCGTGCACACAGGAATGCGTTGCACTCGCCAACTCGCTATAAGTACCCACCTGGGCTACTTTGCATATCAACAGCGCCGGTCGTCAGGTGTGTTAAATACGTTCTCAGATACATTCACACAAAACTTGTGAATGAAATGTGTTACATTCCATTCGTAGAGGCAATTAGGCACCGTCTTTGGTCTGTGCTCAAGTGAGGGAACATTTATGCGCATGCGCGGGAGCGCGCGTGCACGTGGTGTCATTAGCGTGCGTGCAATCAGTGTTGATATGAGGAACGCAACACTGATTAACAGACAATATCAACACTTACAAAACAAGTAGGACTAAATAAAAATAAATAAATTAAAGTAGAATATATAAACTAAATTTGAAATACGAATACAATAGAATATAATATAGGACAGCTAGAGGGCATCACACCTGGCCTCCACTAATTAGCTGCAACTCTCAAGTCTATTGCTATGTTCACACTGCAGGCAAAATGGCCAATATGTGATCTATTTTTTTTTCATGACAGTGTGAACAGCACAAATCACATGGAATCTAATCTTTTCAATTCTGATTTGGGCCACTTTCATATGTGGTCCTGTCTGAATCAGATACAGGTCTGATTCGTTTTAATTATCTGGCCTCTACTGCATTCAACTTATAAATTAAACCGCATGAACTGTGACCTCAGTGTCCTCCGTGTTTACGTCCATCTTTGTTATTGCTTATTTGCTCATGCAGGTCAGTTCAGGAGCGTGACCAGTTCACACTGAAATCTGATATTGGCCACATTAAAAAAATAAAAAATAAAAATAAAATGTGATCTGAGCAATAATTCAGAATTGAGCTGTTAGGCTTGCAGTGTGAACATAGCCAATGTGAAATCAATTGTTTAAAATATACAGTTTTTTTGTTACAATATGTTCAACAGTACAATGCCATCGCTTTGAAAATCACATGCGAGTGAAATGGTGAATATGTGAATGTTTTGATCTTTAATGTGTCTTGGTGTTAAAACAGTAGGGGCGGGCAACTAACTTTGACCCGTTCACTACCAAAGGACCATTTCATGACTATACAGAGTGTTGTTAACCCTTTCACTGCCACACGATTAAACAGGGGTTAAGAAAAACTCAAAACCAACTGCCACACTCGAGCAATTGAACCCTCTGCTGTTCGTTCCCATGTGAAAACATAAAAAGTTAAAATATTTCAAAATTACTAAAGATTTCAAAACGTTTAATATACGTACATCCACCATTCCAATAGGAGCGGATTTTTTTTTTTTTTTTATGAAATTTCTGGGTGAAAATATGAGGGACTAGTTCAATTTAACCCTAAACTTAACCCTAAGATCTGTCATACTTTATGATTTTCAAATTAATGTAGCACATTCTTCTTACCTTGTTTATTTTCTAACTGTTTAAATGTACTCACACCATGTTCTACTGTCATTCTTAAACATATTGCAAACAGCTATATTGTCTATTTCTGTGCAATCTGCATATGGCTCGCTGATAACAAACTATCATTACACATGGGCAAAACAGAGTCCATTCTCTTCGGTTCAAATAACAAACTCAGCAAGACCGACGGCTTCTCAGTTACAGTGGGTGACAATATTGTCACAAGGAAAGATGAAATTACCTACCTGGGTTCCATCCTAGAGGCTAATCTCTCCTGTGACAAAATGGCATCCAATGTAATAAAAAAAGTCAACCAACGAACTAGATTCTTGTACCGGATCTCCTCTCTGGTAAACAAGAATACCCTGAAGACTCTGGCAGGAGCACTCATTCAAGGGTACTACGACTATGCTTGCACCTCATGGTACCAAAGCACCTCAAAGGCGCTAAAAACAAAATTACAAACATCTCAAAACAAACTGGTCAGACTACTGCTTGACCTTACTCCTAGAACCCACCTCACCCCTGCCCACTTTGACAACCTAGGATGGCTTAGAGTAGACGACAGAGTACAGCAACTTGCAATGGGCCTGGTCTACAAGATACACTACACGACCAAGGTACCCATGTACATGTCAAAATACTTCCCAAAGGTCAGTGAATACCACGATCACAACACCAGAGGGAGCTCCACAAATCATGTTAAACCCAGATTCGGCTCAAATAAGGGACTAAACACGTTTCGCAATTATGCCACATCAATGTGGAACGCCCTACCCAAAACTGTAAAGGAATGTGGATCACTACCCACTTTCAAAACCTCTCTCAAGGGACACCTACGGGAGACTGCAATTCGAAACTGGCCCCTGTAAATATCCTAACCCAACCCCCTCCAATGTACAGTCATTTACCTAGTATGGTTTTGTCAATAGTCCAATGTACAATTTTGTTTGTTTGTACAGTGTCTCCCCCCCCCTCAATGTACAGTTTTGCTTGTTTATACAGTGTGCCCCCCCCCCCCCAACCACCTCCAATGTAGATTACCCAGTATGGTTGTCAATATCCCAGTGTACCCAACCTCCTCCAATGTACAGTTTCTACGTCAAATGTATATACTCCCTTTTCCTGACTCCTTCTGTATCACAAACAGTACTGTATTTACAAATCTGGTATGTCATAAATGTCTAGATGTAGCAGTACTGACTATCTGTATGTCATGTATGTCCTGATGAATTGAAAATGGGGGACCCTGATGTAAACAAGACGAAAGTCTTTCTCTGGTCTGCATCCCCTTAACAATTGTGTGTATTGAGCTGTACTGTATTGTACCCATTCTGCAATCTGTTAATAAAGTTTTCAATCAATCAATCAATCAATCAATGGAGAGAAAATTACATCCGAAAAAAAGAAAAGGAAAAAAAATAACGTGTGTACGTCACCGACGTAATGACGTGTTTTTCACGCGACGTGTCTGTTTGTAAAACGCGGGTACTGAGTGTCGGCAGCGTGTTTTTGTGAACAGTAACACAGTCTGGACTTTAACGAGCGTGTGTTAAGCTACACGGGGCGGTGGAAAGAAAGATGTTTAGCCCCCGTACCGGCACCCCGGGCTCGGGCCGCAGGCAGCAGTCTAGACTCACCGGCAGCGGGAGGAAGAGTCTCGCCGGGACACCGACCGGGCTCCGGTCCCGCAGGACTTCTCTGCCCGCCGCCAGGTGAGTGACGTCATGCTGGCGACGTGATGTTTTGTTTTGGTTGTTGGGTCACGTTATTATTCTGTGTTTATCTTTAGACTAGAGTAGTGTATGGTATAATAAGCGGATATAGCATAGGTAGTACTAGTACTGTATTTGTAAATCTGGTATGTCATAAATGTATCCATAGATGTAGCAGTACTGTCTATCTGTATGTCGTGTATGTCATATATGTCACTATGAATTGAAAATGGGGGACCCTGATGTAAACAAGACGAAAGTCTTTCTCTGGTCTGCATCCCCGTAACAATTGTGTGTATTGAGCCGTACTGTATTGTACCCATTCTGCAATCTGTTAAATAAAGTTTTCAATCAATCAGTCATGAGTTTACCCTCCCAACCCCCCAATGTACAGCCCCCCCTCAAATGTATATTATTCTTTTAGAAACTCTGTCTGTGTAAACAAACAGTACTGTGCTGTATATTTGTATATCTTGTATGTCATAAATGTCTGGATGTAACTACTGTATCTGTATCATGTGTATGTCATAAACATAAATGTGATGAATTGAAAATGGGGGACCCTGATGTAAACAAGACGAAAGTCTTTCTCTGGTCTGCATCCCTTGTACACACAGTCTGTGTGGCGTCTATACTTTCCGTAGCCGCATTTCTGCAGGACGCTCTCTGATTGGCCGACGCCAGTTTCTACACTGGTTAGGCTTAGGCACTCTTCGAAGTAGGTTAAGGTTAGAGTTTGTCTTAGAGCATGGCGATAGAACGCCAGGTAGTTTGCAGGCTGTTCAACACGGAAATGGGCAAAGACACAGCTCGTCACGCGATTGGGCAAACATGTCAGTGGCCAATCAGAGAGCGTCAGTCAGTGGCCAATCAGAGAACGACCTGCAGAAATGCGGCTACGGAAAGTATAGACGCGTCTGTGTATTGAGCCGTACTGTTTTGTACCCATTCTGCAATCTGTTAAATAAAGTTTTCAATCAATCAATCAATAAATTCCTATACACTGGAGTTCTGTTGCTAGGGAACAGTTTGGACCCAAGTATCATTTCCTTAGTTATCAGTTATCAAGGAAAACTATAAAATAAATAAGGAAGGGTCATCACGTCAGAATACCAGCGTCCTGTAACAAGGAAACTATAAAAGAAAGACGGGTCATCACGTCACAATACCAGCGTTCTATGCTCTGCTTGGTGTCGGACTTATTGGTGCCAGTTATACTGAATATTCCACACAGTGACGTGACGACCCTTCCTTCTTTTATAGTGTCCTTGCATCGCAACAGGAAATACATCGGTCCTTATTTAGAATGCTATTGTTGTCACTTTGAAATCATTAATGGAGGAAGTTGGAGACCCTGCACCCTCGGTACCCCCCCCCCCCCCCCCCCCCACAGATCTCCCCTCAGCTGCAGCGACCAGGAGATGTTGTTATTATTATGGTGATTGATTATTATTAAACGTAAACTTTCCTTCAGGGCAACTCCCACTCGAGTCCAGACCCACTCGGCCGCTGAATCCGTCCACTTCGATGTCCAAACCTTCGGTTCCTCGCTGCCTGTCAAGGTCATGGAAGCCCTGACGATGGCTGACGGAATAATTCCTCCCTTTGTTTCGGCGTTAAGCCACGCTGTTCAGTGTTTCATACAGGATTTAGTGCGACTGTGGTGTGGTGAACCTCCGCCCCTCTAGGGGGGGTCTGGGGGCATGCTCCCCCGGAATAGTTAAGTTAAATGCATCAATCTGGTGGCACTTTGAGAGCAAAATAAATAGGATCTATGATGAACGTTGTGCTCAAAACACAAAATCGACTAGAGCATAATTTTGAGCCATCAAAGAAATGAAGCAAAAGTGGTTACCTGTGTTGATGTTTACTTCTTTTGAAAATAAAAAGATATATATACTGTATTACTATTATGACTACTACCACTGCCAATACTACTGATACATCCCTATTGGCAAACTTTATATTTAAAAATTTAATTATTATAAATTTTTTTTTTATAATAAAATAAAAACTTTCGGTTCGACTGCGGGCCTCCACAGTCTAGGTAATTAATGGAAAACACTAGGGATGCCCCGATCGATCGGCCACCGATCGTTATCGGCCGATACTCAGTATAAATATGCAATCTGTGAATTCCGATAATTAGTCATATTCGCCGATAGCGGAAACCGATCAAGCGAAGCTCTCACTCGCTGTCTGTCAGACACACAGGACCTGCAAACTGCCGCTGCTCCTCCTCCCTAGCCCCGCCCGCCCCGTGTAGAGTTTGTAAACAAAGAGGTGCGGCTCCTCTGCTCGAGTCTGTAGTGCACTGCATTCGACCTGCGCTAACGTTAGCTACCTAGCTATCGTTACTGTTTAAACAAAATTACCCAGTCAACTATTCACGTTTAGTAGGCATTGTCTAACGGTATTTAGCCGGCTAGCTACCGATAGCTCCTGATATCAACAAATGATCCAGAAAGTCTAGTAGTTCATGTTCATACCTCAGTTAGCTTGCGTTAGCTGACGTTCGTTTACTGTTCAAAACGAAATGTCCCATTGAACTAAAGTTCTGTCTTAACGTCATCTAGCCGGCTAGCAGTAGCTACAGATAGCTCTTGATATCAATGTCTTATAACATTGATTTAATGCGTATTCGAGCTGAGGGCTTGCTGAATGTGAAATGACCAAAGCACTTAACGTTACCAATAGGGTCCCGCTGCAGCGCCGGAGAATCCTTTTTGGAGCTGGGCTACTAGAGTACACAGACAGTGGAGCTGTTTGCAGATAGTGAGCATTTTGACTTGTTGCGTGGTGGCGATGTCTCGCAGATAGTCTAATTATATAATATATATATTTTATAAAAAAAAAAAAAAAAATTTTTATATAAAATAATTTTTAATTTCTTTTTAATCAAAAACAATCGGTATCGGATCGGTATCGGCCGATATGGCTCATGACGATCGGTGATCGGTATCGGTGGCAAAAAACGTGATCGGGGCATCCCTAGAAAACACTGCTGTTTAAGACGTTATGCCATGCTGTTGTCAGGCGTTATGCCATGCTGTTGTCAGGCGTTATGCCATGCTGTTTAAGACGTTATGCCCTGCTGTTGTCAGGCGTTATGCCATGCTGTTGTCAGGCGTTATGCCATGCTGTTGTCAGGCGTTATGCCATGCTGTTTAAGACGTTATGCCCTGCTGTTGTCAGGCGTTATGCCATGCTGTTTAAGACGTTATGCCATGCTGTTGTCAGGCGTTATGCCATGCTGTTGTCAGGCGTTATGCCATGCTGTTGTAAGGCGTTATGCCATGCTGTTGTCAGGCGTTATGCCATGCTGTTGTCAGGCGTTATGCCATGCTGTTGTCAGGCGTTATGCCATGCTGTTTAAGGCGGTATGCCATGCTGTTTAAGACGTTATGCCATGCTGTTGTCAGGCGTTATGCCATGCTGTTGTAAGGCGTTATGCCATGCTGTTGTAAGGCGTTATGCCATGCTGTTTAAGGCGTTATGCCATGCTGTTTAAGGCGTTATGCCCTGCTGTTTAAGGCGTTATGCCATGCTGTTGTAAGGCGTTATGCCATGCTGTTGTCAGGCGTTATGCCATGCTGTTTAAGGCGTTATGCCCTGCTGTTGTCAGGCGTTATGCCATGCTGTTGTCAGGCGTTATGCCCTGCTGTTGTAAGGCGTTATGCCCTGCTGTTGTCAGGCGTTATGCCATGCTGTTGTAAGGCGTTATGCCATGCTGTTGTAAGGCGTTATGCCATGCTGTTGTAAGGCGGTATGCCATGCTGTTGTCAGGCGTTATGCCATGCTGTTGTCAGGCGTTATGCCATGCTGTTGTCAGGCGTTATGCCATGCTGTTGTCAGGCGTTATGCCCTGCTGTTGTCAGGCGTTATGCCATGCTGTTTAAGGCGGTATGCCCTGCTGTTTAAGGCGTTATGCCATGCTGTTGTCAGGCATTATGCCATGCTGTTTAAGGCGTTATGCATGATATTCCAATATTGCAATTTTATGTATGTATGTGTTTGTTTGTCTGTTTGTGTGTCTGTTTGTGTGTTTGCGTCGGCCAGCGGACGACACCATCTCGGTCAAGGTGGACGAGAGCGGCTGGGCCTGGATGGTCTGCGGAGAGAGACTGATCATCTGGAAGATCTGCCAGACCGCCGTGGCCAAGGTGACCCCCCCCCCCCCCCCCCCGTCGACCCCCCCCGTCAACCCGTCTGTCTTCGTGTCTCGACTTTAGTCTTTTCCTTTTTGTCTTTGTTTTCAGTGGCTAAGGACCTGGACCGGGTCCAAAGCAAGTACTTTTACACACCGCTGCTGCCTGTATCTATAGATGCAATAAATCGTGTCTAATACTGTGTGTAATATATATATATATTTCTCTAAATAATCTTTTCTATTTCATTTCCTGTATAAAAAAAAAGATGCAATTTCCTGTCGTTGTGTTCATACTTGAAAAAGACCGGAAGGGTCGAAACGTTGTATCTGCAATTTTTTTTTTGTTACAATTAAAACACCTTGGGGCATCAAGTTTTATATCAAACCTCCTCCTAACTCAGGGGTCAGCAACCTTTACTATCAAAAGAGCCACTTTTCCCCCCTCCCACAAAATAAAATGCTCAGGGAGCCACACGACCTATTTACCCTTAAAATGAAGATAACACAGTGTATAACATTTTATATATCCCCAAGCATACCCCACATTTAGCATAAAACGCCTGACAATTGCATACCCAAAGTAATTTGCGATTTATTATACTTTATACTTATAGCACACAGTTTGTTGCATTAATGGGATTATAAAGCAACAAAAAGAAAAATGTTGACTTTTTATTGCTGTTTTTACCTGTTATAACAAAGGAAAACCTCAAACTCTTATGAAGAGGAGAATAAAATACTGGCTGTGTAGACCTATTTTTAAATAAAACACAGAAGAGGAGACAAAACACTGGTGTCTGTAGACCGACTTTGAAATAAAACCCTGAACTATGCAGCTCTATTAGAGAAAATCTATAAAATAAAAATACAAATATTTCGTTGTTCGCAAATTTCGCACCACATATCACTAAGGTACGAATTTTGTTGACTAAATATCTTAGTTGATGAAATATCTTTTCATTTCAGTGTCACAGTATGACATCGATCTCCAAAATAAGAGAGAAAAAAGTAAAAAAAATTTAAAATAAAATGTTGGGCCAGGGAGCCGCAGCTGATTGGCTAAAGAGCTGCATGTGGCCTCGAGGCCGCAGGTTGCAGACCCGTGATCTAACCAGTCTGTCTGCGCCCCCAGCTGTCTGTCTGTCTGTAAGGAGCTCCTCTAACCAGTCTGTCTGCGCCCCCAGCTGTCTGTGTGTAAGGAGCTCCAGCTGCCCAGCAGCGAGTACGCCTACACCGCCGACCTCATGGCCATCACGTCCCCCGGCCCGCTGGACCAGGCCTCGGTCCAGTCCATCTCGGTGCTGGCGCTGGCCTCCGAGGGCACGGCCCGCTTCTGGCCCAGCCTGGCCCACGAGGGCAACTACACGGAGACCGCGGTGGACATGGAGGAGCTGTGCAGCTTCGCCGTCGCCGTCAAGGTTAGTTTGGACGCGATGTTCCAGAGCGTCGACGGCAAGAATCGTACTTATTTTGACAGATTTTTTTAGGTTTTTAGTAGGGATGTCCGATATTATCGGCCGTTAGATTTAAATGTAATATCGGAAATTATCGGTATCTGTTTTCAAAAAAATAAAAGATTTATTTTAATTTAATTTTATACATTTATTTAACCTTTATTTACCCAGGCAAGCAAGCAAGCAAGTAAGAACAAATTCTTATTTTATTTATTGTGAAAAGTATGCATAATGTTGTGTTAATTCCACGACAAGAGATATGTAATGTTAATTACCTGAAATTATTCAGTTTTTTTGGGGGGGGGAAACCCTGCATATATCGGTATCGGAAATTAAGAGTTGGACAATATCGGGATATCGGTAAAAAAGCCAATATCGAACATCCCTAGTTTTTAGGTAATTCTTTTTGCATTTTAGGTCTATTATTTTTACATTTCAAAAGCATTTCTTTGACCAGTTTAATGTATTTTAATTGTTTTTAATTACAGGCCTATTTCACACATTCTATGAAATCAATACATTCTGGAAATCATCTCGCGACCCCCCCCCCCCCACGGCTGCTTGCGACCCCTCTAGAAAAACTCTCCGTCCCTCTCTCTCTCCCCCCTCTCTCCCTCTCCCCCTCCTCCCTCCCCTCTCTCTCTCTCCCCCTCTCTCTCTCCCTCCCCCTCTCCCCCTCCCTCCCCTCTCTGTCTCCCCCTCCCTCCCCTCTCTCTCTCTCCCTCCCTCCCCTCTCTCCCCCCCTCCCTCTCTCTCTCCCTCCCTCCCCTCTCCCCCTCCCTCCCCTCCCTCTCTGTCTCCCCCTCCCTCCCCCCTCCCCCTCTCTCTCTCCCTCCCTCTCCCCCTCTCCCTCTCCCCCCCTCTCTCTCTCCCTCCCTCCCTCCCTCCCCTCTCTGTCTCCCCCTCCCTCCCCCCTCTCTCTCTCCCTCCCTCCCCTCTCTCTCTCCCCCTCCACCTCCCTCCCCTCTCTCTCCTACTCCCTCCCCTCTCTCTCTCCCTCCCCCCTCTCTCTCCCTCCCTCCCTCTCTCTCTCCCCCTCCCCCTCCCTCCCCTCTCTGTCTCCCCCTCCCTCCCCTCTCCCTCCCCCCTCTCTCTCCCTCCCTCCCCTCTCTCTCTCCCTCCCTCCCCTCTCTGTCTCTCCCTCCCCTCTCTCTCTCCCTCCCTCCCCTCTCTCTCCCTCCCTCCCCTCTCTCCCTCCCCTCCCCTCTCTCTCCCTCCCCCCTCTCTCTCTTCCTCCCTCCCCTCTCTCTCTCTCCCTCCCTCCCCTCTCTCTCCCTCCCCCCTCTCTCTCTCCCTCCCTCCCTCTCTCTCCCTCCCCTCTCTGTCTCCCCCTCCCTCCCCTCTCCCTCCCCTCTCTCTCCCTCCCTCCCCTCTCTGTCTCCCCCTCTCTCCCCTCTCCCTCCCCTCTCTCTCCCTCCCTCCCTTCTCTCCCTCCCCTCCCCTCTCTCTCCCTCCCCCCTCTCTCTCTCCCTCCCTCCCCTCTCTGTCTCCCCCTCCCTCCCCCCTCTCTCTCTCCCTCCCTCCCCTCTCTCTCCCTCCCCCCTCTCGCTCCCCCCCTCCCTCCCCCCTCTCTGTCTCCCCCTCCCTCCCCCCTCTCTCTCTCCCTCCCTCCCCTCTCTCTCCCTCCCCCCTCTCTCTCTCCCTCCCTCCCCTCTCTCTCTCCCCCTCTCCCTCCCCTCTCTGTCTCCCCCTCCCTCCCCCCTCTCTCTCTCCCTCTCTCTCTCCCTCCCTCCCCCCTCTCTCTCTCCCTCCCTCCCCTCTCTCTCTCCCCCTCCCTCCCCCCTCTCTCTCTCCCTCCCTCCCCCCTCTCGCTCCCCCCTCCCTCCCCTCTCTGTCTCCCCCTCCCTCCCCCCTCTCTCTCTCCCTCTCTCTCTCCCTCCCTCCCCCTCTCTCTCTCCCTCCCTCCCCTCTCTCTCTCCCCCTCTCCCTCCCCTCTCTTAGGGTGGCAGCTTCGTCGTGTCATCCTTTAAGAACCAGCTGCTGCGAGTGGGCGTGGACTCTTCCGGGAGGCTCCAGCAGAGGGCGCTGCAGCAGGGCCAGGGGGCGCTGTCCGGCATCGGGCGCCGCGTGACGGGCATCGGGCGGCGTGTGTCCAGCATGTTCGGCATGGGGGCGGCGCTGCCCAACGACACCGTGAGTCCTTCTCACTTCCTGTACTGGGTCACATGAGCTACACGACGCGTGGCCATTGGCTGACTTTACTTCTCACTTCCTGCACTGGGGTCACATGAGCTACACGACGCGTGCCATTGGCTGACTTTACTTCTCACTTCCTGCACTGGGGTCACATGAGCTACACGACGCGTGCCATTGGCTGACTTACTGCCCCTCCCAAATCCATATATCGCAATATTTTGCGTGACGATAGTCTATTGATACACTGGTGGCAAGTATAGATATAATTTCAATTTTTTTTGTTTGACACAAAAAACAACAAACTCCCCTAACGTGTCGTACAGTTTTCCCAGACGTCGTCTCACCCCCTGTCCTCCCTGCCCCCCCCCCCCCCCCCCCTCAGCTGCACAGCGTCCTGTGGGTGGAGGAGCTGGGCTGCCTCTACACCCTCACTGACCCCCCCTGTCCCTCCCTGTCCCCCCCCCCCCCCAGCTGCACAGCGTCCTGTGGGTGGAGGAGCTGGGCTGCCTCTACACCCTCACTGACCCCCCCCTGTCCTCCCTGTCCTCCCTGTCCCCCCCCCCCCCCCCAGCTGCACAGCGTCCTGTGGGTGGAGGAGCTGGGCTGCCTCTACACCCTCACTGACCCCCCCTGTCCCTCCCTGTCCCCCCCCCCCCCCAGCTGCACAGCGTCCTGTGGGTGGAGGAGCTGGGCTGCCTCTACACCCTCACCAGCTCCAGCCTCAGCAAGTGGGAGGTGGAGGAGAGCTCCGAGCACCAGCTGCTCTGCTGGGCCGCCAGCCACGCGCTGACCGACAGCATCGCCGACGCCATCTGGGTACGTTTTGGGGGGGGGGGGGGGGCGACGGACGGGAGAGAGGGGGCCGAGTGGTCTGTCTCACTGTTTTTTAGATAGATAGATAGAAAACTTTATTGTAGTGCTGTCAGGCGATTAAAAAATTTTATCTAATTAATTACAGGATTTGTAATTAATTAATCTAATTAATCACATTTTAATCGCATAACTATTTTATGCCTGATATTCTATATTCTATAATCATATTTCAAATTGCATGTGTCCGGATGGCAGAATTCAGTACTGTATCTACAAAACCTTCTGTTTAATCATCTTCCATTTATTAATTTGCTTAGATTTTTCAGGTCTGGTCAATTTGAGCATGGTGTTATTCACAGTCAAATATAAAACAAATAATGTAATTGATATTCTCATTTGTTTCATTACAATTGACTCAAGCCTAGTAACAGACACAGTATTTCTGACACTGGGAATACATTCCCTGAGATCCATAGATGTCCTTAGAATCAGATACCAAGAACATGCAAATGGACCATATATAAAAAAAAAAAAACTCTGTAAATGTGTATTCTACGTTCTTATGGAATGAATGAGATTAAAAAAAAATGTTATTTAAAAAAAAATATATATATTTTTTTGTAATTAATTTTTAGTTAATTTTCATAACGCGATAATTTGCTGTGTAATTAATTAATCTAATTAACGCGATAAACCGACAGCCCTACTTTATTGCCATTTCAACACATGGTTGATTGGGATTTGTCTCTGTGCCAAACATACAGTACATACAGTATAAAAACATACAATATAAAAACATACAAGAATACATTCAATGCAATCCCTGAAGTAGAAGTATTTCACAAACTATAAAAAAAAAAATGCTACAAGAGCTCAGTGCTCCAGTAAAGTGCCTGTAAACTGCATGACAAATAAAGGCTTCTAGTCTAACCAAAATTATTATTATTATTATTATTATTATTATTAATTATTCTAGTCAGTAAAGTGCCTGTCGGCTGGTGCTAGCCCTTATGGTACAAAGTCCCTGTGCATTAGGACTTGAGTTCAGGTGACGGACAACCTCGAGATATGTACTGTTTTTAAAACGAGATGTCCTACACCTGAGACTTTTTTTATTTTTTAATTTATTTATTCGTCGTTACATTCGACCATACTGCAGGACAATAGTCAAGATTTGACAACCAGAGCTTGAATGACCTGTTTGATAGAATTTAGTGGTAACAAATGAGCACATCTTTTAACAACAGAAATCCCTCTTCCCATTTTCACTACTAGATTGTTTATATGGTGTGACCATGACAATTTACTGTCTAACGTTACCCCTAGGAGTTTAGTCTCACGCATGTCACGTAGTTCAGACACTGAGACGAGTAGGAAAAGACTCACCGGCCTTGTTGTGTCTGAAACCAGGGGTCAGAGGTCAACTACGAGGAGATGAAGGAAGGAGTGAACGTCACCTACCTGGATATGAAGATCAGCCAGTGAGTTCACCCGTGTGTGTACTGTGTATGGTGTGTGTGTGTGTGGTGTGTGTATATGAGTGTGTTTCTGCTTATTTATTTCATATGACAAGTTTCAAGAAGCGAAGCGCCACTAGGGGGCAGGCATTCAAATCAGAGTTACGGTTTCGTTCAAATAAAATTGGTTGCTGTATTGTGATATGTTTTGTTTCATGTTGGAAAAAAGAAAAGAAAAGAAAAATATTTGATAAAAAAAAAAAAAAAAATTGGTTGCACAAAACACCCTTTAAGTATTTAAGGTTTTCTCCTTATCTTGGTTATAATACTGAAGGGGTCCCTTAAAGTTAGTTAACCCTTTCACTGCCACACGACAGCCGATTAACCCCGGTAAACCCCTTTGATCGCCAGTAATGGCATTCGTTTTGAACACCGCACACGCTGATCAGCTGGATCGATATGAAAACATTGTAGGATCAAGCTGAAATTGACGTCAGATAGTTCTTACCTTTGATCGGGGTTATTCCAAAAAGAATATTCCAATTGTCTGATCGCGATTTCCAGTATTGATGGTCCCGGACATAATTTGGCACAACTTATGGATCGAGTGTGCCAGATGTGTTTCGAAGTGGTCCGTCTGATGAAGCGGTTTACTCGGCTCCGTCTAAATTCTGTGCCCGGAGGGATTTAAATGTAACACAGGGTGAGAAATAAGGTTTCAAAGGGTGGGCGATACTGCCACCTAGCAGGATGCGGCCGGTATTGCACTTTGGCAATCTCAGAATGATTCCCTATGGGAACACAGAGGTCCGTGAATGAATAATGAATAAAAATATCGAATAAAATAAAAAAAATACCAAAAACCCGGGATATCTCGGGTCTGGCGCCCGAATGTGTTAAGTAAGACCCTCGGCTAAGGAATAAATAAGCCTCAAGTCCTGTAAATACTTATTTTGCGCATCCGGCCCCAGATCTGTAGAGCCTGTGTAAGTGGCTTCTAAGCCGTGGGGCAGAACTGACCCGGGGTCTGTGTGGTGTGGTGTTGTCCCCAGGGTCGGCCTGGTGGTCCTGGCGGCAGCCTGGCACCCCTCGGACACCCCCTGCCTGGCCTACTTCTGCCTGGTCACCCTGCAGGACCTCGGGGCCAGCATCTCTGACCAGTTCACCGTGGAGGTCACCAAGCACAACCCCCCCTTCCAGGTCAGTTCACCCTAACCCTAGGAGAAACACGGACTCTTCGGGGGGCGATTTGTGAATTTGAATTCTGGGAAATGGTTTATTAAAAGGGACGTATTGTGTATCTTTTGAACAATTGTATACAACTTACATATAAATGTATGGTCTGTGTTGTGAAGGGCCAGATTAAACCGAATATATATATTTATTTATATATATATATTTAATTGTATTTGTATATTCTCTAATATTCCTTGATATCCCTTGTATATTCCTTGTACAATATGCATTGAATATCAATTCTAGCCTACTGAACATCCCATAATAGTCTCCATTCTACTATTGGTCGAGACCTTGGTGCCAGGCTGCCATACCCCCAGACCCAGTTCAAACGTACCGCTCAACATGTACGAACAAGTCCTAGTTCCGCGTAGGAATCTGGCTACCGCACCACTAATGGGACTATTTGTTCATAGTGCGTATATATACTGCGCTACTAAAGTAGGACTTCCTTTTCAGTCCAGTTTCTTACCCTCCAATAGAGTCACAGACGTAAAGCCTCCCCGCGACGCCACGTGTGGGAGTAAGGCCAAGTTCGGCTTACCATCGGTATTGAGACATCGTGTATATTAATATTTGAATAGTCATATTTGGCACTATATCGTCGAGTTGGACGTAGTCTATTAAGCTAATAATAGCCTGTTAATATATAGTGCTTCGTGCGGTGAGAATACTACCGTAGTCAGTACCCCATCGTTTCGGGCAGAGAACTGGCTGCTTATCCAGGGTGGTTGACCCCACGTGAAGCTGCACCCGAGGAGCCCCAGAGCCGACGAGCGAGTGGACCTGTATACCGGATTATTCTACCGACGACAGCCCGCCTTCCCAGGCACGGATTATGCTTTGTATACGTTGATTATTCCATGGATAAAGACCCCCGACACTGCCGTGTGTTGGAACCCCCCCCCCTGGAGAGGACGCAAGGTGAGGAGACGCTCTGCAAGACGAGGTCGCTTCACGTCTCTCCTCCGTGGACCGGAGGACGCCGGCCCACAAAGAGTCCATCTGCTTTCATCTGTGGTCCAAGGATCGCCGGCGCATTGAACGGCACTACAGTGGGTTCACCTGGGATACCCTTGGCCGGATGAGGCAGCCGGATTCTACCCCCCCCCCCTTCCTACTCCTGTCGGCTTACAAGCGACCGGATTAACCCCCCCCTAGTGTATCCAGTATATAATCATTAAAGTATCATTGCTGTTATTCCTTAAACTATTCCAGGTCGTATATGTACCACCTGCGCCTTCAGAGATTGGACATTCTCTATTGATATACCGACGAATACTCTTGCCATAAAAGTGCATACTAATTTCCATTCATAAATGTGATTGATTTGATTAAGTGCTTGCTCTACACACCATCGCTGTGTAGAAATAAAGACCTATTTCTAATTCGTACATTTGTGTTGGATCCGTTTCATCTACGTGACAGTGTTCATCATAATATATTTATGCCGTGTACTGGGTGGCCGAATATTAAGTACAAAGGTAGTGGTAGTAAGTATCATATCTAGTAATACAGTCAGGGAATTGTACTCCTCAGTTACAATTGGTCCTTCGAGCCGGAGGGTAATCAGTGTAATATTAATATAGTGTTATTAATATTGAAATGGCCTATGATGAACACTCCACGAAACGATCCTCCTAACCAACGCCCGCAGCGCGAACGACGGCTCCCTCAGTACTTAGAGGCTTACGCTGTCAGTCAACAACCTAGTCTTCTACTAACAGTAAACGCGGTAAAACTAGAAAGTAAAAGTATGTCTAACCCCAACGCCCAGACTACCCCGACCATAGAGGCCCCTACGGGTTCTAATGTAACTGACCAAGTTCACGGTGGGGACAAGTGGGAACCAGACATGACTTCACACCCCGCCAGTACTGAAGAAGTAGTCCCCGACGAGTCCCGGGAGGAATACAACGCTACCGAGAGAGAACTCGGCACGGAAGAAGACGGGGAGAGCACCGTGGAGATAGAGCTCCAAGGCTCCGCAAGGAGTACCCCGAGGGAAGGCTCCCCTATACAACCGCCTTCTCCCAGCGAGGCAGAGAGGACCCTACAGCAGGCCTTCCTCATCAGCCTGAACGCCGCTGCTGAACGCGACCGACTGCAGATCCAGCAGCGGAGCGAAGAAGAGCATATACGTCTAGAAATAAGACGCATTCAGAGAGAAGAGAATGTGGCCCGGGACCGAGCAGACAGCCAGCGAGCAGCTGCTGGTGCTCTACGGGATGCAGAGCGCGACAGACAGCAAGCGCAACTAATAGAACAGCTGATCAGACGGACAACACCCTCTCCCTCCGCCAGAGGCTCCAGGAACTCGTCTAGACACACCTCCAGGGCGGCATCCCCTAGCCGAGTAAACAACCCTGAACTTGACCAACAGACGAGGTCTATACCCCC
This sequence comes from Notolepis coatsorum, assembly GCF_963971535.1. Classification (NCBI taxonomy): domain Eukaryota; kingdom Metazoa; phylum Chordata; class Actinopteri; order Aulopiformes; family Paralepididae; genus Notolepis; species Notolepis coatsorum. The sequence goes on from NC_140171.1 coordinate 1,236,908, forward strand.
CACAGACCACCTCCCCCCACCGGTCCAAGCGAGACCTAGCAACCGGGAAGGAGCAGCATATCCTGTGGAGAGGCTAAACCAGAGACTACAAGCACTGGATGACCTAACTGAAGACGAAGAGGAAGAGGAGGAGAACCACGCCCGACGACAGCACAGTACTCTACCGGACCAGGAGGTCCGGTACAGCCCAGGCTATACTCCCGCGGAGCTGCGCTACAGACCCCCGACTCTATACACGGGTGAGCACGACGCACGACCCGCACCGAGGAACAGCACCTGGACAAGCGGGCCATGGTACACTGCCGGTACCAGCCCATACCAAGGAGCGGGAGGAGACTCGCCTAGGAGGCCTCTCCCCCAACGCTCGCCGATGTATCCACAGTCAGCGTCATACATTGGCACGCCTATGGTACCCGACTTCACCCAAGAGAACCGGGCCCAGTATACAGAACTCCGCATGTGTCTGGAGACCATGTTGGTGGATGTATTGGATGAACGCCATAAATATGCCATCCTACTGAAGCACTTAAAGGTACCCCGCGCACATAATATAGCGCTCGCCTACGCGACTTCCACCACCCCATACACAGCAGCGCTGGTAGCATTGGACCAGAGGTATGGGCGCATATGGGATTACGTGATCCAGGAGATCCGACACATCGACCGCTTACCCCCAGCAATAGACAATCGAGCACTGGACGACCTGTCCATCAGAGTGCAGTCCCTGGTAGGGATGTTGGGAGCGCAGAGAGAGAAGGGGAGGCATGAACTTTACGCCAACTCAAATGTGGAAAGGATCTTGGAGAAGCTGCCGCCCGCTCGACAGGAGCGTTTTAGGCGACAGAGAGACCACCGAGACCCGAATGGCCCCGAACCGAACCTCCTCGATCTAGCAGACTTCCTGGCGAGAGAAGTCAGCAGCCTACGGCTAGATACATTCGGACGGAGCACCCCTGGCTCCAGAGAAGGAACCAGACGACTAAATGATGGAAGAAGATCGGTGACTGTGATGCACCAATCGGAGTCAGTACCGAGCAGCAGGAGCCACAGTACCCCCTCCAGAACGGAGAAGTGGAAGATAGTGTGCCCCTACTGTGAGAAAGAACACTGGCTAGCGCAATGTGACTCCTTCCCCAAGCTGAACGCGGAGGAAGCAAGTCAATGGATAAAGTCCAACAAGCGCTGTTTTCGCTGTGCGCGCTCACACATGGCAGCCGAATGCCGCTTAAAGAAAAGGTGCACCAAGTGCGATGGAGCCCATCTGGACATACTTCACGACAGTAACAGACGGCGCCCTTCACCCGCACCATCCAGCAGCAAAGCGAGCGTCATGTACATCGATCCCGCCAGCAGCAGTGGAGCCCGAGTACTCCTAAAAGTAGTGCGTGTGACACTAAGCTACCAGAATAAAGTCCTGGACACTTACGCCGTCCTCGATGACGGGTCCGAGAAGACCCTTCTGCTCGCCTCCGCTGCGGCCCAGCTAGGGCTGCGGGGAAGCGAAACCCAAATGACAATTCGGACAATAAGACGAGATTTGAAGACGATAAAGGGCGAGAATGTCTCATTCTCTATCGCAGCAAGCGGCCAGCCTGAGCGACGGTACCAGATTACAGACGCTTTCACCAGCCAAGAAATAGGACTGTCGCGGTACACATACCCCGTCGCCAAGCTGATGGAGAAATATGCACATCTGCGCAAGTTACCGATCCCGCTCATAGACAATGCTATGCCGACCCTGTTGATAGGCTCCGACCATGCAGACCTCATTGTCCCGATAGACCGGGTTCATACCGGACCCCGAGGCTGTCCTGCAGCAGTCGAGACCCGTTTGGGATGGACTCTCCAAGGCCCGCTCGCCAAATCTCTCAACCGAAGTACAGCCACTAGATGTCTCCACTCCCGAGTCACAGAGGGAGAAACCGCACTCCTGCAACACGTAGAGCGGCTATGGACCTTGGAACAAATGCCCTTTAAGAACGGAAAGAAAGACATTCGCTCTAAAGATGACATTTACGCCATTCACCTCGAGACAGGGACCAAGAGAGTCCCGGTCAACGGCGTGTTGAGATACGCCACGCCACTCCTGCGGCGAGAAGGAATGCCTACTTTCCACGCCAAGACAGACGCCACAGAACGGTACCTGCTGAACACGGAGCGGCGCTTAGCCAAGAACCCCGCCCAAGAGAGTGTATACCGCGCTGAGATTGAGAAGCTCATCACAGCGGGACACGTCACAAAGATGGACATTAAAGAGGCTGACCAGACCACTGAATCGTGGTACGTGCCTCACCACAAGGTCCATCACAACGGTAAAGACCGCATAGTATTTAACTGCAGCTACCAGATCGGATCCCAAAATCTGAATAAAGAGTTACTGCCCGGTCCCACACTCGGCCCCTCCCTACTCGGCGTTCTACTCCGCTTCCGCCAGGAAAAGGTGGCCATCAGCGGGGACATTAAAGGAATGTTCCTGCAGGTGAGATTAGTAGAGGAGGACAAGCCCCTGTTACGGTTCCTATGGAGAGAGAAGCCAGGAGATGAGCACCCAGCCATCTACCAATGGGAAGTCCTCCCCTTCGGAACGACGTGCAGCCCCTGCTGTGCTACATTTGCACTACAGAAACATGTAGCAGAGGACCCAGCAGCGGACGAAGAGGTCCGACACAGCGTAAAGAACAGCTTCTACGTAGACAACTGTCTACAAAGCCTTTCAACCCAGGAAGAAGCCGAGGCTCTCCTGATTAAACTCCGCGCCTCATTGATCAAAGGCGGCTTTGATCTCAGGCAGTGGGCCAGCAGCGATCCGCAAGTACTGCGCAGCCTCTCCTCCGAGGACAAGGCAGCCAGCAGCGAGACCTGGATGGCTACAATCCCGGGAGAAGCCCAGGAGATGACCCTGGGATTGGTGTGGCGATTCAAAACAGATTCGCTTCACTACAGACACAAGCCCCTGACTACGGAGCAGGGAAGGCCGGCGGCGGCGCCGACCACCAGACGGAGTGTGTACACAACACTCGCCCGACAATATGACCCGCTAGGATGTATTCTACCGTACACCACCAGGGCAAAAATGATTGTACGAGCATTGTGGGACAAGGACCAGGGCTGGGACGACCCCATTCCCGCACACCTTGCATCCACCTGGAGAGAGTGGGAGATGGAGCTCCACTCACTCCCAGGCGTTAATATGCGCCGAAGCTACTTCCCACCCACGGTGAGGCCAGAGACATGTAAAATGGACTTACACGTCTTCAGTGACGCCTCAGAGGTCGCATACGGATCAGTAGCCTACTTGCGGGCCCAAGAAAGGGGGGGAGAGATCTACACAGCATTTGTCCTCGCCCGCTCGAGAATAGCCCCACGCAAGCAACAATCTATCCCACGCCTAGAGCTCTGCGCAGCCCTAGCCGGAGCGCACCTAGCCACGCTCATCCAACGTGAGCTCACCATACCGGTGTCTAGAACAATCCTGTGGTCAGATTCCACGACAGTACTCGCCTGGATCAAATCGGACTCATGCAAGTACAAAGTCTTCGTGGGAGTCAGAGTCACCGAGATTCAAGACTTAACCGAAGAGTTAACCGGAGAAACAGAGTGGCGCTACGTTGATACAAAACAGAACCCAGCTGACGTCATCACCCGGGGGATGCCCCTGGATGACCTCACCCGTCGCAATGTCTACAGTGACGGCCCCGCATTCCTAAGACTCCCGGAAGGACAGTGGCCCAGGCCTATCCCGAGGGAAGCAAGTCCAGAGGAGGTGGAAAATAAGAAGTCTGTGTTCTGTGGATTGAGCACTGTTATCTCCGCAGACCCCAACACACTCCTGATGGGGCGGCTAGATCCTGCATTACCCCAGACAATGTACCGGCCTGAAGAAGCGAACGGCCGACGAATGTGGAGGTACAGCCAAGTATTAGCCGACAAGTTTTGGAGCAGTTTCCTACTGCACTACCTACCGTCTCTACAGACCCGCCAGAAGTGGGTAAAGGAGAGAGACAATTTGACAGAAGGAACAGTCGTCATGATTATTGATCAATCACTGCCCAGAGCTATGTGGCCGGCCGGCCGCGTAAGCAAAGTGATCACCGGTGCCGACGGCAAGGTCCGAGCAGCTGAAGTGCTTGTCCAGGGTCGCACTTACACCCGTCCCGTGGCGAGGCTCATAGAACTGCCCCGACTCCCAGACACAA
>NC_140171.1:1246103-1293603 GCF_963971535.1 Notolepis coatsorum
ATAAGAAGAAGAAGAAGAAGAAGAGCTCATTGTGCATCTTGATTTTGGAGACTGGGAAAATACAGTTTTCTTACCTTGTAGTAGTGAATATTTAGGAAAATAGCTTTAGGATCACTTCTGTAAAGAAAGACTTCGCTGTGGAAGAGAAATAAACCATTTGGATATCTTTGTTTTACACCGGAGCGGCTGTGGACCTTATTTTTCTTTATCAACGAACGTACTACTCACGAGTAAGCAACTTTAACCAGTAGAGTCGAACGTTGGCCCCGATACGTATATTGTGCGTGTGAACATTGACATGAAAAGAAAAAAGGTTAAAAAATATATTAAAGTGCAAAAAAAATAATAATTTTTCTTTCTTTTACGGTATCTCACGTGAATCGATACTCGGTAGTACCGACGTGTTTCGGTAAGTACCTTTGTAAAGTACCGAATTCGGTACCCATCCCTAATAAGCAATGACGTTATAGTTTAAAGCTAAACTATACGTTTTTCTCTCTTGTTAGAAGAGGGATAACTTCTTCAGTTAGATTTGATTTGATCTTTATTTATCTCGAACATTTTCAACCATAAACACCCTTTTTTAATAACAAAAAATTAATAAAAACGAAATAAAATACAAATACATTTAAATATATCTTCCTATGGAGGGAATAATCAACATAGCTCAAGACAAATGGTTTTGTTCGAGAAGGGACAGAAAGAAGCAAAGCTTATCTGGTCCTGCCCCTTACAATATCATATTAATATGTAATAAGTTATCTATCAATACATAGTTAACTAACGGAATAAATGGTTAACTAATCAAAGTATCAGAATGTTTATAGAAATTCCTCTCCTCAGTCACGACTCACGAGAGCACTCGCAAATTATGCTGCATGCATGCATATCATTGTCAAACGGTGCACGTCTCGAGTCGTGCCACTGTCGGTCGCTTGGTTGACAGTGGCACGCACGAGACCACTGCACAAGACCTGCGAAAATATCAGAATGTTTCATAAAAATTCCCGCGGTGGCCATACTCTCAGTGCACGTCTCATGACAGCTCTCGGTGGCTATACCGGTCATCAACACCGTAATGACCAAACGACCAGGATATTCTTCATAGCATTAACACATTTATTGACCCAGAAAATGTGTAGTTTGACATAGGGGTGGACGGTATAAACGGTATACACGGTATAAACGGTATGAATTTTGACTATACCTTGTAACCGGTAGAGCAGCTCTAAAATAGCAATGACGTCATGTAACCACAGCCAGGGTGCGACTATTTCACTCGTATTTGCCCCTAAAAATAGATGGAATTAGTCATAATAGATGTGCGAACTGGAAAAAGTTATTCAGGAGCACAGAGGCTTCACGCAGTGGGCGTGTCAAGGCGCAATTGTCATTTCATAATGCACAGAAGCAAACGAGCTCTTCCGCCCTGCGTTTGAAGGCTGTGTGACAACTTCTCTCGCAAGTCGCGCAGTTTCTATGTGTAATGTAAACTCTGCGACGAGTCCAATGGTCTAACATGCTTTGCATCCTCGCCATTCTGGAATGCCCACCATGCTAAAACCTTATGTAATGTTAACTGTCGATGTACTAGCCTCAGCAAGCTAACGTTAGCTGGCGCCACTATAGCAGCCTGTCGATGTACTAGCCTCAGCAAGCTAACGTTAGCTGGCTCCACTATAGCAGCCTGTCGATGTACTAGCCTCAGCAAGCTAACGTTAGCTGGCTCCACTAGCAGCCTGTCGATGTACTAGCCTCAGCAAGCTAACGTTAGCTGGCTCCACTAGCAGCCTGTCGATGTACTAGCCTCAGCAAGCTAACGTTAGCTGGCTCCACTAGCAGCCTGTCGATGTACTAGCCTCAGCAAGCTAACGTTAGCTGGCTCCACTAGCAGCCTGTCGATGTACTAGCCTCAGCAAGCTAACATTAGCTCCACTCTAGCAGCCTCCTCCCTATCTCTCTCTCTCTCTCTGCTAACAATCCTGATTTGATTCTTGAACCTATTTAATTAAAAAGGAAGATATTGATGGACATTAGCTATAGTATAGCTCAGCAGCTTTAACAGAATAAATGTTTTACCCCTTCAGAAGCATTTATATAGACATTTTAAGATAAGTTAATATACCGTGATATATACCGTTACCGTCTATGCTTCAAATTATACAGTGATATACATTTTAGACCATACTGTCCAGCCCTAGTTTGACACCAAAATTGATCTTCTATGTTCAACATTCTAACGACAAACCCTAACCCAATGTTCGACACATTTGTACCACATGCACAAACCTGCTTGATTATTGCCCCAAATAGCATGCAAGTTGGACAAAGTGGGTATGTCTGGAAAGAAGAGGCTTGCTGGTACCTATAAAACCAATGTTCACTCTGATATATTCATGTGAACGGCCAAGGGACCTTTTGGAAGATGAGCATGGAAGTTTTATCTAGGCGAAAATTTTACATAATTTTGAATCATTGCCTATTAAAACCCCCTTCCCAACAGCTGGGCTTAATTAAAATGGTACCAATGGAAAGCTTAGCTTCTCTTAGTTTACAGGGATACCAATACCTTTGTGTTCGCTCAAATATTGAGCGTGCTATGGACCAAGATATGTATTAATGGGCAGAACCTTGATTTTTACATAGCGGCCATCTTGAAATCCATCATGATGACGGGCCCCTAGCCCAAAATGAAAGCTATGATGATGAGGAACACGTGGGGAAAATTTGGTGCTTCTGTCCGGCGAGTCCAATTTTTTTTGCTAAGCCACCACTACACCACCGTGCCACTAGGGGAGACAGTGTTAACCACTACACCGTGTTCCTTCTCAAGGCTTCCATCATGGAGACGCCCGGCCGGATGGAGTCAGCAGCTCCCGAGGACAAAACCAAGCTCCTCAAAGCTGCCTTCCTGCAGTTCTGTCGGTGCGTGTCTTTCACCTTATCTCACCTCCTCTTTCGTGCTTTCCATTAGTATCAGGGCTGACCCCAGAGCTGCCACACTGCAGTGCAGGAGTCTTTCCATTAGTATCGGGGCTGACCCCAGAGCTGCCACGCTGCAGTGCAGGAGTCTTTCCATTAGTATCAGGGCTGACCCCAGAGCTGCCAAGCTGCAGTGCAGGAGTCTTTCCATTAGTATCGGGGCTGACCCCAGAGCTGCCCAGCTGCAGTGCAGGAGTCTTTACATTAGTATCAGGGCTGACCCCAGAGCTGCCAAGCTGCAGTGCAGGAGTCTTTCCATTAGTATCAGGGCTGACCCCAGAGCTGCCAAGCTGCAGTGCAGGAGTCTTTCCATTAGTATCAGGGCTGACCCCAGAGCTGCCCAGCTGCAGTGCAGGAGTCTTTACATTAGTATCAGGGCTGACCCAGAGCTGCCACGCTGTAGTGCAGGAGTCTTTACATTAGTATTAGGGCTGACCCCAGAGCTGCCAAGCTGCACTGCCATGGTATCCAATCGGAGTTTGATTTGATGAAATGTGTTCAAATTAGTGCCGTCAGGCCATTAAACAAATTAATCGAATTAATTACAGGATTTGTAATTAATTAATTAATCTAATTAATCGCATTTTAATCGGATTACCATTTTATGCCTGATATTCTATATTCTATAATCATATTTCAAATGACATGTGTCCGCATGGCAGAATTCAGTACTGTATCTACAAAACCTTTTGTTTAATCATCTTCCATCTATTAATTTGCTTAGATTTTTCAGGTCTGGTCAATTTGAGCATAGTGTTATTCACAGTCAAAGATTAAAAAAAAATGTCATTGCCTAGTAACAGACGCAGTATTTCTGACACCGGGAATACATTCCCTGAGATCCATAGATGTCCCTAGAATCAGATACCAAGAACATGCAAATGGACCATATAAAAAAGAAATCTGTAAATGGGTATTCTACGTTCTTATGGAATGAATGAGATAAAAAAAAATATTATTTCAGAGTTTTTTTTATTTGCCAAAAATATTATTATAAAAAAAAAATTTAGTTAATTTTCATAACGCGATAATTTGCTGTGTAATTAATTAATCTAATTAACGCGATAAACTGACAGCCCTAGTTCAAATGTATTCATACTACAGAGCTCTGATTATATATATATATATATATATATATATATATATATATATATATATATATATATATATATATATATATATATATATATATATATATATATATATACTAAACAGCTTGGTTTGGCAAATATTTAGTATTGTACCAGTTAAACTGAGAGAGAGAGAATGAGAGACCTAGGGAAGAGAAAGATGATACACATTTTCGATGCACGGTATTGAGCCGACCCGATCTCACTTAAAATATGTCAATAAAGTCACAGGAGAAATGGTATATATAAATGCATGTTATGTTATGTTGTCAAACTAACCTCAACTCTAACTGTAATCATAGTTAGAACGAACCTCAACTCTAACTATAATCACAGTTAGATAGTGGTGAGAGCACTCGCCCACGACTGCAACGATTGTTGGTTTTGCAGCGTTTGTTTTGGACTTTTGCAGATACGATACGTAAATATATTACTTATGGCTATAACATAACGGCATTATATATAAAAAAAATCCTGTGCTTTTTTATTTATTTTACATATAACAAGACATACCATAATGCAATAATAATAATTTAAAGAATAATTATACTTTATTTACGTTTTCTGATGAGACCGTAAAATTGAGCGTACATTTCAAATATGTATTGATGTCGTTACATTATTACATCATTGTTACATTGTTATATGTAAACATTTTTATTTTATAAAACATTTGCATTCGACTGGGTGGCGCAGCGGTCTAAGCGCTCGTCACCAACGCGTGAGACAAACGGTATCGAATCCGGCTCTCAGTGTTGCCTCCGGCTTGGGACGGCCGTCATACTGGCTCAATTGGCAGAGTCAGCGGGAGGGGAGTCGATGGGTGGTAATCTGGTCGTTGTAAAACAGCGACTCCTACAGGTCGGTCAGGGCGCCTGCACAGCAAGGACGGGCGATGTCGAGGGTAGTGTGAGCCTCCCACACGTTACACCTCGCCAACGAGAGTCCGCGCTGGCAGGTGAAAAGAAGTGGCTGGCTGACTCCGCAGGTATCGGAGGGGACATGCGATAGTATCTATATCTACCCTCCCTACGACCGACCAGTGGGGGGCACATGCGAGCAACGATCAAGACAGGGGAGGGGGGGGGGAATTGGCACGACTAAAGAATTGTGAGGGGAGAAAAAGGAGAAAAGTGGATACAAAAATAATAATTTGCATTCGAATAAGAGGTTGGCAGTCGACTACGGCTCCTTTCGATCGATTATTCGACTAATCGGGGGTCAGCCTACACTGTTACATCGTTACACTGTTACACTGTTACATCGTTCCACTGTTACATCGTTCCACTGTTACATCTCGTCTCATCCAGCAACGACCTGGTGGGGGCGCAGACCGTCATAGATGAGCTGTTCTCCTCGGAGGGCGAGGAGAGCTCGGAGCTGGACACCCTGGTCCTACGCATCAACCTGGACCTGGTGGACGACTATCCCGCCTCAGACCCCCGCTGGGCCGAGTCCGTCCCCGACGGTGAGGTGGGGGGGGGGGGGGGGGGGGGTGTTGAGGGGGGGTTGAGCTCCAAGGGAAGCCTGTCCTCGACTAAAGACATTCCGAGCCGACTAATGGGTTATGAAATTTGTCAACTAATGGATTAGTGAACAGAAGAGGGTACAAGATGTTGGTTTTTGAACTGTATTTGTTCCCTGTGCCGTCTATATTGTGTATTATTAGGGATGTTCGATATTGGCTTTTTTTTTTTTTTTTACTTTATTTTTTAGCGTTTATCGCTTATCGTTTTATCATTTACCCTGGAAACAGGTTGAAATGGGATGTAGAGCAGGGGAAGACACTCTGAGAAAATACGGCGGGTCCGGGAATCGAACTCGTGTCCCCCCGATCCGTGACGAGCACGGTTTTCCCCGACGCAGAAATAGCGCCGAGATATGCGGTGAGCTACGGGAGCTCCCCTGATATTGGCTTTTTTACCGATATACCGAATAATTTCAGGTAATTAATAGGGATGTCCGATATTATCTGCCTACCGATATTATCGGCCGATATCGGCATTAAAATGTGATATCCGAAAATATCGGTATCGGTTTTCAAAAAAATATAATATTTTTTATTTTTTTTACATTTCTATAACCTTTATTTATAACCTTTAGAACAAATTCAGATTTTATTTATTGTCAAAAGTATGCATAATGTTGTGTTAATTCCACAACAAGAGATATGTAATGTTAATTACCTGAAATTATTAAATTTTTGGGGGGGGAACCCTGCATATATCGGTATCGGTTGATATCTGTATCGGAAATTAAGAGTTGGACAATATTGGTATATCGGATATCGGTAAAAACTCCAATATCGAGCATCCCATTACATATCTCTTGTCGTGGAATTAACGCAACATTTTGCATACTTCTGACAATAAATAAAATAAGAATTTGTTCTTACTTGCTTGCCTGGGTAAATAAAGGTTAAATAATTTTTTTTAACCGATACCGATCATTTCCGATATTACATTTTAATGCATGCTCAGAGAGCGCTGGCTTCCCTCTCACCTCCCTCATCATGTAATGTGTGTCTCCGTCCACCAGAGAGCGCTGGCTTCCCTCTCACCTCCCTCATCATGTAATGTGTGTCTCCGTCCACCAGAGGGCGCTGGCTTCCCTCTCACCTCCCTCATCATGTAATGTGTGTCTCCGTCCACCAGAGGGCGCTGGCTTCCCTCTTTTTGAATTGAATTGAATACTTTATTTTGACACAAATCGTATGACAAAAAAAACATTTTAAAAGACAAGACAATAACAGTGTCAATAACGCAGGTCAAAAATGGATAAAACACAATAAAGCCAAGGCTTGTTTCCATTGTGGTCCATACATGGAACATAAAAAGGCACAGAAACACAAATGGACATGTACACTGACAGGACGCATTCTAATTTTTTTTTATAAAAACACCTAACCTGACAACTCATACAGTTAACTAATGTTAAAAGAAAATCCGCAAACCCTTAAAAGCAACTCTCACCTCCCTCATCATGTAATGTGTGTCTCCGTCCACCAGAGAGCGCTGGCTTCCCTCTCACCTCCCTCATCATCCTGCACCAGCTGGAGGACAAGATGAAGGCTCACTGCTGCTTCATGGACTTCCTGCTGCAGGTACACATATATATATACACACTAACATACACACAGTCACACACACATACACACACACATACATACACACACACACACACACACACACACACACATACACACACACTAACATGCACACACTAACATACACATATCAGATAGTAAATTATATTGACCATATTGATCAAATTGTTTACACTGCCTGTGTTGTCTTTTACTACCTGTATACTGTGTTGTTTTACTACCTGTACCCCTCCCCCCCTCCCCCCCATGCTGCTATGATGCCTGAATTTCCCCAAGGGGATCAATAAAGGAATATCTTATCTTATCTTATCTTATATACACACACACACATATACACAGACACACAAACACACAGACACACAAACACACAGACACACAAACACACAGACACACACACATGTGATTTAGTTGAGTTTAACTTGTCTGTAGATGTGGAGGTAACGGAGGAGAGTGAAGTCTAGTCATTGTAACCCTCCCTCGCTCCCCCCCCCTCTCCCTCTCCCTCCCCCCTCTCTCTCTCCCTCCCCCCAAACCCCCTCTCCCCCCCTCTCCCTCTCTCTCTCCCTCCCTCACTCCTCCCTCTCTCCCTCCCCCCCTCTCTCTCTCCCTCCCCCCAAACCCCCTCTCCCCCCCTCCCTCTCTCTCTCCCTCCCTCACTCCTCCCTCTCTCCCCCCCTCTCTCTCCCCCCCCTCTCTCTCTCCCCCAAACCCCCTCTCCGCCCCTCTCTCTCCCCCCCCACTCCCCCCTCTCTCTCCCCCTCCCCCCCTCTCCCTCCCCTCCTCTCCGCCCCTCTCTCTCCCCCCCCCACTCCCCTCTCTCTCCCCCCCTCCCCTCTCTCCCCCCTCCCTCCCCCCTCCCTCCCCCCCTCTCCCTCTCCCCCCTCCCCTCCCCTCTCTCCCTCCTCTCCTCCTCTCTCCCTCCTCCTCTCTCCTCTCTCTCCCCCCCCCCTCTCTCCCCCCTCCTCTCCCCCCCTCTCCCTCTCTCTCCCTCCCACACCCCTCCCTCCCTCCCCCCCCCCTCTCCCTCTCCCTCTCCCCCCCCCCCCCCTCCTCCAGGTGGGTCTGTTGGAGCGGCTGGGCCAGGCCCCGGTGCGCTCCTCCCTCATGGCCACGCGCCTCCTGCTGTGTGAGCAGGCGGAGAAGCTGCAGGCCTCCATGGTCCTGAAGACCCACCACGCCAAGCAGCCGGAGCTGGTGAACCGGGCCGTCACGGCTGCCCTGCGGAGGAGCGGCGCCGCCCTGCCCCCGAGCCTGACGCCCGCCGACGTCTTCTTCAGGGAGGTGAGCAGGAGCAGCGCTGGGCTCGGGGGCTGGTTCCCCCGGAGCCTGTTTCTGGGCTTCGAACCTCGTCGGGGTTTTTCGAATGATTCGACGTTTGAACCTTCGTTTTTAATAATAATAAAAAGAATATAAAAAAAATAGAATATTTAATACTTTTTATAATATTCTCAAACTAAATCCTCAATTTTTTTTTTTTTTTTTTAATCTTTTTCCCCCTCCTTTTTCCTCAGATTTTCTCCCATCCCAATGTTAGTCGTTATGCCAATTCCCAATCCCCTTCCTGGTCGCTGCGCACTTACCCCCCACAGTCTGTCTGGGAGAGTGGAGGCTACCACGTGCTTCCTCCGACACACGTCCAGCCAATCAACCGCTTCTTTTCACCTGGCAGCGCGGACTCTCACTGAGAGGGCGTAGCGTGTGGAAGGATCACACTACCCCCCTTAGATCCTATCCGCGCTGAGCAGGCGCCCCGACCGAACTGTAGGAGTCGCTGTTTACAACGACCCGGACCCACCCCGCCAGCTTCTCCCACCCTCTAATACTGCCAATTGTATTAGTGTGAACGGCCAGCCAAGCTGGTGACAACGCCGGAGCTGTGAGCTGGATTCGAACTAAATCCTCAATTTGAATAAAGTGATTCATCGGATTAAATTAGTCTTTTTCTTTTATTAAATCAACTTTCTTTAATGAATATAACTCATCAGTTTTTAATACTATAATATTAGTGTAGCCTAATCTTTTATCTGCAACTGTGAAGAAAAACCCCATTGGTTTAAACAGAATGAATAGACACATAAAACTATATATATTTTATTAAAAACATTTAATTTGAATGTTGATTTAGAATTCGAATGCCAACGTAACGAACGAAGGTCCGAACATTTGAACGTTTGGCCTCAGCCCTAATCCAGGTGTCTCCTCTGAGTGTCTTCTGTGTGTCCAGGTGTCTCCTGAGTGTCTTCTGTGTGTCCAGGTGTCTCCTCTGTGTGTCCAGGTGTCTCCTCTGAGTGTCTTCTGTGTGTCCAGGTGTCTCCTGAGTGTCTTCTGTGTGTCCAGGTGTCTCCTCTGTGTGTCCAGGTGTCTCCTCTGAGTGTCTTCTGTGTGTCCAGGTGTCTCCTGAGTGTCCTCTGTGTGTCCAGGTGTCTCCTCTGAGTGTCCTCTGTGTGTCCAGGTGTCTCCTCTGAGTGTCTCCTGTGTGTCCAGGTGTCTCCTCTGAGTGTCCTCTCTGTGTCTCCAGGTGTCTCCTCTGAGTGTCCTCTCTGTGTGTCCAGGTGTCTCCTCTGAGTGTCCTCTGTGTGTCCAGGTGTCTCCTCTGAGTGTCTTCTGTGTGTCCAGGTGTCTCCTCTGAGTGTCCTCTGTGTGTCCAGGTGTCTCCTCTGAGTGTCCTCTGTGTGTCCAGGTGTCTCCTCTGAGTGTCTTCTGTGTGTCCAGGTGTCTCCTCTGAGTGTCTTCTCTGTGTCCAGGTGTCTCCTCTGAGTGTCTTCTCTGTGTCCAGGTGTCTCCTCTGAGTGTCTTCTGTGTGTCCAGGTCTCCTGAGTGTCTTCTGTGTGTCCAGGTGTCTCCTCTGAGTGTCTTCTGTGTCCAGGTGTCTCCTCTGAGTGTCTTCTGTGTGTCCAGGTGTCCTCTAAAACGAAAACGAACGCAAAAAAAAGAACACAAAAAAACGAACAAAAAAAAGAACGCAAAAAAATAAACGAACGAAAACGCAAAAAAACAAATGCAAAAAAAGAACGAACTAAAAAGAAAACGCAAAAAAACGAAGAAAAAAAAAGAAAACGCAAAAAAAAACGCAAAAAAATGAACGAACTAAAACGAAAACGAACAAAAAAAAAGAACACAAAAAAACTAAAACGCAAAAAAACTAACGCAAAAAAAGAACGAACAAAAACGCAAAAAAACTAAGACTCAAAAAAAACGCAAAAAAATAAACGAACTAAAACGAAAACGAAAAAAAATACGCAAAAAAATTAACGAACTAAAACGAAAACGCACAAAAACGAACGCAAAGGAAAGAACGAACTAAAACGAAAACGCAAAAAAACTAAGACTAAAAAAAAAACGCAAAAAAATTAACGTACTGAAACGAAAACTAACGCAAAAAACGAACGCAAAAAAATTAACAAACTAAAACGAAAACGCACAAAAACTAACGCAAAAAAAAGAACAAACTAAAACGAAAACGCAAAAAAACTAAGACTAAAAAAAAAACGCCAAAAAAATTAACGTACTGAAACGAAAACGAACGCAAAAAACGAAAACTAACGCAAAAAATGAACGCAAAAAAATTAACAAACGAAAACGCACAAAAACTAACGCAAAAAAAAGAACAAACTAAAACAAAAACGCAAAAAAACTAAGACTAAAAAAAAAACGCAAAAAAATTAACGTACTGAAACGAAAACGAACGCAAAAAACGAACGCAAAAAAACGAACGAACTAAAACAAAAACGCAAAAAAACGAACGAACTAAAACAAAAACGCAAAAAAAACGAACAAACTAAAACAAAAACGCAAAAAAACGAACAAACTAAAAAAAAAACGCAAAAAAACGAACAAACTAAAACAAAAACGCAAAAAAACGAATGAAAAAAAAACTAAAACGCACTGAACAGAATCCTCTGAGTGTCTCCTCTGTGTGTCCAGGTGTCTCCTCTGAGTGTCTTCTGTGTGTCCAGGTGTCTCCTCTGAGTGTCTTCTGTGTGTCCAGGTGTCTCCTCTGAGTGTCTCCTGTGTGTCCAGGTGTCTCCTCTGAGTGTCCTCTGTGTCTCCAGGTGTCTCCTCTGAGTGTCTTCTGTGTCTCCAGGTGTCTCCTCTGAGTGTCTTCTGTGTCTCCAGGTGTCTCCTCTGAGTGTCTTCTGTGTCTCCAGGTGTCTCCTCTGAGTGTCCTCTGTGTCTCCAGGTGTCTCCTCTGAGTGTCTTCTGTGTCCAGGTGTCTCCTCTGAGTGTCTTCTGTGTCTCCAGGTGTCTCCTCTGAGTGTCTTCTGTGTCTCCAGGTGTCTCCTCTGAGTGTCCTCTGTGTCTCCAGGTGTCTCCTCTGAGTGTCTTCTGTGTCCAGGTGTCTCCTCTGAGTGTCTTCTGTGTGTCCAGGTGTCTCCTCTGAGTGTCCTCTCTGTGTGTCCAGGTGTCTCCTCTGAGTGTCTTCTGTGTGTCCAGGTGTCTCCTCTGAGTGTCTTCTGTGTGTCCAGGTGTCTCCTCTGAGTGTCTTCTGTGTGTCCAGGTGTCTCCTCTGAGTGTCTTCTGTGTCCAGGTGTCTCCTCTGAGTGTCCTCTGTGTGTCCAGGTGTCTCCTCTGTGTGTCCAGGTGTCTCCTCTGAGTGTCTCCTGTGTGTCCAGGTGTCTCCTCTGAGTGTCTTCTGTGTCCAGGTGTCTCCTGAGTGTCTTCTGTGTCTCCAGGTGTCTCCTCTGAGTGTCCTCTCTGTGTCCAGGTGTCTCCTCTGAGTGTCTCCTCTGTGTGTCCAGGTGTCTCCTCTGAGTGTCCTCTCTGTGTGTCCAGGTGTCTCCTCTGAGTGTCTTCTGTGTGTCCAGGTGTCTCCTCTGAGTGTCCTCTCTCTGTGTCCAGGTGTCTCCTCTGAGTGTCCTCTCTCTGTGTCCAGGTGTCTCCTCTGAGTGTCTTCTCTGTGTGTCCAGGTGTCTCCTCTGAGTGTCCTCTCTGTGTGTCCAGGTGTCTCCTCTGAGTGTCTTCTGTGTGTCCAGGTGTCTCCTCTGAGTGTCCTCTCTGTGTGTCCAGGTGTCTCCTCTGAGTGTCCTCTCTGTGTCTCCAGGTGTCTCCTCTGAGTGTCTCCTGTGTGTCCAGGTGTCTCCTCTGAGTGTCTTCTGTGTGTCCAGGTGTCTCCTCTGAGTGTCTTCTAACTAAACTAACTAACTAAAACTAAAACGCAAAAAAACGAACGCAAAAAAACTAACAAACTAAAACAAAAACGCAAAAAAACTAACAAACTAAAACGAAAACGAAAAAAAAGAACGCAAAAAATAAACTAACTAAAACGAAAACGCAAAAAAACTAACGCAAAAAACGAAAGAGCTAAAACAAAAACGCAAAAAAACGAACAAACTAAAACGAAAACGCAAAAAAAAACGTAAAAAAATGAACGAACTAAAACGAAAACGCAAAAAAAGAAAACGCAAAAAAATTTACGAACTAAAACGAAAACGAACGCAAAAAAAGAACACAAAAAAATGAAATAACTAAAACGAAAACGCAAAAAAACGAACGCAAAAAAACGAACGAACTAAAACAAACGCAAAAAAACTAACTAAAATGAAAACGCAAAAAAATGAACGAACGAAAACGCAAAAAAACTAACGAGAAAAAAAAAACTAAAATGCACTGAACAGAATCCTCTGAGTGTCCTCTCTGTGTGTCCAGGTGTCTCCTCTGAGTGTCTTCTGTGTGTCCAGGTGTCTCCTCTGAGTGTCCTCTGTGTGTCCAGGTGTCTCCTCTGAGTGTCTTCTCTGTGTGTCCAGGTGTCTCCTCTGAGTGTCTTCTGTGTGTCCAGGTGTCTCATCTGAGTGTCTTCTGTGTGTCCAGGTGTCTCCTGAGTGTCTCCTCTGAGTGTCTTCTGTGTGTCCAGGTGTCTCCTGAGTGTCTCCTCTGAGTGTCCAGGTGTCTCCTCTGAGTGTCTTCTCTGTGTCCAGGTGTCTCCTCTGAGTGTCTTCTGTGTGTCCAGGTGTCTCCTCTGAGTGTCTTCTGTGTGTCCAGGTGTCTCCTCTGAGTGTCCTCTCTGTGTGTCCAGGTGTCTCCTCTGAGTGTCTTCTGTGTGTCCAGGTGTCTCCTCTGAGTGTCTTCTGTGTCCAGGTGTCTCCTCTGAGTGTCCTCTCTGTGTGTCCCCCCCAGGTGTCTCCTCTGAGTGTCCTCTCTGTGTGTCCAGGTGTCTCCTCTGAGTGTCCTCTCTGTGTGTCCAGGTGTCTCCTCTGAGTGTCTTCTGTGTGTCCAGGTGTCTCCTCTGAGTGTCTTCTGTGTGTCCAGGTGTCTCCTCTGAGTGTCTTCTGTGTGTCCAGGTGTCTCCTCTGAGTGTCTTCTGTGTGTCCAGGTGTCTCCTCTGAGTGTCTTCTGTGTGTCCAGGTGTCTCCTCTGTGTGTCCAGGTGTCTCCTCTGAGTGTCTTCTGTGTGTCCAGGTGTCTCCTCTGAGTGTCTCCTGTGTGTCCAGGTGTCTCCTCTGAGTGTCTTCTGTGTGTCCAGGTGTCTCCTCTGAGTGTCCTCTCTGTGTGTCCAGGTGTCTCCTCTGAGTGTCCTCTCTGTGTGTCCCCCCAGGTGTCTCCTCTGAGTGTCCTCTCTGTGTGTCCCCCCAGGTGTCTCCTCTGAGTGTCCTCTCTGTGTCCAGGTGTCTCCTCTGAGTGTCCTCTCTGTGTGTCCAGGTGTCTCCTCTGAGTGTCCTCTCTGTGTGTCCAGGTGTCTCCTCTGAGTGTCCTCTCTGTGTGTCCCCCCCCAGGTGTCCCAGGTGTCCTCTGTGTTCGAGTGTCTTCTGGAGGAGGAGGAGAGGAGCCTGAGGGAGAACCCGGTGGACTCCGTCCAGTGGGCTGAGGTGGTACTGATCGTCAACACCATCATCAAGGTACTGATGACACCAAGCACGACCCTGGAGATGGAGGGCTAAACAGGGACCCTGGAGATGAAGGGCTAAACAGGGACCCTGGAGATGAAGGGCTAAACAGGGACCCTGGAGATGAAGGGCTAAACAGGGACCCTGGAGATGAAGGGCTAAACAGGGACCCTGGAGATGGAGGGCTAAACAGGGACCCTGGAGATGGAGGGCTAAACAGGGACCCTGGAGATGGAGGGCTAAACAGGGACAGTGGTCTGATGTATATTGGTCTAATAAGCAGTGGATTATTAATCTACTATCTCAAGTCTGTGACACGGGACATGAAATGTATCTTCCACGGAATGTTCAGGGAACTATTTTTTGTTTCCTTTTTTAAAGGAACACGCCAACAACCGTCTTCTCCAGAGTCAGACGAGAAGATTTAGCACTAATGAATGGAAGCGGCAGTACGCTACGGACCGGATAGCGGAGAGGAAATTGGTCTCTATCTATTTGTCTGACTCTGCAGAAGACAGTAAGACATTTACCATAATGTTGGTATCTATCTTCTTGTCTGACTCTGCAGAAGACAGTAAGCACCATAGTGTTGGTATCTATCTTCTCGTCTGACTCTGGGGAAGATGGTAAAACATTTACCATAATGTTGGTCTCTTATCTTCTTGTCTGACTCTGCAGAAGACAGTAAGCACCATAGTGTTGGTATCTATCTTCTTGTCTAACTCTGGAGAAGACGGTAAGACATTTACCATAATGTTGGTCTCTTATCTTCTGTTCTGACTCTTGAAGGAAATCGATGATTTGCATTTGGTTTATAACCTATATAGATGATACCATCAGTCGTGTCTGTGCGTCTCCAGCCAAACTGTGCAGACAGAGGGCCGTTATCAGCTGAGTGGAGTGAGAGGTGTTTTTAATATCAACATAACCGTTGTGACAGGGAAGGCAGATGGAGAGGCCGAGAACTCTGGGTCGTAGGTCAGGAGAAGTAGCGGTCGCTAGGGGCGGTCAGCCGTTGCTAAGGACTATAGTTTATAGTTGTGAGTTTTCGTGCAGTGTAAGTTAGAATAGGACGCAAGGCTGATACGAGCAGATGTGGACAGAGACGGAGCACTAACTAGAGGGTGGTGGGAGGGGCCTCAA
Source organism: Notolepis coatsorum (assembly GCF_963971535.1). NCBI lineage: Eukaryota > Metazoa > Chordata > Actinopteri > Aulopiformes > Paralepididae > Notolepis > Notolepis coatsorum. The sequence continues at coordinate 1,261,285 of NC_140171.1, forward strand.
GGAGGCTAGCTTCTGCTAACAAAGAAGGGTTTTGGCTAACGACGAGGCCTCAACCACCATTGGACTAAAAGCAGAAGAGACGATAGAATAATGAATTTTGTTTTCCTGTCAAAGACTTTTCAAGGACAATACAGCACTGTTTTCCATCTCGTACAGAGGCTTTGTTTATGGAATAAACAAACGTTTTTCCAAGAAAGGTATCACGTTGCCAGTGTCAAATTCTTATGATTACGGATCGCATATAAGGGGGATGACTTTCGATGTACAGCCAGTATGAGAAGGTCGACTTCGGAGAGAGAGAGATAAACACAACGCAGAAACTACACGAACACAGAGGAAGAGGTGATACTGGCTGATTATGGTCGAAATCTAACACTCTGGAGAAGACGGTAAGCAGCATAATGTTGGCATCCATCTTCTTGTCTGACTCTGGAGAAGACAGTAAGCAGCATAATGTTGGCATCCATCTTCTGGTCTGACTCTGGAGAAGACAGTAAGCAGCATAATGTTGGCATCCATCTTCTGGTCTGACTCTGGAGAAGACAGTAAGCAGCATAATGTTGGCATCCATCTTCTGGTCTGACTCTGGAGAAGACAGTAAGCAGCATAATGTTGGCATCCATCTTCTGGTCTGACTCTGGAGAAGACGGTAAGCAGCATAATGTTGGCATCCATCTTCTGGTCTGACTCTGGAGAAGACAGTAAGCAGCATAATGTTGGCATCCATCTTCTGGTCTGACTCTGGAGAAGACGGTAAGCAGCATAATGTTGGCATCCATCTTCTGGTCTGACTCTGGAGAAGACAGTAAGCAGCATAATGTTGGCATCCATCTTCTGGTCTGACTCTGGAGAAGACAGACATTTACCATAATCTTGACGTGTTCCCTTAACCGCAGTAAGCAGGGGGGAAGATTATATCTATAGTTTGTCTTTGCAGGACATGCTTCAGGCAGCAGGTCAGTACAGAGAGACCAAGGCCTCCGTCTACAGAGCCTCTGAGAACGCTGCTGCGGAGCCCGAGTACATCCCCTGGACAGGTAGTACACACATATACACACATATACACATATATACATACAGTACATATACACACACATATACATATATACACACATATACACACATATACACACATACACACATATATACACATACAGTACACATATACACACATACAGTACATATATACAGTACACATATACACACATACAGTACACATATACATACATACAGTACATATATATATACAGTACACACATTATACACACATACAGTACACATATACACACATACAGTACATATATACATACATACAGTACACAGTACACACATACAGTACACACATATATACAGTACACACATACAGTACACACATATATACAGTACACACATACAGTACACACATATATACACACACACATACACACATACAGTACACATATACATACATACACACATATACACACATATACATATATACAGTACACACGCATATACACATATACACACATACAATACACATATATATATATATACACATATACAGTACACACACGCATATATATACACATACTCCCCCTCTAACTCTCCCCTCTCTCCCCCCCTCTCTCTGTCTCTCTCCCCCCTCTCTCTCTGTCTCTCTCCCCCCCTCTCTCCCTCTCTCTCCCCCCCTCTCTCTGTCTCTCTCTCTCCCCCCCCTCTCTGTCTCTCTCTCCCCCCTCTCTCTGTCTCTCTCTCTTTCCCCCCTCTCTCTGTCCCTCTCTCTCCGTCTATTTGTGTGTGTGTGTCTCTCTCTCAATTCAATTCAATTCAAATGGGCTTTATTGACATGGGAAACATACGTTGACATTGCCAAAGCCAAACAAAACAAAACCATCAAACAGAGAAATCAGAAATAATCAGTACAGTACAGAAGGAATTTCTTTTTTGTATGAGTGACAGTCTTTATGGTGGTTGTATTCCGTTGGATGTCCTTTTCTTGTCACAGCAGCTCACAAATCTTGCTGCTGGGTTTTGCACATTCTTGTATTTCTCCCAGTAGGCACGGGAGTTTAGAGTTATTGTCCATGTTTTCAAAGTCTCTTTGGGTGTTTGCAATTTGTGGGAAGTATACGTCTCTGATGTCTTGGTATAGTGGGCAGGTTGAAGTATATGTCTCCGATGTCTTGGTATAGTGGGCAGGTTGAAGTATATGTCTCTGATGTCTTGGTATAGTGGGCAGGTTGAAGTATATGTCTCCGATGTCTTGGTATAGTGGGCAGGTTGAAGTATATGTCTCTGATGTCTTGGTATAGTGGGCAGGTTGAAGTATATGTCTCTGATGTCTTGGTATAGTGGGCAGGTTGAAGTATATGTCTCCGATGTCTTGGTATAGTGGGCAGGTTGAAGTATATGTCTCTGATGTCTTGGTATAGTGGGCAGGTTGAAGTATATGTCTCTGATGTCTTGGTATAGTGGGCAGGTTGAAGTATATGTCTCCGATGTCTTGGTATAGTGGGCAGGTTGAAGTATATGTCTCTGATGTCTTGGTATAGTGGGCAGGTTGAAGTATATGTCTCTGATGTCTTGGTATAGTGGGCATGTTGAAGTATATGTCTCTGATGTCTTGGTATAGTGGGCAGGTTGAAGTATATGTCTCTGATGTCTTGGTATAGTGGGCAGGTTGAAGTATATGTCTCTGATGTCTTGGTATAGTGGGCAGGTTGAAGTATATGTCTCTGATGTCTTGGTATAGTGGGCAGGTTGAAGTATATGTCTCTGATGTCTTGGTATAGTGGGCAGGTTGTTAAGAAGTGTGTGTCTCTCTAACCCCCCCCCAGCCTCCAGTGTGGTGCGCAGCGTGCTCTCCCGGCAGCACGAGGTGATCCTGCAGCAGGTGTACCCCCAGGCGGACTCCTCCCTGCGGGGGGTGCTGTGCGAGCAGCTGGTGTCCCTGCTGGACCTGTACCTGGGCGGCTACGTGGCCCAGCTCACCTCCCTGCGGCGCGGCCAGCCGGAGCGCTACAGCAGCCTGGAGCTGGAGTACACCCAGCGCCGCGCCGAGCTGCTGCTGCCCCTCCGTGAGTACAGTTCACCCAGGCCAGCCCCCTCTGTGAGTACAGTTCACCCAGGCCAGCCCCCTCTGTGAGTACAGTTCACCCAGGCCAGCCCCCTCTGTGAGTACAGTTCACCCAGCGCTGCTGCCCCCTCTGTGAGTACAGTTCACCCAGGCCAGCCCCCTCTCTCTGTGAGTACAGTTCACCCAGGCCAGCCCCCTCTGTGGGTACAGTTCACCCAGCGCTGCTGCCCCCTCTGTGAGTACAGTTCACCCAGGCCAGCCCCCTCTGTGGGTACAGTTCACCCAGCGCTGCTGCCCCCTCTGTGAGTACAGTTCACCCAGGCCAGCCCCCTCTGTGGGTACAGTTCACCCAGCGCTGCTGCCCCCTCTGTGGGTACAGTTCACCCAGGCCAGCCCCCTCTGTGGGTACAGTTCACCCAGGCCAGCCCCCTCTGTGAGTACAGTTCACCCAGGCCAGCCCCCTCTGTGAGTACAGTTCACCCAGCGCCGCGCCGAGCTGCTGCTGCCCCTCTGTGAGTACAGTTCACCCAGGCCAGCCCCCTCTGTGGGTACAGTTCACCCAGGCCAGCCCCCTCTGTGAGTACAGTTCATCCAGCGCTGCCCCCTCTGTGAGTACAGTTCACCCAGGCCAGCCCCCTCTGTGGGTACAGTTCACCCAGGCCAGCCCCCTCTGTGAGTACAGTTAACCCAGGCCAGCCCCCTCTGTGGGTACAGTTCACCCAGGCCAGCCCCCTCTGTGAGTACAGTTCACCCAGGCCAGCCCCCTCTGTGAGTACAGTTCACCCAGGCCAGCCCCCTCTGTGAGTACAGTTCACCCAGGCCAGCCCCCTCTCTCTGTGAGTACAGTTCACCCAGGCCAGCCCCCTCTGTGAGTACAGTTCACCCAGGCCAGCCCCCTCTCTCTGTGAGTACAGTTCACCCAGGCCAGCCCCCTCTGTGAGTACAGTTCACCCAGGCCAGCCCCCTCTCTCTGTGAGTACAGTTCACCCAGGCCAGCCCCCTCTCTCTGTGAGTACAGTTCACCCAGGCCAGCCCCCTCTCTCTGTGAGTACAGTTCACCCAGGCCAGCCCCCTCTCTCTGTGAGTACAGTTCACCCAGATAAATGTTTTATTTAAAATGTTATGACGAGTCTGCCTCCTTGTGTACCGGAGGGGACACGTGATGCAAGGCTTCTATCCTCACTACAGCCGACCAGTGGGAGGCATAGTCTAGCAACGTTCAAGACAGGGGAGGGGAGAATTGGATAATACGAAATTGGGATGGGAGAAAAATTTAAAATGGGGAGAAAAAGTGGATAAAACAAAAATAATTTATGACGAGTCATATACTATAATATTAGTGTAGCCTAATCTTTATCTGTAACTGTGAAGAAAAAACCCTTTGGTTGAAACGGAATGAATAGAGACACAAAAAAAGATATATTAAAAAAAAAAAAAAAAAAAAAAAAATGATTAAAAATTCAAATGTTGATTTCATGTGACTCTCTCTGCTGTGTGTGTTCCAGTGCAGCTGGGTCAGTACCAGTCATGTGACTCTCTCTGCTGTGTGTGTTCCAGTGCAGCTGGGTCAGTACCAGTGGGTGGCAGCCGTAGCTGAGAAGTACTGCGACTTTGACATCCTGGTCCAGATGTGCGAGCTGACCGACAACCAGAGCCGGCTGCAGCACTACATGACCAAGTTTGCTGACCAGGTACACACACACACACACGCACGCACACACACATGCACACACACACACACATGCACACACACGCACGCACACACACGCTAGGCATGTGCCGGTATGACGTCATGTATAGGGAGGTGTAGTGGTTACGTAATTTTAGTTTTTTCCTGTTCCACCCTCTGTTCCACTTAATGTATTTCCCCATTGACCATTTCTCCACAATCTATAGCTCAACATGAACATATTCGCAATTAATCGTAAAGGTAGCAAAATAACAATGTTTATGTTTTCGTTCGCTGGGAAACTACACTGCTATTTGGCGCTGCTGACTGACGTCACCACACAGCGTAGGCGCCTGGCTTTAGTCGCAGACCTAGGATCAGATTTCCCTTACATTCGATAAGCTTATCAATTCGTACAATGGGAAAATAACTGACCCTGAATCTGTTGCTAGTATCTGTCTCACCCAACACCAGTTTATAGCCAACCACCATTTTCTTTTTTAAATATTTGTATTTATCATTTAAATCGTATAACGTTATTTCGCTGCATATTAAATCACTGTAAATACTAATGTAAATCACTGTTTCGTTGTACATATTGTGTATAGTTTATAACGTTATTGTTTTTTACATAACGTTAGTAGCTAGCTAGCTTGCTTTTACATAACGTTAGTAGCTAGCTAGCTTGCTAGCCATTCCCGAAACTCCTCCACATGCCCCGATTTTAAATGGTTCTCTCCTCTTTGTATACGTTTGTCCTCACAAACAAAGTATTCTGCCAGGGAACTTATGGACACGACAGTAGTAGTTATAAGGTTTTTGAGCTTGTAACGTTAACGTTAGTTAGCTATCGTGGTATCAGCGGGCCGTGACGTGTAGCTAGCTAGCTTGCTAGCCAGCATGATGCGTGTGCAGTGCTTTGCCCTACTGGTCTGAGAAGAGGACCTGCACATTTTACTCGTTCCCGAAACTCCTCTACATGCCCCGATTTAAAATGGTTCACGACAGTAGACGTTGCCAAAGTCTAGTACGTTTAGCGGGGTAACGTTAACGTTAGCTAGCTAGCTAGCTAGCTAGCTAGCTTGGTATCAGCTTGCCGTGACGTGAGGTAGGCGACAGCTGCCTACTGAACAACAGGCTGCCTACTGGTAAATGTAGTTATTTTTTTTTCGTCAAATTAAAAACCTTATAACTACGTTCTATTTCAACCAAAAATGCTTAAACAGTAATGTTAGTGGTAGAAGGGAACTCATTTTGTGCAAAAATGGAAGCTTGTCAATTTCCATGCTGCAGAATTGTTACAATAGCCGATAAAAGAAAAAAATTTATATATAAAAAAAATCTAACCCTGACTAACCTTACTGTCATGCACTTGTCCTAATAAACTAACCTACACTGTAACACGCAACACTTTGATAAACATTGTTACTCAGCTGATAGAGTTGTGCCCTTCTTGCTGTCTTGTCGTACAGAACTTGTAAGTCGCTTTGGATAAAAGCGTTTCAGCTAAATGACTAAATGTAAATGTAATCCATTTTCCCAATGATTAATACGGGTGCAACAACCAACCAGTGACGTCAGACTACACCTCCCTATTATCCCTTACAGCTAACTAGCTAGCCGTGGTATAACTCCCAGCTATTCCAGTTGACATACAATACATTTTAATTGACACATATATCCCATCCCCTGAGACACCTAGCAACAGGAGAGCTAGCGGCGTAGGAGACCTAACGTCATCATGTATAATCATCATGTTCCTCTCTGTGGCAGAACTTTGCTGACTTCCTGTTCCGCTGGTACATGGAGAAGGGCAAGCGGGGCAAGCTGCTCTCTCAGCCCGTGGCTCAGCACCAGCAGCTGGCCAGCTTCCTGCAGGCACACCAGCACCTGAGCTGGCTGCACCACATCCACCTGGAGGACTACCAGAGTGTAGGACACACACACACACACACACACACACACACACACACACACACACACACACACACACACACACACACCTGAGCTGGCTGCACCACATCCACCTGGAGGACTACCAGAGTGTAGGACACACACACACACACACACACACACACACACACACACACACACACACACACACACACACACACACACACACACACACACACAGCCAGCTTCCTGCAGGCCTATCTTTCTCTTTCTTTCTCTCTCTCTCTCTCGCTCTCTCTCTCTCCTCTCTCTCTCTCTGTCTCTGTCTCTCTCCCTCTCTCTCTGTCTCTCTGTCCCTCTCCCTCTGTCTCTCTGTCTCTCTCTCCTCTCTCTCCCTCTGTCTCTGTCTCTCTGTCTCTGTCTCTGTCTCTCTCTCTCTCTCTCTCTCTCTCTCTCTCTCTCTCTCTCTCTCTCTCTCTCTCTCTCTCTCACTATATATATGTATATTCCATTACTTTTCCTTATGTTTTAGGTTTTTGCCGTGGTATCATTTTAGAACCTGTGTCGACGTGTCGTGATACTCGGGCTGGTATCGGTATCAAAGTGAAACTCTTGGTATCGTCGTGACAACACACTAGTCATGACTCAGGGCTGATCTTGGACCAGTGTGACTACACAGGACTTTGGGCTGCAGCACCATTCTTGTTCAAATGTGAATCACGATTTTTTTCTCTCTACGAATTGAGATCACGATTCTCTCACACGATTCTTATTTTTTCAATAAAATCAATTATTGCACTATTTTTTTAAACTTAAACATAACATTATATCAAAGTGCTTGACCACACAGGGCTGACCCTGACCCAGCAGTGTTGTGTTCCTCCACCAGGCCCACAGGACGCTGTACAGCCAGGCCAACATGGAGACCCGCTACTTTGTGAAGAAGAAGACCCTGCTGGCTCTCAGCAAGCTGACCGCGCTGGCCTCCGAGCAGCCAGAGGGCGCCATGAGCAAACAAGTGGACGGTAAAGACTTTACTCCTGCTCTACTGTTGAAGAAACTACTTTACTCCTGTTTTACTGTTGAAGAGATTACTTTACTGTTGAAGACATTACTTTACTGTTGAAGACATTACTTTACTCCTGCTTTACTGTTGAAGAGATTACTTTACTCCTGCTTTACTGTTGAAGAGATTACTTTACTGTTGAAGAGATTACTTTACTGTTGAAGAAATTACTTTACTGTTGAAGAGATTACTTTACTCCTGCTCTACTGTTGAAGAGATTACTTTACTGTTGAAGACATTACTTTACTGTTGAAGACATTACTTTACTGTTGAAGACATTACTTTACTCCTGCTTTACTGTTGAAGAGATTACTTTACTGTTGAAGAGATTACTTTACTCCTGTTCTACTGTTGAAGAGATTACTTTACTGTTGAAGACATTACTTTACTGTTGAAGAGATTACTTTACTGTTGAAGAGATTACTTTACTCCTGCTTTACTGTTGAAGACATTACTTTACTGTTGGAGAGATTACTTTACTGTTGAAGACATTACTTTACTGTTGAAGACATTACTTTACTCCTGCTTTACTGTTGAAGAGATTACTTTACTGTTGAAGAGATTACTTTACTGTTGAAGACATTACTTTACTGTTGAAGACATTACTTTACTCCTGCTCTACTGTTGAAGACATTACTTTACTCCTGCTCTACTGTTGAAGAAATAAGTTAAAATGCTATTAAAATAGTAAACGCAACGTAATACAATATCCTCAATAATGGGTGTCAGGATGGTTCTGTTTTCTTGACTGGTTGTGTGTTTGGGTGCGTTTTGTTTTCCTTCCAGACATCGTAGAACAGGAGCGCTTCCTGCTGCATCAGGAGACTCTGCCCAAACAGCTGCTGGAGGAGAAACAGCAGAACCCAGACACCATGCCCCTGCTCACCGCTCACAACCTCATTAATGTAAGAGACAGAACCCTGAGCTCACAACCTCATTAATGTAAGAGACGGCACCCAGACACCCTGCTCAGCCTCACAACCTCATTAATGTAAGAGACAACAGAACCCTGACACCCTGCTCAGCCTCACAACCTCATTAATGTAAGAGACAACAGAACCCTGACACCCTGCTCAGCCTCACAACCTCATTAATGTAAGAGACAACAGAACCCTGACACCCTGCTCAGCCTCACAACCTCATTAATGTAAGAGACAGCAGAACCCTGACACCCTGCTCAGCCTCACAACCTCATTAATGTAAGAGACAACAGAACCCCGACACCCTGCTCAGCCTCACAACCTCATTAATGTAAGAGACATCAGAACCCTGACACCCTGCTCAGCCTCACAACCTCATTAATGTAAGAGACAGCAGAACCCAGACACCCTGCTCAGCCTCACAACCTCATTAATGTAAGAGACATCAGAACCCTGACACCCTGCTCAGCCTCACAACCTCATTAATGTAAGAGACAGCAGAACCCAGACACCCTGCTCAGCCTCACAACCTCATTAATGTAAGAGACAACAGAACCCAGACACCCTGCTCAGCCTCACAACCTCATTAATGTAAGAGACAGCAGAACCCTGACACCCTGCTCAGCCTCACAACCTCATTAATGTAAGAGACAACAGAACCCTGACACCCTGCTCAGCCTCACAACCTCATTAATGTAAGAGACAGCAGAACCCTGACACCCTGCTCAGCCTCACAACCTCATTAATGTAAGAGACTGAACCCAGACACCCTGCTCAGCCTCACAACCTCATTAATGTAAGAGACAACAGAACCCAGACACCCTGCTCAGCCTCACAACCTCATTAATGTAAGAGACGGCACCCAGACACCCTGCTCAGCCTCACAACCTCATTAATGTAAGAGACTGAACCCAGACACCCTGCTCAGCCTCACAACCTCATTAATGTAAGAGACAACAGAACCCAGACACCCTGCTCAGCCTCACAACCTCATTAATGTAAGAGACAACAGAAACCTGACACCCTGCTCAGCCTCACAACCTCATTAATGTAAGAGACGGCACCCTGACACCCTGCTCAGCCTCACAACCTCATTAATGTAAGAGACGGAACCCTGACACCCTGCTCAGCCTCACAACCTCATTAATGTAAGAGACTGAACCCCGACACCCTGCTCAGCCTCACAACCTCATTAATGTAAGAGACAACAGAACCCTGACACCCTGCTCAACCTCACAACCTCATTAATGTAAGAGACAACACCCAGACACCCTGCTCAGCCTCACAACCTCATTAATGTAAGAGACAACAGAACCCAGACACCCTGCTCAGCCTCACAACCTCATTAATGTAAGAGACAACAGAACCCAGACACCCTGCTCAGAGCTCACAACCTCATTAATGTAAGAGACAACAGAACCCAGACACCCTGCTCAGCCTCACAACCTCATTAATGTAAGACACAACAGAACCCAGACACCCTGCTCAGCCTCACAACCTCATTAATGTAAGAGACAACAGAACCCAGACACCCTGCTCAGCCTCACAACCTCATTAATGTAAGAGACAACAGAACCCAGACACCCTGCTCAGCCTCACAACCTCATTAATGTAAGAGACAACAGAACCCAGACACCCTGCTCAGCCTCACAACCTCATTAATGTAAGAGACAACAGAACCCAGACACCCTGCTCAGCCTCACAACCTCATTAATGTAAGAGACAACAGAACCCTGACACCCTGCTCAGCCTCACAACCTCATTAATGTAAGAGACAACAGAACCCAGACACCCTGCTCAGCCTCACAACCTCATTAATGTAAGAGACGGCACCCAGACACCCTGCTCAGCCTCACAACCTCATTAATGTAAGAGACAACAGAACCCTGAGAAACACAAGATATTACGTTTTTGGCACTAGGGATGGGTACCGAATTCGGTACTTTTAAAAGTACTTACCGGAACACGTCGGTACTACCGAGTATCGATTCACGTGAGATACTTTTCATGAGATACTATTCTTTTCATGTCAACGTTCACGCGCACAATACACGCTTACCTAGGATTTGACTTGATTCAACAACAAAGCAGTCGGGGCAATGGCAAGCCGAAAACGGTCGAAAATTTGGTTATTTGAAGTTTGGATTTTATTTGTTCACAACTGAGGTAGGTAGATTACATTTTTAGATACTAAAGTACCGAAAAAAGGTACCGTTGGGTACCGGTATCGATTCACACCGGTACCGGTACCGTATCGGTTCAAATGTGAACGGTACCCATCCCTATTTGGCGCCCAATGAGTTAAGAGGTTAATGTAAGCGTTATTGTTTTAAAATCCCAATAATGTTGTGGGTTCACCAGACCTGTAAACAATGGGTGAGTAACAAACAGCCACTCGAGGGTTAACACGCTTCTCTCTCCCCCCAGCTATACATCTGTGAGGACAACCGGCGAGCGAACGAGTACGACTTCAAAAAGGCCCTCGATCTGCTGGAGTACATTGATGAGGTAACCTGGATATTCTAGCTAAAAAAACATCATGAATTATGTATAATAATGATTGATTTTAGAAATAATTTGGGGTGATTTTTCTTCTACCGTTTGAGTAATAAGGTGTGATTAGGGTCAGAGGTCACTGACCTGGGGCTGTGTGTGTTTACGGTGCAGGAGGACGAGGTGGACATCGACCTACTGAAGTGTGAGATCTTCGGCAAAGCCCTGCAGAAAGACGAGTAAGAGAAGCGTGTGTTTGTGTGTCTTCTGTAGTATATATAATGGTTTTATGGTAGTCCCATAAGTATTCCCCCATACTTCAACACAATAACTAAGATAAGTGAGATGAGTGAACAGTAGAGTGTTCTCATTGCCTCATACTCTTAACACATCCTTTACTTTATTCATAACAAAACTACTATTGGACATCTTTTTTTTAACATGTGCTATGTGAGATTTTCATGTTAGTTTATCATCCATAATTACACCAAGAAAACGAAATTCAGTAACTCTCTCAATATCAACTCCGTCTATGGACAATACTATATTTTCATCTCGTTTTCGATTGCCAAAAATCATAGATTTTGTTTTTTTCAGATTCAGTGATCGCTTATTTACATCAAACTATTTTTTTTAGCTTTGTCATTTCATACACAATATATTTATATAATATTATGCTAGTTCCTTTAAATTATTTCCAGAGCAAAACAAATTGGTATCATCAGCAAACAAGACAAACTGTAATAGCTTTGAAACATCACAAATATCATTAATATATAAAAGAACGAGTTTAGGCCCCAAAACCGAACCTTGCGGTACCCCACATTCAATTTTCATGAGCTCAGATCTGCCAACTGTACATATTGTTGCCTATTGTGGAGATAACTACTCAACCATTCAATAACCATTCCTCTCATACCATATGAACGTAATTTAGAAATAAAAATATTATGATCAAAGGTATCGAATGCCTTTTTTAAATTAATAAACACCCTTATTGTTAATTTCCTTTTATCTGTTGCTGTTGTTATTTCTTCAATAATATTCATTAACCCTTTGATTGCCGGGGTTAAATTCATAATTTACCATCCCTCGCCAGCCCTATTTAACATGGAGAAGTTCCCCTTCTTTGCAGGGCTATAACTTTTTAAATTGTATTGCTAAATTGACATTACCATGGCCCATTCAAAGTCCTATATCTATTGTTCAGGGTGTAGCAACGTTATACTTTTTCATTCACATATTCATACTAAAATACGGTCTAAAGTATAAGTATGTTTTTATCGTTTTCTGCAGCTTTCTCCAGAACGTGATTTATAGCCCTAAATGCATTATATTGATGATTGTATACAGTTTGATAGCAATCGGCGCGAGATAAAAAATTTAAACTGGACGTGGTTCTAGAAGTTACTACGTATGATCTGATGTTGACCGGATGGGCGGGGGGTCGTTTATAATTCCGTGGGCAACGTTATATCATTCATCTAGTGTGGGTGATATGATCATTGGAGCAGTTAGTATAGAAGACATTACAAAATAACGCTGAAACTCACCGTAGCTTCCTCTCGCCGTTGGGAGATGAGCGTGGAACAGAATTTTTTCTATTATGGGATATAGAAATACCCGATCCATTTCCAGGTTTTATAATAGTATATACGTCCAAATCATGTTGTTTATCGAGTTATTGGCAACGGATCGATATCCATTGTGTCGAGCTCGAGTCCCGGGACCTATACCGAGTGATCGGACCAAATTGAAATGAGCACCAACTTCCACTTCCCTGTTTCTTCCCTGGGCGATCTGCCAATCGGCCACCAGATGGCGCTCTTGAACCGTTAGAGAGTTGACAGGGGCTCACCGGTACATATAATGTCTCCGGGGGAGAAATATGATTTCGATCACAGATTTTTGAAATATTGATATCAAAGATACTGTACAGCGTCATCGGCAGAATAAGCATGGCGGGGAATGACGTGTTTCAGCGTCAATGGCGATTAAAGGGTTAAGGCAGTCGCTGTTGACCTGTTTTGCCTAAAGCCATACTGGCTTTCACAGTTTCACTCAGCAGTTATCTTCCACAAAAACATCTAACTTATGCGAAAACTGTTTTTCAAGCACTTTCGAAAACTGAGAGCAATGACACTGGTCTATAGTTAGTGAAGCTATGCTTATCTCCTACTTTGAAATTTGGGATTACTTTTGCTACCTTCATCCTGTCTGGAAAAATACCTGTCTGAAAAGAAAGATTACAAATATGACAGAGGTTTGATTTATACAATCAATTGTCTTTTTCGCTATAATCATATCTATCCCATCACTGTCAATGGATGTCTTATTCTTTGACTTTGATACAATGGATATGATATCTGCTTCACTGACATTTCCCAAAAACATAGACTGCAGTACTTTACTATCTCCTCTCCATCCTTCCTGTAATGGTTCATCATGTTTTTGAATGGCAAAAATAGTTGAATTCATTAACCACCTCATTCATATTTTCTATAGTTTTACTATTACTAATGAAATGGCTAGGCAGTTTTGTGGATGCTGATTTATTATAATTTTATATATATTTTTATTTTTGCCTAACAATTTATTGTAATCTTTCTTAGCCCGTCTCATAATTAATACTAACTTATTCTTATACACTTTGTATTTAGTTTCAGCAGCCTTCGTTCTACATTTGATAAAATCTCTAAAGTTTGTTTTTCTTTTTACATGCATTCTCTAATTCCTTTGTTATCCATGGTTTTCTATTGTCATTACTTTTTAGTTTATTGAACCATTGGGCAGTGCTTATCGTAGAGTGTCCGATAGATATTCAAAAAAGTATTGTAAGCAGCATTGACCCCCTTCCATTCTTCATTCAAAAGATCATTCCTGAACATGTTTACAGCATAATCCTTTCTTACTCTTTTATATCTGTATCATATTCAGTAATACCTTCATATTCTGTAATACCTTCATATTCAGTAATACCTTCATATTCTGTAATACCTTCATATTCAGTAATACCTTCATATTCAGTAATACCTTCATATTCAGTAATACCTTCATATTCAGTAATACCTTCATATTCAGTAATACCTTCATATTCTGTAATACCTTCATATTCAGTAATACCTTCATATTCTGTAATACCTTCATATTCAGTAATACCTTCATATTTTTTTTTTTTTTATTGGTCTTTTTCCCCCTCCATTTTCCTCCGATTTTCTCCCATCCCAATGTTAGTCGTATGCCAATTCCCAGTCCCTTCCTGGTCGCTGCGCTTTACCCCCCACAGTCAGATCATCTGGGAGAGTGGAGGCTACCACGTGCTTCCTCCGACACACGTCCAGCCAATCACCGCTTCTTTTCACCTGGCAGCGCGGATTCTCATTGAGAGGGCGTAGCGTGTGGGAGGACCACACTATCCCCCTCACGTCCAATCCGCGCTTAGCAGGCGCCCCGACCGAACTGTAGGAGTCGCTGTTTACAACGACCCGGACCCACCCCGCCAGCTTCTCCCACCCTCTGATACTGCCAATTGTATCAGTGCAGACGGCCAGCCAAGCTGGTGACAACCCCGGAGCTGTGAGCTGGATTCGAACAGGCGAATCGAGCTCACAGCTCCGGGGCTGGTGACGAACGCAATCTCCGCTCGGCCACCTAACCGCCAATACCTTCATATTCTGTAATACCTTCATATTCTGTAATACCTTCATATTCAGTAATACCTTCATATTCTGTAATACCTTCATATTCTGTAATACCTTCATATTCAGTAATACCTTCATCTGTACTTTGCAGTATGTCTTGTATGTTTTTTCGTTGCTAGTAACTTCAGTGTTTCTTTTCTTGTCTCCTCCTCTGTGTCTCCTCCTCTGTGTCTCCTCTGTGACTCCACCCCTGTCCTCCAGCTGGTCCTCTGCCGATGGGAGCGATGATCCTCTGGAAGCAGCGAAGGACAGCGTCTTCATCAAGATCCTCCTGAAACTCATACAAGAAGGTGAGGCTCCAGACGTCTCACACATCACGTCTCACACAGGGGACATCTTACACGGGAATACTATCTAAGATTAGATCAGATTCTGCCGGCTGGGTGGCGTAGCGGAGATTGCGCTCGTCACCAATGCAAGAGACTCCGGTCTCAACTCCCCGAGTCAGCATTGCCTGCGGCTTGGGCCAGTCGTCATACTAGGTAGAGGGTGGAAGTCGATGGGTGGGGATTGGACGTTGTGGACAGCGACTCCTACAGGTCGGTTGGGTGGGTGACGCCTGCACAGCAGAGACAGGAAGTATCGGGGGCAGCGTGAGCCTCCCACGCGTTACTCCTCGCCACAGAGTCCGCGCTGTCTGGTGAAAAGATGCGACAGGCTGCCTCCTCGTGTACCGGAGGGGACACGTGATGCAAGGCTTCTATCCCCCCTACGACCGACCAGTGGGAGGCATAGTCTAGCAACGTTCAAGACAGGGGAGGGAGAATTGGCGATAGGAAATTGGGATGGGAGAAACATTTAAAAATAAGGTGAAAAAGTGGATAAAAAAAAATATATATTAGATCAGATTCTAATGTAGTGTCATCATACAGTACAGCGACAAGAGGTCGATCGAGGCGATAATTATCGTACATCTAGCAGTGGCGCACGAGCCGGTACTGTACCATAGAACAAAATTCAAGTCCAACTTTCAGAGTATCAAGAGTCGGGATTATTTGCCACGGACATTTACACAGACAAGGACTCTCTCTCTCCTTTACTCACACGAAGAAGACAAAAAGAACATATCTAGAATCATATTAAAGACTACAGATGATCCCTTTAAAGGCCTAAAGGCCACAGGGAGCATAACGCTGTCTGCTCACCATGAGGTCCAGTCCTGCCAAGACGCTGCTCAGTGTTTAAAGGAACACGTCGCCAACATTATCAGGGCTGTACGGTAAGCTTTTTCACTAGGGGCACACTTTCATTTCATATACGGGGACACCGTGACAATTATTAGTATTATCTTATTTGCATATTGTCTCATTATTAGATAGATAGATAGGTTGATATTTTATAAATTTAAGTAGACAGTATTTCACGTCCTAATAGTGGGCTACTACTACTCACCTAATGCATGGCTGAACCTGAACGTTAGAAGTGTCCGTGTCCCCGTCAATCAATCATCACATCATCACGTCAATCATCATCATCTTATCATCTCTCCACATCGGACGTGGTTGTCATAAGATGGACTGATATCCACTCCGTTGTTCTTGCAGAGCAAAATTTGCGTCTTAAATGTATTGAAATGAGGTGCTTCTTTGGCGATGCAATAGCCCATATTGAAAGGAAGAGAGGCCACATTCAGTTTCGTTTTGCTAGGAATTATGGGATTTGGTGTTGGATGTATAGACTACGCAGATAGGGACATGGTCTTTAATCGCACGATAGACTACAAGTACCAAGTATATAGCGTGACCCAGATTCACTCCACACGCAAATCTTTTTTTTTCACTCAGGCTATCGGTGATCGCAGTAAGTTCATTCATTGCCGACAGATTCTTTCATAGCACCACGACACTGTACAGCCTTGGTTGTAGGCTAATGTTTTTTAAAAAATTTATCCAATTTGTATGGATTAATTTAGGAGTGAAATGCGAATGAAGGGTTGAAATCACAACTCGCAACGTTGCTCCCAAATAATATTTCCAACTCGCAACGGCCAAATTAAGGGGCAATTTGCGACGAGATCATCGCAGTGTACAGGCCTGATTATGTGACATGTTCTTACCGTCTTCTCCAGAGTCGGACAATAGATGCTCAGTAGAAAGCTCTCCGGCTGCAAGCTAGCCTAGCTTAGCACAAATGAATGGAAGAGGATACGGACCAGCTAGTCTAGCTGTTGGGCCAAAAACACCTCTCTCGTGGAGTTCTAAGCTAGGCTAGTGGTCCCTATCTGCTTCCATGACTTTGTGCTGTGTAGGCTAGCCATAGATTACAAAACATTTGCTGGATACTGAAAATGTATTGTATTATTCTGTATGATGTGATGTTAGTTAGTTAGTTAGTTAGTTAGTTAGTTAGTTGTTAGGTAGAACAATCTACCGGATGAAATAAAAAAACAGCAGGAGTATTTTTAAGTTTAAAAAGATGTTTAAAAACACGCTTCTAGAAGCTTATAGTCAAATTTAACCTAGAATCTGTTTTCTCTACCGTGTAACTCGGGTATTGGAGATTATTAAGTATTGATTTTCCTATGTTGGCTTAAAGGGGAACTATTTTACTATTTCTTTCACTATTTGGGCACTTTTACACAATTCCTGTGAGTTTATGGAACACCTCTGTAATTATATATTTTTTTTAATTCATTGTTTTGTATTTCTAATCAAGTCCTCAAAAACAGCATTTTTCTACCTCAAGATCTTAAGCTGTTTTGAGCCTGGGCTCCAACCACTGTGTGCAGCTCATCTTGTACCTGATGCCACACAGCCACATTATCATGCAGCGGTGTCTCTCTGACATCACAAATCATCACATTTTCAAATGACTCAGTTCAGTGAGGGTGAATATTGTGAGAGGAGAATTGGAAGAATGCGCCAATATGAGAATTAGAGACATAGATCCTATTAATATAAGTCCACATAGCTAGGAAACAATGCTAAACACTGAAAAAGGCCATTTATAAGATAGTTCCCCTTTAATGTTCTTTTCGGGAACGGTTTTTGTTGACTTGGCCTTTGTTTTTTTTTTATTAGTTTTTGAATTGGGGGTAGGTTGTTCTATAAGCCTTTTGGCTTCAAACCTATCCCTTTCGCTTGTTTATTTGTAAACATTTTGAAAAATATTTGTTCATAGTTTACTTGTAAACATTCTAAATAAAGAATTGATTGATTGATTAGTGTGTGTCCCTGGTCCCCTGCAGGCGTCCCTCTGCAGACCTACCTGCCCGACGTCAAGGAGCTGCTGGAGTCCGAGGATCTGGCCGCTTTAAGATCCAAGCCCTACTTCGAGTTCATCCTGCGGGCCAACTATGAACATTACCTGGAGGCCCAGATCTGACCCCGCCCCCAGATCTGACCCCGCCTCCAGTTCTGACCCCGCCTCCAGTTCTGACCCTGCCCCCCAAACCCAGATTTGACCCAGAACCCAGATCTGACCCTGCCCCCAGATCTGACCCGCCCCTATTTCTGACCCCGCCCCCACATCTGACCCCGCCTCCAGTTCTGACCCTGCCCCCCAAACCCAGATTTGACCCAGAACCCAGATCTGACCCTGCCCCCAGATCTGACCCGCCCCTATTTCTGACCCCGCCCCCAGATCTGACCACGCCCCCAACACCCAGATCTGACCCCGCCTCCAAATCTACTTCTCCCAGGTTGCACTTGGATGTTTTTTTTCTGTTAATTTTTTAAGTTCTTGTTTTCTTTTGGAAAAAAATAAATGTAATATTTCTATACTTGGAGTTAATGGGTTTTTTTTCAACTGGAAGTGTTTTTTATTTATTTTACCTTTATTTTACCAGGTAGTTTTAAACCTAAAGAATTTTTTTCATTGGTATATCATAACAGAGAATTGAAACATTCAGATTCTGTTTCTGTCAAACCTTACTGACAGAGTAGGAGTGACTATTCAGACTGGGCAACATGGCCCACTTTATAGGTGCTATAGATCACATTCAGCCACTAGGTGTCGCACTAGAGCACCAACATGTCATTTAATAACAATAATAATAATAATAATAATAATAATAATAATAATAATAATAATAATAATAATAATAATAATAATAATAATAATAATAGATTTATTTTATATAGCGGCTTACATAAAGTATCTCAAAGTGCTTTACATACATTCCATTATGGTACATGGACAAACACAGTACATGGACAAACACAGTACATGAACAAACACAGTACATGGACAAACACAGTACATGAACAAACACAGTACATGAACAAACACAGTACATGGACAAACACAGTACATGAACAAACACAGTACATGGACAAACACAGTACATGGACAAACACAGTACATGAACAAACACAGTACATGGACAAACACAGTACATGGACTTTCACAATGACAACATGGTGGGGATACTACAGAGAGAGGGAGACAGAGAGAACATTTAAATAAATAATAATAATACTAAAATATAGGTGTGTACAGAAGTGAAAATGTAAGTGATGCAGGGGTTGGGGGGTCAGGAGTGAAGGTATGCAAGGTTGAACAGGTGGGTTTTGAGGTGGGACTGTTTCTACAGATGGGGCTTCTTTTATGTGTGATGGGAGTTGATTCCTGAGTCGGGGAGCAGAGGAGGAGAATGATTTGTTTTCTGTGGACTTAAGGCGCTAGGTAGTGTGGTGTGTGGTGTGGTGTGTGGTGTGCTCAGAAGGGCTAAGTTGGATGAGCGGAGTGAGCGGGAGGGAGTGTAGTGTTGAAGGAGGTTGTAGATGTAGGCAGGTGCTATAGGGAGTGGAGGGCTTTGTAAGTGAGGAGACAGATTTATCCACCCGTCCCTAACCTCCAGTGAGGTTAGGGACGGGTGTGACGGTTAGTGAGGTTAGGAACAGGTGTAACGTTTAGTGAGGTTAGGGACAGGTGTGACGGTTAGTGAGGTTAGGGACAGGTGTGACGGTTAGTGAGGTTAGGGACAGGTGTGACGGTTAGTGAGGTTAGGGACAGGTGTGACGGTTAGTGAGGTTAGGGACCGGTGTAACGTTTAGTGAGGTTAGGGACAGGTGTAACGTTTAGTGAGGTTAGGGACAGGTGTGACGGTTAGTGAGGTTAGGGACAGGTGTGACGGTTAGTGAGGTTAGGAACAGGTGTAACGTTTAGTGAGGTTAGGGACAGGTGTGACGGTTAGTGAGGTTAGGAACAGGTGTAACGTTTAGTGAGGTTAGGGACAGGTGTAACGTTTAGTGAGGTTAGGGACAGGTGTGACGGTTAGTGAGGTTAGGGACAGGTGTAACGTTTAGTGAGGTTAGGGACAGGTGTGACGTTTCTAATGAGGTTAGGGACAGGTGTGACGGTTAGTGAGGTTAGGGACAGGTGTAACGTTTAGTGAGGTTAGGGACAGGTGTGACGGTTAGTGAGGTTAGGGACAGGTGTGACGTTTCTAATGAGGTTAGGAACAGGTGTAACGTTTAGTGAGGTTAGGGACAGGTGTGACGGTTAGTGAGGTTAGGAACAGGTGTAACGTTTAGTGAGGTTAGGGACAGGTGTAACGTTTAGTGAGGTTAGGGACAGGTGTGACGGTTAGTGAGGTTAGGGACAGGTGTAACGTTTAGTGAGGTTAGGGACAGGTGTGACGTTTCTAATGAGGTTAGGGACAGGTGTGACGGTTAGTGAGGTTAGGGACAGGTGTAACGTTTAGTGAGGTTAGGGACAGGTGTGACGGTTAGTGAGGTTAGGGACAGGTGTGACGTTTCTAATGAGGTTAGGGACCGGTGTGACGGTTAGTGAGGTTAGGGACAGGTGTGACGTTTCTAATGAGGTTAGGGACAGGTGTGACGGTTAGTGAGGTTAGGGACAGGTGTGACGGTTAGTGAGGTTAGGGACAGGTGTGACGTTTCTAATGAGGTTAGGGACAGGTGTGACGGTTAGTGAGGTTAGGGACAGGTGTGACGGTTAGTGAGGTTAGGGACAGGTGTGACGTCAGGTTAGCTTGGTTAGGTTTAAAGACACATGTATATAGTGCTGTCAATAGATTGAAAATGTTTTAACTAATTAATCTCACAATTTTCTGTAATTAATCTAGATTAGAAATAGCATTTTTCTACTTAAAACCGAAGTTTATAACAGATATTTACTTGAGTAAAATCATGGAATTAATGTAAAATCAACACAAAGAAAGTATATTTAGATTCAAAGACTATTTTAATAGCTTTCTTTGAATACAGTTTCTCTCCTGTGAAATACAAATGTTCAACAAAACCATCAACATTGACTCAGCTAGACCTCTTTCTTATATCCGCGGCGCTAAGATTGAAGATGTTTCACTCCATAGATTAATCTAGATACATTTATTTTAATGCTTTAAATAATTTAAATTAATCTCAAGTTAAAGCATTCATTTTGACAGCCCTAATATAAATGTGTGGACAAGTGAATCGGATCAGGACATAAAAAGTGTTCACTGTGTTAGAGCCTCATTAACAGATTACTGGCCTGAAACAAATCTTACTTTTACCGACATGACGGGGAACGTGTCAAATCAACCTTGTCACACATTTACAATCAAATAAATAGCAGCCTATAGTCAAATATCTTTGAGTATACTGTACAATGAAAAAGAAAATTGGTAGAAATGCTGAAATTGTAAAACGATGTAAAAGTAAATCATATCCGCTCCAGTTCCAGCTCGACGCCTACAAGGTGATGCCAGACGGACATTAGAGTTATTTTACATATAACCTCACACACTGTTTTACACACATTCATTAAAGTTTGAGAGTAAATTAGTTTGAATGTGGCCACCAGTGATGTCATCAGGGGACACTGCTGGAGAGGGGGGGGGGGGTCTCTGGTGACGAGAGAATGACCTGCGCTGGAGAGGGGGGGGGGGGGGTCTCTGGTGACGAGAGAATGACCTGCGCTGGAGAGGGGGGGGGGGGGGGGGGGTGGAGAGAGAGAGGGGGGTGGCTCTCTGGTGACGAGAGACACATTGATTATAAATAGAGTCTTGACGAGTGTCTCCTGGCTGTCGACCCGAGACGAGGGTCTGCTGCTCCCGCCTCCTGAAGATAGTGAAACAAAGTGAGATCAAGTCGGGACGTCAACAGAACAGAAACCCAGTCCTCCAAGAACCACGTCAACAGAACATAAACCCAGTCCACCCAGAACCACGTCAACAGAACATAAACCCAGTCCACCAAGAACCAGGTCAACAGAACATAAACCCAGTCCACCAAGAACCACGTCAACAGAACATAAACCCAGTCCACCAAGAACCACGTCAACAGAACATAAACCCAGTCCACCAAGAACCAGGTCAACAGAACATAAACCCAGTCCACCAAGAACCAGGTCAACAGAACATAAACCCAGTCCACCAAGAACCACGTCAACAGAACATAAACCCAGTCCACCAAGAACCAGGTCAACAGAACATAAACCCAGTCCACCAAGAACCACTCAAACAAACGCTGAATGTGTAGAAAGTGTCAATAGCACATCATGGTCTAAGGCCTGGCTTCTTATTGGGCGGGACCCAAAATAGGTTGTGGGCCGGGTGGTCCCCATGACAACAGTAGTAAGGTATTTGTGATGTGTCTCAGTGAGCCTGGGTCACATGACAACAGTAGTAATATGTTTCAGTGAGCCTGGGTCACATGACAACAGTAGTAATATGTTTCAGTGAGCCTGGGTCACATGACAACGGTAGTAATATGTTTTAATGAGCCTGGGTCACATGACAACAGTAGTAATATGTTTCAGTGAGCCTGGGTCACATGACAACAGTAGTAATATAGTTGTGATATGTTTCAGTGAGCCTGGGTCACATGACAACAGTAGTAATATAGTTGTGATATGTTTCAGTGAGCCTGGGTCACATGACAACAGTAGTAATATAGTTGTGATGTGTTTCAATGAGCCTGGGTCACATGACAACAGTAGTAATATAGTTGTGATGTGTTTCAGTGAGTCTGGGTCACATGACAACAGTAGTAATATAGTTGTGATGTGTTTCAATGAGCCTGGGTCACATGACAACAGTAGTAATATAGTTGTGATGTGTTTCAATGAGCCTGGGTCACATGACAACGGTAGTAATATAGTTGTGATGTGTTTCAGTGAGTCTGGGTCACATGACAACAGTAGTAATATGTTTCAATGAGCCTGGGTCACATGACAACAGTAGTAATATGTTTCAGTGAGCCTGGGTCACATGACAACAGTAGTAATATAGTTGTGATATGTTTCAGTGAGCCTGGGTCACATGACAACAGTAGTAATATAGTTGTGATATGTTTCAGTGAGCCTGGGTCACATGACAACAGTAGTAATATAGTTGTGATGTGTTTCAATGAGCCTGGGTCACATGACAACAGTAGTAATATAGTTGTGATGTGTTTCAGTGAGTCTGGGTCACATGACAACAGTAGTAATATAGTTGTGATGTGTTTCAATGAGCCTGGGTCACATGACAACAGTAGTAATATAGTTGTGATGTGTTTCAATGAGCCTGGGTCACATGACAACGGTAGTAATATAGTTGTGATGTGTTTCAATGAGCCTGGGTCACATGACAACGGTAGTAATATAGTTGTGATGTGTCTCAGTGAGTCTGGGTCACATGACAACAGTAGTAATATAGTTGTGATGTGTTTCAATGAGCCTGGGTCACATGACAACAGAGGTTTGTCAATGAAGTTGTGTGTTTTAATTGATTTCTTATCCTTGGTCTTTGCCTCGTCTTGTTGTCTCACTGTTGTGATCGTATACGCTGTAATCAGCATGAGTGTAAATGAGGCAAACCCCAGTTGCCTTTCGAGTTTAAATAAAAGTTTGAAATGGAAAAAAAACGTGTCTGCAACCACAACCATTGTTAGTTTGACTTCGGGTTTTTGGACTTTTGCCGATACGAAACGTAAATATATTACTTATACCCCCCACACACCACCTCCTCCAATGTACAGTTTCTTCCCCCTCAAATGTATATACTCTCTTTTTAGACTCTTTTTGTACTCTGGTATGTCATAAATGTCTAAATGTAGCAGTACTGTATACCTGCATGTCATGTATGTCATAGTCCTGATGAATTGAAAATGGGGGGACCCTGATGTAAACAAGATGAAAGTCTTTCTCTGGTCTGCATCCCCTTAACAATTATGTGTGTATTGAGCCGTACTGTATTGTACCCATTCTGCAATCTGTTAATACAATTTTCAATCAATCAAAACGTATATACAATAACTAAATAATTTATATTACTTATGGCTATAAAGCATAACTTTTTTCCCTGCGATGGACTGGTACTTTATTTGGGGTTTCTGGTGACACTGTGTTGTTGTGGTGGAGGTCTTGTGTCCACAGCAGGCCTCTGGACAGCTGGGCAGCAGGTGGGAGACGTCCTGTGTCCTCAGCTCCTCAGACAACTGGCTCGCTGTGACGTTATCACAGCAGCCCTGTGTCTGCTCTCTCTCAGCGTTACAGTGGGAATCAGTGTGAATGTTATTTTGAGTTTAATTCTCATTATCATGCACGTCTCACAAGAAGCAATAATGACTTACGCGTTCCTTTCTGTGGGACCTCTGTTGCCAAATTCTCATTTGTCTATCAAGGTGCAGTGATGATGTGGAATGATATACATATAAATCTAACAGAAACATGTTCCACTTTAAATACATTTATTAAAAGCGAGCTTAACAAAGAACTACAGATCCTGTAGTCTGTAGTATCCATGTGTATTTGTGAGCAGTTTTTTTTTTTTTTTACAACATTATAATTGTTGTATAATGCTGTATTGTATGTATCCGTGTGTATGAGAGAGGGATATGCGCATGTGTGTTTGTGCATAAATGTGTGTGTGTGTGTGTGTGGGGGGGGGGGGGGGGTCTGTGTAGAGTTATCCTATATAGGTTTAAGAGGGGAGGTCGCTTATAAGCCCTTGGGCTTTTTGACCTTTCCTGCCCATTTGAACTGTTCTTCTTTTACTTATTTTATTCCAGAATGTATGTGTGTAAGTGCAAATAACAATAAACAAACAAATAAACTGCCCAGCCTTGTATGGAAAACTATAGGGCTGTCTGCTCTCTTTAACAATTTCATAGCTGACTACAACCATGTCTCCATTAGCTATGTTCAGCCTGGCTGGCGCTAGCCATGGTCTAGCATGGTACGGTATGGTTTGGGTTTGTGTCTCTGTTAGCTATGTTCAGCCTAGCTGGGGCTAGCCATGGTCTAGCATGGTACGGTATGGTTGGGTTTGTGTCTCCGTTGCGTTTCTGTAAACTCTCTGGTTGCTAGGCAACCTTTAGAAATTCACACCAGCAACTGTGCTAAACCATGATGATGCAACAGTCCCAGCCGGGGTCCAGCCAGGTTTGTCCGGGTTTCGAAAGTCTGCTTCAAGGCCCTCGACCGGGCATATCGTACGGGCGAAGGGAACCGCTCCCGCCTACCTCCGGTCAATAGTCTCTAACTACACACCCTCAAGACCCCTACGCTCTGCATCTTCTGGCCGCCTCAGACCTACTCCTCCTATCCGAGCTCCGGGAGGGTCATCAAGGAGAAGTCGCCTATTCTCAGTCCTTGCCCCACAATGGTGGAATGAACTACCCACCCCAGTTAGGACAGCGGAAACCCGTCCAATCTTTCGCCGTCGACTAAAGACGCACTTCTTCAACCATTATCTAAAAATCTAACCCTAACTAACCTTATTGTCATGCACATGTCCTAATATACTAACCTACACTGTAGCACTCACCACTTTGATGGACATTGTTACTCAGCTGATAGAGTTGTACCCTTCCTGATGACATGTCGTACAGAACTTAAGTCGCTTTGGATAAAAGCGTCAGCTAAAAAATGACCAAATGTAAATTAAATACAATGGAGACGCTCACTGTGTGCCAGACAAGGCCACAGCACAGCTAAACCCTGGCTAGTGGAGACGAGGCCACAGCACAGCTAAACCCTGGCTAGTGGAGACAAGGCCACAGCACAGCTAAACCCTGACTAGTGGAGACAAGGCCACAGCACGGCTAAACCCTGACTAGTGGAGACGAGGCCACAGCACAGCTAAACCCTGGCTAGTGGAGACGAGGCCACGGCACGGCTAAACCCTGGCTAGTGGAGACGAGGCCACGGCACGGCTAAACCCTGGCTAGTGGAGACGAGGCCACAGCACGGCTAAACCCTGGCTAGTGGAGACGAGGCCACAGCACGGCTAAACCCTGGCTAGTGGAGACGAGGCCACGGCACGGCTAAACCCTGGCTAGTGGAGACGAGGCCACGGCACGGCTAAACCCTGGCTAGTGGAGACGAGGCCACGGCACGGCTAAACCCTGGCTAGTGGAGACGAGGCCACAGCACGGCTAAACCCTGGCTAGTGGAGACGAGGCCATAGCACGGCTAAACCCTGGCTAGTGGAGACGAGGCCACGGCACGGCTAAACCCTGGCTAGTGGAGACGAGGCCACAGCACGGCTAAACCCTGGCTAGTGGAGACGAGGCCACAGCACGGCTAAACCCTGGCTAGTGGAGACGAGGCCACAGCACGGCTAAACCCTGGCTAGTGGAGACGAGGCCACAGCACGGCTAAACCCTGTCTAGTGGAGATGAGGCCACAGCACGGCTAAACCCTGGCTAGTGGAGACGAGGCCACAGCACGGCTAAACCCTGGCTAGTGGAGACGAGGCCACGGCACGGCTAAACACCTGTTTGACCTCTTGACCTCAGGCAGACTACAGGCCCACCAGAGCTCCTCCAAACTCACCAACAGTTCCTTTCTCTGGTCCATGAGAACTGTAAACACCAGCCAACAGTCATCATCTCACTGCCCATACACATCATATCTGACCATCTCACTGCTCATACACATCATATCTGACCATCTCACTGCTCATACACATCATATCTGACCATCTCACTGCCCATACACATCATATCTGCACTAATCATCTCACTATATTCACGTTGATATGCTATATTCATGATGTTATTTTATATTGATATCTTTTCTACTTTTATATCCGTCTAATATGCATTTTTAATTACTTGTTGCAATGACGTGTACTGTGAGGAACTATGGGCACTCCTCCAAAATGATTTAATTATACAGTACCTTTTCTGTAATTTTGGTGTATTTTTTTTTTTTACTTATTACTGTAGTGTATGTGTGTATGTGTTTTTATCATGTACCTGTAAAGCACTTTGGTTTGGCTTTAGTCATTTGTAAATGTGCTATAGAAATAAACATGACTTGACTACTGTGTGAGTGATGTGTGTAGAATGTAGTGAGTGATGTGTGTAGAATGTAGTGAGTGATGTGTGTAGTATGTAGTGATGTGTGTAGTATGTTGTGAGTGATGTGTGTAGTATGTAGTGATGTGTGTAGTATGATGTGTGTAGTATGTAGTGATGTGTGTAGATGTGTGTAGTATGTAGTGATGTGTGTAGTATGTAGTGATGTGTGTAGTATGTAGTGATGTGTGTAGTGTGTAGTGATGTGTGTAGTATGTAGTGATGTGTGTAGTATGTAGTGATGTGTGTAGTATGTAGTGATGTGTGTAGTGTGTAGTGATGTGTGTAGTGATGTGTGTAGTGATGTGTGTAGTGTGTAGTGATGTGTGTAGTATGTAGTGATGTGTGTAGTGTGTAGTGATGTGTGTAGTATGTAGTGAGTGATGTGTGTAGTATGTAGTGATGTGTGTAGTGTGTAGTGATGTGTGTAGTATGTAGTGATGTATGTAGTATGTAGTGATGTGTGTAGTATGTAGTGATGTGTGTAGTATGTAGTGATGTGTGTAGTATGTAGTGATGTGTGTAGTATGTAGTGATGTGTGTAGTATGTAGTGATGTGTGTAGTATGTAGTGATGTGTGTAGTGTGTAGTGATGTGTGTAGTATGTAGTGATGTGTGTAGTATGTAGTGAGTGATGTGTGTAGTGATGTGTGTAGTGTGTAGTGATGTGAATGAATGAATGAATGAAAACTTTATTAACAGATTGCAGAATGGGTACAGTACAGTACAGCTCAATACATACAATTGTTAAGGGGATGCAGACCAGAGAAAGACTTTCGTCTTGTTTACATCAGGGTCCCCCATGTGTGTAGTGTGTTTCAAGATTCAAGAGTTTTAATTGTCACGGTATACAGGTATACAATGAAATGCGGCTGGTCTTGCCCGCGACGATGTGCAATACAGTGGTACAACATATAATAGAGTCCAATAAAAATACAGTGGTACAACATATTACTAGAATCCAATAAAACAGTGCAATAAACAGGTACATGGTGTGCCATCTCGGTATCTGTACATTAGTATTTACAGAGCATATAGGACATGCTAGTTAGCTTTAGTAGTGCAATACACTGTTCCTGAAGTTATACTACTTTAAGTGGCCTTTCCTCTGGCCATAAGTGTGCGTGTGTGCGGCATGAGTGTTAAAGTGGCTGCTAGTGTGTGAGCGTGCTCAGCGTGCGTGTCGTGTATGTACTTGTGTGTGGATAGTTCAGTTTCTGTGTCTCTCAATGTTCATTGTTCAAGGCTCTGATGGCCTGGGGGAAGAAGCTTAGCCTAAGCCTCTCCGTCTTAGTCTCTAGAATTCGCAGGCGTCTGCCTGACCTCAGCAGCTGGAACAGGCTGTTATTGGGGTGGTGGGGGTCTTTCATTATCCTGCAGGCTCTGGATTTGCACCTCTTGTTGTATAGAGCCTGCAGGGGAGGTAGCGCAATACCCGTGGTACGCTCGGCTGAGCGCACCACACTCTGTAGGGCCTTCTTGTCCTGTGCCGTGCTGTTCCCATACCAGGCAGTGATGTTTCCGGTCAAGATGCTCTCTACAGCTCCTGAGTAGAAGGACTGGAGTATCTTCCCCGATACTCTGAACTTCCTTAACTGTCTCAGGTGGTAGAGGCGCTGCTTCGCTTTCTTTACTACTGTGCCTATGTGTGTTGACCATGTCAGGTCCTCTGAGATGTGGACCCCCAGGTACTTGAAGCTGCTCACCCTGTCCACGGTAGCCCCGTTAATCCTCAGTGGTGTGTGTGTCTCCCGCTGTCCTCTCCTATAATCCACGATCAGCTCCTTGGTTTTACCAATGTTCAGGAGCAGGCTGTTGTCCTGGCACCAACGTTCCAGTACCTCAACCTCCTCCCGGTAGGCCTTGTGTGTAGTGATGTGTGTAGTATGTAGTGATGTGTAGTGATGTGTGTAGTATGTAGTGATGTGTGTAGTGTGTAGTGATGTGTGTAGTATGTAGTGAGTGATGTGTGTAGTGATGTGTGTAGTGTGTAGTGATGTGTGTAGTATGTAGTGATGTGTGTAGTATGTAGTGATGTGTGTAGTATGTAGTGATGTGTGTAGTATGTAGTGATGTGTGTAGTGTGTAGTGAGTGATGTGTGTAGTATGTAGTCATTGTGCTAAGCTAGGCTACTGGTACTGTCTGCTTCCAGTCATTGTGCTAAGCTACTGGTACTGTCTGCTTCCATTCATTGTGCTAAGCTAGGCTACTGGTACTGTCTGCTTCCATTCATTGTGCTAAGCTAGGCTACTGGTACTGTCTGCTTCCATTCATTGTGCTAAGCTAGGCTACTGGTACTGTCTGCTTCCAGTCATTGTGCTAAGCTAGGCTACTGGTACTGTCTGCTTCCAGTCATTGTGCTAAGCTAGGCTACTGGTACTGTCTGCTTCCAGTCATTGTGCTAAGCTAGGCTACTGGTACTGTCTGCTTCCATTCATTGTGCTAAGCTAGGCTACTGGTACTGTCTGCTTCCAGTCATTGTGCTAAGCTAGGCTACTGGTACTGTCTGCTTCCATTCATTGTGCTAAGCTAGGCTACTGGTACTGTCTGCTTCCAGTCATTGTGCTAAGCTAGGCTACTGGTACTGTCTGCTTCCAGTCAATGTGCTAAGCTAGGCTACTGGCTACTGTCTGCTTCCAGTCATTGTGCTAAGCTAGGCTACTGGTACTGTCTGCTTCCAGTCATTGTGCTAAGCTAGGCTACTGGTACTGTCTGCTTCCAGTCATTGTGCTAAGCTAGGCTACTGGTACTGTCTGCTTCCAGTCATTGTGCTAAATTAGGCTACTGGTACTGTCTGCTTCCAGTCATTGTGCTAAGCTAGGCTACTGGTACTGTCTGCTTCCAGTCATTGTGCTAAGCTAGGCTACTGGTACTGTCTGCTTCCAGTCATTGTGCTAAGCTAGGCTACTGGTACTGTCTGCCTTCCAGTCATTGTGCTAAGCTAGGCTACTGGTACTGTCTGCTTCCAGTCATTGTGCTAAGCTAGGGTACTGGTACTGTCTGCTTCCATTCATTGTGCTAAGCTAGGCTACTGGTACTGTCTGCTTCCATTCATTGTGCTAAGCTAGGCTACTGGTACTGTCTGCTTCCATTCATTGTGCTAAGCTAGGCTACTGGTACTGTCTGCTTCCAGTCATTGTGCTAAGCTAGGCTACTGGTACTGTCTGCTTCCAGTCATTGTGCTAAGCTAGGCTACTGGTACCGTCTGCTTCCAGTCATTGTGCTAAGCTAGGCTACTGGTACTGTCTGCTTCCATTCATTGTGCTAAGCTAGGCTACTGTGTAGTAGTTGTCCTGTTTACCAGCTAATCAACAGTATTGATCCAGGACGTCCCAACCCACTGCTGAGGACAGGAAGGGGACAGAGGTACTGAACCTGCATGTCAGCCACACGTACATTCATGCATATCATTAAAGAGTTTAGGTTTGGGGGACATTTGAGATCAGATTAGATTAGATTCAAATGTATCGTCGCCAAACGGCACAAGTACAGTACAACAAACGCTTTGGCATCCAAAACCAGAGTGCAAATGTAACGGTAATATACAATATACACATCACAATTTCCATAACAATGCATCACAAATGTATTTAGGAAAGAAAGATTTTTTTAAGAAGATGTGAGATTATCATTAGACATATTTCCCTTTAATTAAGTGGGGCACTGTCCCTTTAAAGCTCCATGTGCCTCTCTGAGAGCCAGCTCTGCGCACGGCACGCGACACCCGCGTTAGATCGCTAAGCAGCTGGATAAACCCAGTTTAGATCAGTAAACAGTTGGATAAACACCCCTGGGTGTTATTGTCGCTGTTTAATAAAAACACAGGCGCTTCTCTGGAGGAGTTCCCTCACGGTCCCAGCTGTTCCTGTGTGTCTGTGCTCCTGTCTTTCACCCCCCGCCCGCTGGCTCCCACCCTGGGTGTCGACTGTCGACGACCCCCGACGAGAGGGGCGCGTTAGGGGCCACGTTGGGACCGGTCCCACTTTTTCAGTCCCGATCCCGATACCTGGGCTTTGGGTATCGGCCGATACCGAGTACCGACCCGATACCCGTTGTTCAATTAATAAACCGTGTGCCTCACTGTGTGGAAGAGACTGGGATCATTATTTTGTATTTTTTTTTATATCAGGCCTGACTTAAAAAAACATTACTTTCCTAATTTAGTCAAACAAAATGTAACAAATTAACACATAGATATACAGTAAATGTACTGAATTGTTATTTATTATTAAAATTAAATAACGAAAACAAATAATAATAATAATCATATATCTTTTTAAAAATCTAGTTTTTTTTCCCTCCTCCACATTGCCTGTGGTGCATTTTTTCCTATTGCTAGGTTTTAGTGAGTTTTTCCTTACCTTCGCGTGAGGTATGTCTGGGAGTGTTGCATTTATTTTGCATTTATTTAAAAAAAATTGGACTTTATGATGTTCTTGTTTTGTTTCTTGACTTATTGTGATGTTTCTTCTTGACTTGTTTAAAGAAGACATGTACGGCCCATGGGGACATTAACGTGTGTTGTCGGGCCTTACAGATACATTTGATTTGATTTTTATTTATTTTTTGATCTACTTTTTCTCCCATTTTCTATTTTTCTCCCGTCCCCAATTTCGTATCGTCCAATTCAACCCTCCCCTGTCACGAACGCTGTTTCTTGCCTCCCACAAGCCGGCTGCAATGTGGACTAAGTCATACATAGCACGAGTCCCCTCCGGTACTCGAGGTAACAGCAGTCGCATCTTTTCACCTGCGCAGCCCGATCTCTCAGTGGCGAGGAGTAACGCGTGGGAGGCTCACGCTGCCCCCGATACTTCCTGATTCTACTGTGCAGGCGCACCAACCGACCTGTAGGAGTCGCTGTCCACAACGTCCGATCCCCACCCATCGACTTCCCACCCCCTAACACTGCCAATTGTATTAGTATGAACAACCAGCCAAGCTGGTAGCAATGCCGAGAGCTGGGCTCGAACCCAGCGTCTCCTGCGTTAGTGGCGAGCGCCTTGCCCACTGCGCCACTTAGCCGCCCTTGATTTGATTTTTTTTATTGTCTCCGATACCCGATCCAGCTATTTTAGTCATATCGGGGCCGATATCCAATATCAATATCTGATCGGTGCATCCCTAGTTAGGACCCCCGTCTCTGAGACCCCCCCTCATCTCTGGGACCCTCGTCTCTGGGACCCCCGTCTCTGAGACCCCCTTGTCTCTGGGACCCCCGTCTCTGAGACCCTCTTCTCTGGGACCCCCGTCTCTGGAACCCCCTCATCTCTGGGACC
>NC_140171.1:1296103-1301755 GCF_963971535.1 Notolepis coatsorum
GGCTGCTGTTAAACCTCACGCTGAGACTCAACAGCCGCTTCTTTAAAGGACTGTTATTATGAACTAGTCACTACTAGTGGACTGTGGAGGAGACGCTGCATATAGTACAGTTTGGGGTCAATTAATTATTGATGAGTTAGTCAATATACACGTTGATGACGGCTATATATCTGATTGTTCTCTCTGGATCTCATTATAACTTCAAACTTCAAACTTCAAATTCCTTTATTTTCCTTTCGGAACTTCATTTGTGCAGCAGTGGTTGAAAGACAACATACAGTCACATAGACACTCACCACTATAAAAAAATAGTTAAAACTACAGTAAAAAGACCACTATATATAAAAAAAACACCAACTACATTAAAACTACAGTATACTTAAAGCATGAGATATTAAAATCCATGTGGAGCATTTCTATGTGTATATAAGTAATAAATAATAGACAGATCCTGGGACTAATGTACTGTGAGTGACTATACTATACATGCTAATGTTTATAATATACCTTCTCTGTGCTAATATTTATGTCTCTATACACTATCAAGACTGTGTAGCACTCAGGTTCAACACTGTTTGACGAACAATATCACTGACCCTTAGCTGCCAGAGTTGTGTTCCCTTCCTGCTGACATGTTGTACACAACTTGTAAGTCGTTTTTGATAAAAAAATTAAAATAAAAAAGCATTCAGCTAAATGACTCAAATGTAAATTCTAAATGTATAGACAAAATCTCCCGTACAATCACCACCAGTCGGTGAGTCGGTTGTATTGTATAGTCACTACAAGGTTCAATCGATCTTTCTAAACGGGCTGCAGGAGGTTTGTTTATAAAACTTTATATGCAATTATAGAAAATATCACCACAACTCCAAACGTCTAATACATACAGACACAGTGCATTTGATGCGTAAAATGTATCTAGCCTCTCTGTGAGAATAATATAAATGCATATTTGTGATTATATAACCGAAAGTGTCGCTCTTAAGGCGTGGTGTGTTTTGCAGCTGGTGACATGTGTGCTTATATCTACATGGCGACGTTCACACTGCAAGCATTAGCGCTCAATTCTGATTTATTGCACAGATACGACTTCTTTGTTTCGCTGTTCACATTATTATTATTATTATTATTTTATGTTTTATGTGGACAATATCAGATTCCAGTGTGAACCCGTCGCGCCCCTGAACTGACCCGCACGCGGCAAATGAATAATAACAAACTATCTCTAGGACACTGAAGTCACATTTTATGGTTTTTAATACAATTAGTTGCAGTGAAGGATAATTCATGAGCAGACGCTAATGGAGGAGGTGAAAGAGAGACATTTCTACTTTCAATATGCTTTCAAACACAGAGTATGATACACAGTACGTCCCTCGAGTGTTGCTAGAAGTATATCGCAACAAATACTTATAAGTAGGGATGCTCGATATTGGCTTTTTTACCGATACCGATATTCCGATATTGTCCAACTCTTAATTTCGATACCGATACCGATACCGATATCAACCGATACCGATATATGCAGGGTTTCCCCCCAAAAAAACGGAATAATTTCAGGTAACTAATAATTTCATTGGATGCATTCAAAAGGCTTTCTAAATGTAAGCATTATCTGTGCAAAATATGATCATTAAAAAAGTAAAAATTAACATTACATATCTCTTGTTGTTGAATTAAACCAACATGCATACTTTTGACAATAAATAAAATAAGAATTGGTTCTTACTTGCTTGCCTGGGTAAATAAAGGCTAAATAAATGTAAAAAAAAAAAAAAAAAAAATTTTTTTTTTTTTTTTTTTTTTTTTTTACCGATACCGATATTTTCCGATATCACATTTTACTGCCGATATCGGCCGATAATATCGGACATCCCTAACAAATACTTATAAGGTAAACTCCTCACTGTCCCTCCACTGACCACCACCTCCATCACAGCTGTCTTCACTGTCCCTCCACTCACTGACCACCACCTCCATCACAGCTGTCTCCCACTGTCCCTCCACTCACTGACCACCACATCCATCACAGCTGTCCTCACTGTCCCTCCACTCACTGACCACCACCTCCATCAAAGCTGTCTTCACTGTCCCTCCACTCACTGACCACCACCTCCATCACAGCTGTCTTCACTGTCCCTCCACTGACCACCACCTCCATCACAGCTGTCTCCCACTGTCCCTCCACTGACCACCACCTCCATCACAGCTGTCTCCCACGATGTCTGTATTCTTCACAGAGTGACTCAGCTCAGAGCGTGACGTAAAAAGCAGCGTGCATTCATTCCCACATGCCTGTTTTCAGACTGAGGTCACATTGCAAACAATTAGACGTCTATTATATATCTGTATTTAGGAGGACATGCACGTATATGAAAGTGGCCCGAGTCGGAATTGAAAAGAGCAGATTCGGTGTGTGATTTGTGCTGTTCATTCACACTGTCATGAAAGAAAACACATGATCTGAGTCACATATGAGCAAAAAGAAAAAAGTAAAAACAGATTTGGGCCACTTTTTGCCTGCAGTGTGAACGTGTGTGTGCCTTTTGTATTCTGAGATTGGATTTAAACCATTAAGGATAAACCATTAAACAAATAGGCTGTACCACCACGCTCAAGAAGTATAGAGTTAGAACTGTGACTATAGTGAGGTGAGGTCAGTCTGGTCCCATAGTAGAGAGCAGGTGGTTCCCACGCGTTTTAGTGTCAAGGACCACACACACACACACACACACACACACACACACACACACACACACACACACACACACACACACACACACGCACGCACGCACGCACGCACGCACGCACGCACGCACGCACGCACGCACGCACACACACACACACACACACACACACACACACACACACACACACACACACACACACACACACACACACACACACACAGACACACACACACACACACACACACACACACACACACACACACGCACACACACACACACACACACCACACACACACACACACACACACACACCTGTGGAAACTAAAGTAGTGTGTATATTTTAACACTCGCCTCCTCCTCTTCTTCAGAATCTACCAACATGTGTGACGATGAAGAGACCACCGCGCTGGTGTGCGACAACGGCTCCGGCCTGGTGAAGGCGGGCTTCGCCGGAGACGACGCCCCCAGGGCCGTGTTCCCCTCCATCGTGGGTCGCCCGCGCCATCAGGTACGTGATGATGAGCGTGATGACGTCACTCTTGATTGATTGATTGATTGAAGTTTATTTCAAATATGCAACATAACAAACAAACATCAAGTACAGATACAGCCTTAAGCCGTTCAAATAATACATGTAAATACAAAATAACAAATAACAAAGAACAAACAAAAAAGTCAAACACATTTTTATTTTTTTTTTTTTTTTTTTTTCATTTACATATTTGAAAAGGAGTGGGAAGAAGCATGCACTTATTTAATCCCACCCCTATATTTACTCATCAGAACATACTATATTATATTTACTAATTCATACATTACTAGACTTATATTGAAACAATTTACTTAGATAACTTAGTTAATAATGATGATGATGATGATGATGATGATGATGATGATGATGATGCTTAAAAAGAACCGATGCGCGAGGAATGTTTTGCATCCTTGACCGTGATTGGTTATCCCAAACATAAATGCGTGTGATGTGAATTGAACTATATATTGAACAATATGAATATATGAATATGAATTGAAAATGGGGACCCTGATGTAAACAAGACGAAAGTCTTTCTCTGGTCTGCATCCCTTATTGACAATTGTGTGTATTGAGCCGTACTGTATTGTACCCATTCTGCAATCTGTTAATAAAGTTTTCATTCATTCATCATTCATGTGTCGGTATGCGCTGTGAACCACCGCGCCCCCTGCTGGACGCTGCGTGACGTCTCACCGGGCTTGTTGTTTCTCCCCTCTCTCCCTCCAGGGTGTCATGGTGGGCATGGGCCAGAAGGACTCGTACGTGGGCGACGAGGCCCAGAGCAAGAGGGGCATCCTGACCCTGAAGTACCCCATCGAGCACGGCATCATCACCAACTGGGACGACATGGAGAAGATCTGGCACCACACCTTCTACAACGAGCTGCGCGTGGCCCCCGAGGAGCACCCCCACCCTGCTGACGGAGGCCCCGCTGAACCCCAAGGCCAACCGGGAGAAGATGACCCAGATCATGTTCGAGACCTTCAACGTGCCCGCCATGTACGTGGCCATCCAGGCCGTGCTGTCCCTGTACGCCTCCGGCCGTACCACCGGTAAGGAGCTGATGATAATAATAATTAGGGATGTCCGATATTATCGGCCGATATCGGCATAAAAATGTGATATCGGAAAATATCGGTTTTCAAAAGATTTTTTTATTTTAAATTTCTTTTAACATTTCTAGAACCTTTATTTACCCAGGCAAGCAAGTAAGAACAAATTCTGATTTTATTTATTGTCAAAAGTATGCATAATGTTGTGTTAATTCCACGACAAGAGATATGTAATGTTAATTACCTGAAATGATTCAGTTTTTTGGAGGGGGGGGGAAACCCTGCATATATCGGTATCGGTTGATATCGGTATCGGAAATTAAGAGTTGGACAATATCGGTATATCGGTATCGGTAAAAAAGCCAATATCGAGCATCCCTAATAATAATAATAATAATAATAATAATAATAATAATAATAATAATAATACATTTTATTTGTATAGCAACTTTGAATGAATGAATGAGTGAATGAATGAATGAATGAATGAATGAAAAAGTGTATTTCTGAACATGTATTCTCCACATTCCTCCAAACAAATCACAGTAGCAAGCTCCGTCAAACAGAACAATCATAATGAAAAAGAAATTATGAACAAAAAGTCAAGAGCAATGTAGTAGTTATGTACAATGTAGTTATTTGTAATAGCAACTTTCATACAATAATTGAAGCCCTATGTGTGCTTCACATTAGTTCAGTTTCAGTTTAGACTGTATTTGAACAGGGACACAGCACACTTTAATGAACATAAAGTAAATGTGTGACACAGTGTTAAGCCAAAGCTATAATGTTCAACTGTTGTCCCGCTGGGCCTGGTGTTAAAAAGCAGCTAAAAAAGAAAGCATAACATATATGGCATACAGCCATGATGAGCATAACATAAACAGAATAATAGCAGCGCAGAGAATAAGAAAAAGGGTAAAGATGCCTTTTTTACACACAAGTTTTTTCATGTGCCCATGTTCCACCTTAAGGCTTTGAAGGCGTTTCCCAAAAATGAGTTTTTATGCGTTTTTCTTACACACTTGGGTAAACATTAGGGATGCTCGATATTGGCTTTTTTACCGATACCGATATTCCGATATTGTCCAACTCTTAATTTCGATACCGATACCGATACCGATATCAACCGATACCGATATATGCAGGGTTTCCCCCCAAAAAAACTGAATAATTTCAGGTAATTAATAATTTCACTGGATGCATTCAAAAGGCTTTCTAAATGTAAGCATTATCTGTGCAAAATATGATAATTAAAAAAGTTAAAATTAACATTACATATCTCTTGTTGTTGAATTAAACCAACATGCATACTTTTGACAATAAATAAAATAAGAATTGGTTCTTACTTGCTTGCCTGGGTAAATAAAGG
>NC_140171.1:1301955-1309455 GCF_963971535.1 Notolepis coatsorum
GGTATAAAGACACTATGGTAGTGAGTCATACTGGCCAGCAGCGTAACTAGTAAGAGTATGGTAAGGGATATGTACAGATATAGTATCTACAGGTAAAAAGGATTATATGCAGGTATATTCGGACAGATGTGGATAAATATACGGTATATATACAGCATCATTGTGCTATTGTACATAGTTATATATTACTGCCCCCACTGTGATTGGTTTACAAGAGCGAGTAATACCACACACATATTGTCAAGTCAAGTCAAGGCAGCTTTCATTTTATACCACATTTACAAATGACTAAAGCCAAACCAATGTGCTTCACAGGTATACATGATAAAAACACATACAATGCAGTAATAAGTAAAAAAAAATACACTAAAATGACAGAAAAAGGTATTGTACAATTTAAGAAAACTTAGAGCAAGGTGCAATATAAAAGAGACCAGAAATGAGATAAAAAGTAACAGAGTATAACAGCGGACGTCGTGTGCAAGTGGCAGGCTAACTCTGGTCCAAGGCCACGCAGGGAAAAGAGGTGCTTTTTGAGCAGCGATTTAAAGGCCTCTATAGGCTCTGGTCAGATCTTATGTGGGGGGGGGGGGGGGGCGAAGGCTCTTTCTCCCCTGGTTTTGAGCCTGGTCCTGGGCTCCTCCTCCTCCAGCAGCAGCTCTGTCTCCCCTGGTGTTGAGCCTGGTCCTGGGCTCCTCCTCCTCCAGCAGCAGCTCTGTCTCCCCTGGTGTTGAGCCTGGTCCTGGGCTCCTCCTCCAGCAGCAGCTCTGTCTCCCCTGGTGTTGAGCCTGGTCCTGGGCTCCTCCTCCAGCAGCTCTGTCTCCCCTGGTGTTGAGCCTGGTCCTGGGCTCCTCCTCCTCCAGCAGCAGCTCTGTCTCCCCTGGTGTTGAGCCTGGTCCTGGGCTCCTCCTCCAGCAGCAGCTCTGTCTCCCCTGGTGTTGAGCCTGGTCCTGGGCTCCTCCTCCTCCAGCAGCAGCTCTGTCTCCCCTGGTGTTGAGCCTGGTCCTGGGCTCCTCCTCCAGCAGCAGCTCTGTCTCCCCTGGTGTTGAGCCTGGTCCTGGGCTCCTCCTCCTCCAGCAGCAGCTCTGTCTCCCCTGGTGTTGAGCCTGGTCCTGGGCTCCTCCTCCAGCAGCTCTGTCTCCCCTGGTGTTGAGCCTGGTCCTGGGCTCCTCCTCCTCCAGCAGCAGCTCTGTCTCCCCTGGTGTTGAGCCTGGTCCTGGGCTCCTCCTCCTCCAGCAGCTCTGTCTCCCCTGGTGTTGAGCCTGGTCCTGGGCTCCTCCTCCTCCAGCAGCTCTGTCTCCCCTGGTGTTGAGCCTGGTCCTGGGCTCCTCCTCCAGCAGCAGCTCTGTCTCCCCTGGTGTTGAGCCTGGTCCTGGGCTCCTCCTCCAGCAGCAGCTCTGTCTCCCCTGGTGTTGAGCCTGGTCCTAGGCACCTCCAGCAGCTCTGTCTGCCCTGGTGTTGAGCCTGGTCCTAGGCACCTCCAGCAGCTCTGTCTGCCCTGGTGTTGAGCCTGGTCCTAGGCACCTCCAGCAGCTCTGTCTGCCCTGGTGTTGAGCCTGGTCCTAGGCACCTCCAGCAGCTCTGTCTGCCCTGGTGTTGAGCCTGGTCCTGGGCTCCTCCAGCAGCCTGGATAAGTCGGTGTGGAACGCATGCGTTTTTGTTCTATATTAGAGACTAATGTCTTTTTTGTTCCCCCCCCCCCCCCCCCCCCCCCCTCTGTCGTACTACAGATCATCGCCCCGCCCGAGAGGAAGTACTCCGTCTGGATCGGAGGCTCCATCCTGGCCTCCCTGTCCACCTTCCAGCAGATGTGGATCAGCAAGCAGGAGTACGACGAGGCGGGCCCCAGCATCGTCCACCGCAAGTGCTTCTAAGCGCCTCCGCCCCCCGCCCCTCGCCCCGGGGGTCCGCCCCGCCCCTCGCCCCGGGATCCGCCCCGCCCCTCGCCCTGGGATCCACCTCGCCCCTCGCCCCGGGGATCCACCCCGCCCCTCTCCCCGGGATCCCCCTCGCCCTATGGGATCCGCCTGTCTCGTCCGAGGACATTTCTGTTTGTTTTGTTTTTATACACATGTTGAACCTCAACATCTCGACGACTCGACGAGGAGGAGGAGGAGAGCGCCGCCAACATGTGGATTTGTAAACTGTACATAACTTTTATTTATTGTTTATGTCATTGTTGTGATATGTTTTTTTTTGCGTGATATATTATAGTACCGTCTTGTTATGTGGACAACGACGAGGGACTGAGTGACCATCTCCTTGAGTTGACTTTGAGAGGTGGTGGTGTTGTTGTTGTTACATCATCACACCTGTTCTCGGACCAACTATATAAGAAATGACCAAAAATCTAAACAAGAGAACAAAACAAATAAAAACATATATTTTCAGCAATGACTCCTGTTCATTCTCCCCTCCATGCACGAATCATTTAGCCTGTTGAAATGAGCACACCTCTGCTAAATACATACAGAAACCGATTCCTTTTGCAAGTACAGTTTGATTGATTGAATTGAATTGATTGATTGATTGATTGATTGATTGATTGATTGATTGATTGAAAACTTTAATTAACAGATTGCAGAATGGGTACAGTACAGTACAGCTCAATACACACAAGTGTTGCAGACCAGAGAAAGACTTTTGTCTTGTTTACATCAGGGTCCCCCATTTTCAATTCATCGTAACATATATGACATACAACCTATACAATACAATCTTTATTTAATCTCGAAGGATCATTGAGAGCAATAAGCTCTCATTTACAATGACGTCGAGAAATACAACACATAATAAATACAACAAAAAAAGAAACAAAGTCAATCGATTAAACGTTTGAAACAATTATAAACAACTGCAGATTGTGGTGAAGTGGTTTGTTATTAAAGATTTAAACTGACCAATAGATAATAATAATAATAATAATAATAATAATAATGCAGGACCTGCTCAGAGGTCTTTAA
The DNA here is from genome assembly GCF_963971535.1 of Notolepis coatsorum. Lineage (NCBI taxonomy): Eukaryota > Metazoa > Chordata > Actinopteri > Aulopiformes > Paralepididae > Notolepis > Notolepis coatsorum. The sequence goes on from NC_140171.1 coordinate 1,304,919, forward strand.
TTGGCATTGGCTATTATCCACAACACACACATCGGAACACACACGCATGCATTGTCTGTAGGATCGCTGATGCGATTCGTCTCTGCGATTAACCCATCCCGTCGTCCTTCCCCCCCAAGGGCAGCCGGGAGCAGACAGGCGTCAACGTGAGCCGCGCCAGGGGACCAATCCAAGTGCTCCTGTCCGTCTTCGTCAAGGACGCCACAGCGTTAGCGATCTGTTGTTGTGCATGTTTTTCCATTGGGTTTATCTCTTATCGGGTGGGAAACCCTTGCGAGCACGGGGAGAACATGCAAACTCCACACAGAAAGGCCTGGGAGATCACCCACCTGGGTACCTGGCATCATGGAAACCTGGTCCCCAAGCGGGAATCGAACCCTGGACCTTCTGGCTGTGAGGCGACAGTGTTAACCACTACACCACCGTGCCGTACTAGATACTAATGCATTGAGTTTTAAAGTGTGTTGCAAAACATTCCATGTTCCTGGGGCATAGAAGGCGCTAAAGGCAGATTTTCCTAGTGCAAACTCTGGGAACCTTAACACTTTCTGCACCATACCCGACATTTCTCGAGAATTTGGACCCAGGCAAGTGAAACGCTTCATCCGAGCACCAACACGTTCAGCACACTTGATGCATATTTTGTGCCATTTCATGTCAGGGACCCGATGGACATCAATACTGGAAAAATCGCGATCAGACAATTGGAATATTCATTTAGGAATAACTCCTAGCAAAGGTAAGGACTATATGACATCAACCCTACTTTGATCCTACAATGATTTTCACAACGTATGTAGTATTCAAAACGTATGCCGTTGCTGACGATCGGAGCATCACAAAATGACCCCCCCCCTCCCCCCTTTGATGCCTTCACGATGAAACATAATACCTATTATATACCTTTGATTTGGAAATAATATCGTGTCCAGGCGAGCAACGCGAACGACTTTCGCAAAATGCACATAGCGCTCCATAACGCAGCTTCCAGGAATTAGCCCGGATCACTCTGAAACTATACAATATTCACCACGGGATAACATGCGATCGTTTACATGAACAAATTAACTCTTTTTTACACGTTGGACGAGAGATAGTGACTGTCAAATGAGCCATAGTATTGTCTCCATAGCTAGAATATAGATTATAGATATAGCCCTGCAAACATCGTGACGCACCGTGAAAATGCCTATATTTTAAAGCGTGGCCCATTGTCTACAGAGATGGGGATAATGGCTGGCGCTGAATGAGTTCCTTGTAATAGCCGATCACCAGAGCAAGGATGACAAGACCGACTTAACGAGGCACTTAAATCTCGGATGCTTGTACTCTGTTTCGAGGCCTCTGGCTCCAACGAGACATAACAAGGAGTGCAATGCCAAGTGTTAACGATACACCATGCAGCTCGAGAGCCAAGCTACACTATGTGTTTGGAATGTAAGGCCATTAAAGTGTTAACATGTTAATATTAGGGCTGTCAGTTTATCGCGTTAATTAGATTAATTAATTACACAGCAAATTATCGCGTTATGAAAATTAACTCAAAATGTATTACAAAAATTTAAAAAAAATTATAACATTTCTTTTTCTCATTCATTCCATAAGAACGTAGAATACACATTTACAGACTTTTTTAATATGGTCCATTTGCATGTTCTTGGTATCTGATTCTAGGGACATCTATGGATCTCAGTGAATGTATTCCCAGTGTCAGAAATACTGTGTCTGTTACTAGGCTTGAGTCAATTGGAATGAACCAAATGAGAATATCAATTAATTTTTTTTTGATCTTTGACTGTAAATAACACCATGCTCAAATTGACCAGACCTGAAAAATCTAAGCAAATGAATAGATGGAAGATGATTAAACAGAAGGTTTTGTACTAGATACAGTACTGAATTCTGCCATCCGGACACATGCAATTTGAAATATGATTATAGAATATCAGGCATAAAATGGTTATGCGATTAAAATGCGATTAATTAGATAAATGAATTACAAATCCTGTAATTAATTAGATACATTTTTCTAATCGCCTGACAGCACTAGTTAATATGTGTTACTAGTATCTATATAAGTGTTAATATATAAACCTTGTAAGATAAGATAAGATATTCGTTTATTGATTCCCTTGGGCCCCATGCATGTGCATATCAGAGCAATACACCAATATTATTATTATTCAAATAAACAGAGTTGTTAGTGTGAAAATAAACACGAGGCTTTATAGAGTTTAGAGGGAATTGCTTTGTGGACAACGACGAGGGACTGAGTGACCATCTCCTTGAGTTGGCTTTGAGAGGTGGTGGTGTTGTTGTTGTTACATCATCACACCTGTTCTCGGACCAACTATATAAGAAATGACCAAAAATCTAAACAAGAGAACAAAACAAATAAAAACATATATTTTCAGCAATGACTCCTGTTCATTCTCCCCCCCCCCCTCCATGCACGTGTCTATAAGGGAATCATTTAGCCTGTTGAAATGAGCACACCTCTGCTAGATACATGCAGAAACCGATTCCTTTTGCAAGTACAGTTTGATTGATTGAATTGATTGATTGATTGATTGAACATTTTAATGAACAGATTGCAGAATGGGTACAGTACAGTATGGCTCAATACACACAATTGTTAAGGGGATGCAGACCAGAGAAAGACTTTCGTCTTGTTTACATCAGGGTCCCCCATTTTCAATTAATCGTAACATATATGACATACAACCTATACAATACAATATTTATTTAATCTCGAAGGATCATTGAGAGCAATAAGCTCTCATTTACAATGACGTCGAGAAATACAACACATAATAAATACAACAAAAAAAGAAACAAAGTCAATCGATTAAACGTTTGAAACAATTATAAACAACTGCAGATTGTGGTGAAGTGGTTTGTTATTAAAGATTTAAACTGACCAATAGATACCAGTGCATTGAGTTTTAAAGTGCGTTGCAAAACATTCCATGTTCCTGGGGCATAGAAGGCGCTAAAGGCAGATTATTTTCCTAGTGCAAACTCTGGGAACATTAACACTTTCTGCGCCATACCAGACATTTCTCGAGAATTTGGACCCAGGCAAGTGAAACGCTTTATCCGAGCACCTTGGAACGCGTCCAGCACACTTGATGGATATTTTGTGCCATTTCATGTCAGGGACCCGATGGACATCAATACTGGAAAAATCGCGATCAGACAATTGGAATATTCATTTAGGAATAACTCCTAGCAAAGGTAAGGACTATATGACATCAACCCTACTTTGATCCTACAATGATTTTCACAACGTATGTAGTATTCAAAACGTATGCCGTTGCTGACGATCGGAGCATCACAAAACGACCCCCCCCCTCCCCCCTTTGATGCCTTCACGATGAAACATAATACCTATTATATACCTTTGATTTGGAAATAATATCGTGTCCAGGCGAGCAGCGCAAACGACTTTCGCAAAATGCACACAGCGCTCCATAACTCGGCTTCCAGGAATTAGCCCGGATCACTCTGAAACTATACAATATTCACCACGGGACAACATGCGATCGTTTACATGAACAAATTAACTATTTTGTACATGTTGGACGAGAGATAGTGACTGTCAAATGAGCCATAGTATTGTCTCCATAGCTAGAATATAGAATATAGATATAGCCCTGCAAACATCGTGACGCACCGTGAAAATGCCTATATTTTAAAGCGTGGCCCATTGTCTACAGAGATGGGGATAATGGCTGGCGCTGAATGAGTTAATTGTAATAGCCGATCACCAGAGCAAGGATGACAAGACCGACTTAACGAGGCACTTAAATCTTGGATGCCTGTACTCTGTTTCGAGGCCTCTGGCTCCAACGAGACATAACAAGGAGTGCAATGCCAAGTGTTAACGATACACCATGCAGCTCGAGAGCCAAGCTACACTATGTGTTTGGAATGTAAGGCCATTAAAGTGTTAACATGTTAATATTAGGGCTGTCAGTTTATCGCGTTAATTAGATTAATTAATTACACAGCAAATTATCGCGTTATGAAAATTAACTCAAAATTAATTATAAAAAAATAAAAATAAGAAAAATTATAATTTTTTTCCCCTCATTCATTCCATAAGAACGTAGAATACCCATTTACAGACTTTTTTTATATGGTCCATTTGCATGTTCTTGGTCTCTGATTCTATAGGGACATCTATGGATCTCAGGGAATGTATTCCCAGTGTCAGAAATACTGTGTCTGTTACTAGGCTTGAGTCAATTGTAATGAACCAAATGAGAATATCAATAATTTTGTATCTTTGACTGTGAATAACACCATGCTCAAATTGACCAGACCTGAAAAATCTAAGCAAATTAATAAATGGAAGATGATTAAACAGAAGGTTTTGTAGATACAGTACTGAATTCTGCCATCCGGACACATGCAATTTGAAATATGATCATAGAATATAGAATATCAGACATAAAATGGTTATGCGATTAAAATGCGATTAATTAGATAAATGAATTACAAATCCTGTAATTAATTAGATAAATGTTTCTAA
>NC_140171.1:1314455-1332580 GCF_963971535.1 Notolepis coatsorum
GTACACCATGAAATGATGTAGATGAAATAATAGCAATACCTCGTTTCATAGGGACTGCTGCTACCTCATCATTTCATTGAGCTGTAATCAATACAACACAAGGATTCATGGTCCCCGGTGACATCACTGGTGGCCACATTCGAAGTCATTTACTCGCAATTAACTGTCAAACTAAAATGAGTTTTTGGACGTGGGTGAGATTATGTGCAAAATAAATCGGCATATGGTTTTGGTGAAGTGCCCCTTTAAATATTGACTGACCGACTAGTGCACTAGTTCACAGAAATGGAATTGAGGCTTGTTCTGTCATGATGAGGAAGTGTCAATAAAGGTTCTCTAAAGATGGCTGCTAGTTAGCGACCATAGCCAGTAGCCACCCAATAGCATGACGATTCTACTCAACATTCTATTTTTAGGGCCCTCCCCTTTCCCCACGTGGAATGCACCCGATTGGATAAATGACATGCTGGTGCTCTAGTGTGACACCCAGTGGCTGAATGTGATCTACAGCACCTTTAACATCTAGTGGCTGAATGTTATCTATAGCACCTTTAACATCTAGTGGCTGAATGTTATCTATAGCACCTTTAACATCTAGTGGCTGAATGTTATCTATAGCACCTTTAACATCTAGTGGCTGAATGTTATCTATAGCACCTTTAACATCTAGTGGCTGAATGTTATCTATAGCACCTTTAACATCTAGTGGCTGAATGTTATCTACAGCACCTTTAACATCTAGTGGCTGAATGTTGTCTATAGCACCTTTAACATCTAGTGGCTGAATGTTATCTATAGCACCTTTAACATCTAGTGGCTGAATGTTATCTATAGCACCTTTAACATCTAGTGGCTGAATGTTACCTATAGCACCTTTAACATCTAGTGGCTGAATGTTATCTATAGCACCTTTAACATCTAGTGACTGAATGTTACCTATAGCACCTTTAACATCTAGTGGCTGAATGTTACCTATACCTATAGCACCTTTAACATCTAGTGGCTGAATGTTATCTATAGCACCTTTAACATCTAGTGGCTGAATGTTATCTATAGCACCTTTAACATCTAGTGGCTGAATGTTATCTATAGCACATTTAACATCTAGTGGCTGAATGTTACCTATAGCACCTTTAACATCTAGTGGCTGAATGTTATCTATAGCACCTTTAACATCTAGTGGCTGAATGTTACCTATAGCACCTTTAACATCTAGTGGCTGAATGTTACCTATAGCACCTTTAACATCTAGTGGCTGAATGTTATCTATAGCACCTTTAACATCTAGTGGCCGAATGTTATCTATAGCACCTTTAACATCTAGTGGCTGAATGTTACCTATAGCACCTTTAACATCTAGTGGCTGAATGTTACCTATAGCACCTTTAACATCTAGTGGCTGAATGTTATCTATAGCACCTTTAACATCTAGTGGCTGAATGTTATCTATAGCACCTTTAACATCTAGTGTCTGAATGTTACCTATAGCACCTTTAACATCTAGTGGCTGAATGTTATCTATAGCACCTTTAACATCTAGTGGCTGAATGTTATCTATAGCACCTTTAACATCTAGTGGCTGAATGTTATCTATAGCACCTTTAACATCTAGTGGCTGAATGTTATCTATAGCACCTTTAACATCTAGTGGCTGAATGTTATCTATAGCATCTTTAACATCTAGTGGCTGAATGTTATCTATAGCACCTTTAACATCTAGTGGCTGAATGTTATCTACAGCACCTTTAACATCTAGTGGCTGAATGTTACCTATAGCACCTTTAACATCTAGTGGTTGAATGTTATCTATAGCACCTTTAACATCTAGTGGCTGAATGTTACCTATAGCAGCTTTAACATCTAGTGGCTGAATGTTACCTATAGCACCTTTAACATCTAGTGGCTGAATGTTACCTATAGCACCTTTAACATCTAGTGGCTGAATGTTGTCTATAGCACCTTTAACATCTAGTGGCTGAATGTTATCTATAGCACCTTTAACATCTAGTGGCTGAATGTTATCTATAGCACCTTTAACATCTAGTGGCTGAATGTTATCTATAGCACCTTTAACATCTAGTGGCTGAATGTTCTCTATAGCACCTTTAACATCTAGTGGCAGAATGTTATCTATAGCACCTTTAACATCTAGTGGCAGAATGTTATCTATAGCACCTTTAACATCTAGTGGCTGAATGTTACCTATAGCACCTTTAACATCTAGTGGCTGAATGTTGTCTATAGCACCTTTAACATCTAGTGGCTGAATGTTATCTATAGCACCTTTAACATCTAGTGGCTGAATGTTATCTATAGCACCTTTAACATCTAGTGGCTGAATGTTATCTATAGCACCTTTAACATCTAGTGGCTGAATGTTCTCTATAGCACCTTTAACATCTAGTGGCAGAATGTTATCTATAGCACCTTTAACATCTAGTGGCAGAATGTTATCTATAGCACCTTTAACATCTAGTGGCTGAATGTTATCTATAGCACCTTTAACATCTAGTGGCTGAATGTTCTCTATAGCACCTTTAACATCTAGTGGCTGAATGTTCTCTATAGCACCTTTAACATCTAGTGGCAGAATGTTATCTATAGCACCTTTAACATCTAGTGGCAGAATGTTATCTATAGCACCTTTAACATCTAGTGGCTGAATGTTACCTATAGCACCTTTAACATCTAGTGGCTGAATGTTGTCTATAGCACCTTTAACATCTAGTGGCTGAATGTTATCTATAGCACCTTTAACATCTAGTGGCTGAATGTTATCTATAGCACCTTTAACATCTAGTGGCTGAATGTTATCTATAGCACCTTTAACATCTAGTGGCTGAATGTTCTCTATAGCACCTTTAACATCTAGTGGCAGAATGTTATCTATAGCACCTTTAACATCTAGTGGCAGAATGTTATCTATAGCACCTTTAACATCTAGTGGCTGAATGTTATCTATAGCACCTTTAACATCTAGTGGCTGAATGTTCTCTATAGCACCTTTAACATCTAGTGGCTGAATGTTATCTATAGCACCTTTAACATCTAGTGGCTGAATGTTATCTATAGCACCTTTAAGGCTTTAACATCTAGTGGCTGAATGTTATCTATAGCACCTTTAAGGCTTTAACATCTAGTGGCTGAATGTTATCTATAGCACCTTTAACATCTAGTGGATGAATGTTATCTTATAGCACCTTTAACATCTAGTGGCTGAATGTTACCTACAGCACCTTTAACATCTAGTGGCTGAATGTTATCTATAGCACCTTTAACATCTAGTGGCTGAATGTTATATATAGCACCTTTAACATCTAGTGGCTGAATGTTATCTATAGCACCTTTAACATCTAGTGGCTGAATATTATCTATAGCACCTTTAACATCTAGTGGCTGAATGTTATCTATAGCACCTTTAACATCTAGTGGCTGAATGTTATCTATAGCACCTTTAACATCTAGTGTCTGAATGTTATCTATAGCACCTTTAACATCTAGTGGCTGAATGTTGTCTATAGCACCTTTAACATCTAGTGGCTGAATGTTATCTATAGCACCTTTAACATCTAGTGGCTGAATGTTGTCTATAGCACCTTTAACATCTAGTGGCTGAATGTTATCTATAGCACCTTTAACATCTAGTGGCTGAATGTTGTCTATAGCACCTTTAACATCTAGTGGCTGAATGTTATCTATAGCACCTTTAACATCTAGTGGCTGAATATTATCTATAGCACCTTTAACATCTAGTGGCTGAATGTTATCTATAGCACCTTTAACACCTAGTGGCTGAATGTTATCTACAGCACCTTTAACATCTAGTGTCTGAATGTTATCTATAGCACCTTTAACATCTAGTGGCTGAATGTTATCTATAGCACCTTTAACATCTAGTGGCTGAATGTTCTCTATAGCACCTTTAACATCTAGTGGCTGAATGTTATCTATAGCACATTTAACATCTAGTGGCTGAATGTTATCTATAGCACCTTTAAGGCTTTAACATCTAGTGGCTGAATGTTATCTATAGCACCTTTAAGGCTTTAACATCTAGTGGCTGAATGTTATCTATAGCACCTTTAACATCTAGTGGATGAATGTTATCTATAGCACCTTTAACATCTAGTGGCTGAATGTTACCTACAGCACCTTTAACATCTAGTGGCTGAATGTTATCTATAGCACCTTTAACATCTAGTGGCTGAATGTTATATATAGCACCTTTAACATCTAGTGGCTGAATGTTATCTATAGCACCTTTAACATCTAGTGGCTGAATATTATCTATAGCACCTTTAACATCTAGTGGCTGAATGTTATCTATAGCACCTTTAACATCTAGTGGCTGAATGTTATCTATAGCACCTTTAACATCTAGTGTCTGAATGTTATCTATAGCACCTTTAACATCTAGTGGCTGAATGTTGTCTATAGCACCTTTAACATCTAGTGGCTGAATGTTATCTATAGCACCTTTAACATCTAGTGGCTGAATGTTGTCTATAGCACCTTTAACATCTAGTGGCTGAATGTTATCTATAGCACCTTTAACATCTAGTGGCTGAATGTTGTCTATAGCACCTTTAACATCTAGTGGATGAATGTTATCTATAGCACCTTTAACATCTAGTGGCTGAATGTTATCTATAGCACCTTTAACATCTAGTGGCTGAATGTTATCTATAGCACCTTTAACACCTAGTGGCTGAATGTTATCTACAGCACCTTTAACATCTAGTGTCTGAATGTTATCTATAGCACCTTTAACATCTAGTGGCTGAATGTTATCTATAGCACCTTTAACATCTAGTGTCTGAATGTTATCTATAGCACCTTTAACATCTAGTGGGTGAATGTTATCTATAGCACCTTTAACATCTAGTGGCTGAATGTTATCTACAGCACCTTTAACATCTAGTGGGTGAATGTTATCTACAGCACCTTTAACATCTAGTGGCTGAATGTTCTCTATAGCACCTTTAACATCTAGTGGCAGAATGTTATCTATAGCACCTTTAACATCTAGTGGCAGAATGTTATCTATAGCACCTTTAACATCTAGTGGCTGAATGTTATCTATAGCACCTTTAACATCTAGTGGCTGAATGTTCTCTATAGCACCTTTAACATCTAGTGGCTGAATGTTATCTATAGCACCTTTAACATCTAGTGGCTGAATGTTATCTATAGCACCTTTAAGGCTTTAACATCTAGTGGCTGAATGTTATCTATAGCACCTTTAAGGCTTTAACATCTAGTGGCTGAATGTTATCTATAGCACCTTTAACATCTAGTGGATGAATGTTATCTTATAGCACCTTTAACATCTAGTGGCTGAATGTTACCTACAGCACCTTTAACATCTAGTGGCTGAATGTTATCTATAGCACCTTTAACATCTAGTGGCTGAATGTTATATATAGCACCTTTAACATCTAGTGGCTGAATGTTATCTATAGCACCTTTAACATCTAGTGGCTGAATATTATCTATAGCACCTTTAACATCTAGTGGCTGAATGTTATCTATAGCACCTTTAACATCTAGTGGCTGAATGTTATCTATAGCACCTTTAACATCTAGTGTCTGAATGTTATCTATAGCACCTTTAACATCTAGTGGCTGAATGTTGTCTATAGCACCTTTAACATCTAGTGGCTGAATGTTATCTATAGCACCTTTAACATCTAGTGGCTGAATGTTGTCTATAGCACCTTTAACATCTAGTGGCTGAATGTTATCTATAGCACCTTTAACATCTAGTGGCTGAATGTTGTCTATAGCACCTTTAACATCTAGTGGCTGAATGTTATCTATAGCACCTTTAACATCTAGTGGCTGAATATTATCTATAGCACCTTTAACATCTAGTGGCTGAATGTTATCTATAGCACCTTTAACACCTAGTGGCTGAATGTTATCTACAGCACCTTTAACATCTAGTGTCTGAATGTTATCTATAGCACCTTTAACATCTAGTGGCTGAATGTTATCTATAGCACCTTTAACATCTAGTGGCTGAATGTTCTCTATAGCACCTTTAACATCTAGTGGCTGAATGTTATCTATAGCACATTTAACATCTAGTGGCTGAATGTTATCTATAGCACCTTTAAGGCTTTAACATCTAGTGGCTGAATGTTATCTATAGCACCTTTAAGGCTTTAACATCTAGTGGCTGAATGTTATCTATAGCACCTTTAACATCTAGTGGATGAATGTTATCTATAGCACCTTTAACATCTAGTGGCTGAATGTTACCTACAGCACCTTTAACATCTAGTGGCTGAATGTTATCTATAGCACCTTTAACATCTAGTGGCTGAATGTTATATATAGCACCTTTAACATCTAGTGGCTGAATGTTATCTATAGCACCTTTAACATCTAGTGGCTGAATATTATCTATAGCACCTTTAACATCTAGTGGCTGAATGTTATCTATAGCACCTTTAACATCTAGTGGCTGAATGTTATCTATAGCACCTTTAACATCTAGTGTCTGAATGTTATCTATAGCACCTTTAACATCTAGTGGCTGAATGTTGTCTATAGCACCTTTAACATCTAGTGGCTGAATGTTATCTATAGCACCTTTAACATCTAGTGGCTGAATGTTGTCTATAGCACCTTTAACATCTAGTGGCTGAATGTTATCTATAGCACCTTTAACATCTAGTGGCTGAATGTTGTCTATAGCACCTTTAACATCTAGTGGATGAATGTTATCTATAGCACCTTTAACATCTAGTGGCTGAATGTTATCTATAGCACCTTTAACATCTAGTGGCTGAATGTTATCTATAGCACCTTTAACACCTAGTGGCTGAATGTTATCTACAGCACCTTTAACATCTAGTGTCTGAATGTTATCTATAGCACCTTTAACATCTAGTGGCTGAATGTTATCTATAGCACCTTTAACATCTAGTGTCTGAATGTTATCTATAGCACCTTTAACATCTAGTGGGTGAATGTTATCTATAGCACCTTTAACATCTAGTGGCTGAATGTTATCTACAGCACCTTTAACATCTAGTGGGTGAATGTTATCTACAGCACCTTTAACATCTAGTGGGTGAATGTTATCTATAGCACCTTTAACATCTAGTGGCTGAATGTTATCTACAGCACCTTTAACATCTAGTGGATGAATGTTACCTATAGCACCTTTAACATCTAGTGGCTGAATGTTATCTATAGCACCTTTAACATCTAGTGGCTGAATGTTACCTATAGCACCTTTAACATATAGTGGCTGAATGTTACCTATAGCACCTTTAACATCTAGTGGCTGAATGTTATCTACAGCACCTTTAACATCTAGTGGCTGAATGTTATCTATAGCACCTTTAACATCTAGTGGCTGAATGTTACCTACAGCACCTTTAACATCTAGTGGCTGAATGTTACCTATAGCACCTTTAACATCTAGTGGCTGAATGTTACCTATAGCACCTTTAACATCTAGTGGCTGAATGTTATCTACAGCACCTTTAACATCTAGTGGCTGAATGTTATCTATAGCAGCTTTAACATCTAGTGGCTGAATGTTATCTATAGCACCTTTAACATCTAGTGGCTGAATGTTATCTATAGCACCTTTAACATCTAGTGGCTGAATGTTACCTATAGCACCTTTAACATCTAGTGGCTGAATGTTATCTATAGCACCTTTAACATCTAGTGGCTGAATGTTATCTACAGCACCTTTAACATCTAGTGGCTGAATGTTATCTATAGCACCTTTAACATCTAGTGGCTGAATGTTCTCTATAGCACCTTTAACATCTAGTGGCTGAATGTTATCTATAGCACCTTTAACATCTAGTGGCTGAATGTTATCTATAGCACCTTTAAGGCTTTAACATCTAGTGGCTGAATGTTATCTATAGCACCTTTAAGGCTTTAACATCTAGTGGCTGAATGTTATCTATAGCACCTTTAACATCTAGTGGATGAATGTTATCTATAGCACCTTTAACATCTAGTGGCTGAATGTTCTCTATAGCACCTTTAACATCTAGTGGCTGAATGTTATCTATAGCACCTTTAACATCTAGTGGCTGAATGTTATATATAGCACCTTTAACATCTAGTGGCTGAATGTTCTCTATAGCACCTTTAACATCTAGTGGCTGAATATTATCTATAGCACCTTTAGCATCTAGTGGCTGAATGTTATCTATAGCACCTTTAACATCTAGTGGCTGAATGTTATCTATAGCACCTTTAACATCTAGTGTCTGAATGTTATCTATAGCACCTTTAACATCTAGTGGCTGAATGTTGTCTATAGCACCTTTAACATCTAGTGGCTGAATGTTATCTATAGCACCTTTAACATCTAGTGGCTGAATGTTGTCTATAGCACCTTTAACATCTAGTGGCTGAATGTTATCTATAGCACCTTTAACATCTAGTGGCTGAATGTTGTCTATAGCACCTTTAACATCTAGTGGCTGAATGTTATCTATAGCACCTTTAACATCTAGTGGCTGAATGTTATCTATAGCACCTTTAACATCTAGTGGCTGAATGTTATCTATAGCACCTTTAACACCTAGTGGCTGAATGTTATCTACAGCACCTTTAACATCTAGTGTCTGAATGTTATCTATAGCACCTTTAACATCTAGTGGCTGAATGTTATCTATAGCACCTTTAACATCTAGTGTCTGAATGTTATCTATAGCACCTTTAACATCTAGTGGGTGAATGTTATCTATAGCACCTTTAACATCTAGTGGCTGAATGTTATCTATAGCACCTTTAACATCTAGTGGCTGAATGTTATCTATAGCACGTTTAACATCTAGTGGGTGAATGTTATCTATAGCACCTTTAACATCTAGTGGCTGAATGTTGTCTATAGCACCTTTAACATCTAGTGGCTGAATGTTATCTATAGCACCTTTAACATCTAGTGGCTGAATGTTATCTATAGCACCTTTAACATCTAGTGGCTGAATGTTATCTATAGCACCTTTAACATCTAGTGGCTGAATGTTACCTATAGCACCTTTAACATCTAGTGGCTGAATGTTATCTATAGCACCTTTAACATCTAGTGGCTGAATGTTACCTATAGCACCTTTAACATCTAGTGGCTGAATGTTACCTATAGCACCTTTAACATCTAGTGGCTGAATGTTATCTATAGCACCTTTAACATCTAGTGGCCGAATGTTATCTATAGCACCTTTAACATCTAGTGGCTGAATGTTACCTATAGCACCTTTAACATCTAGTGGCTGAATGTTACCTATAGCACCTTTAACATCTAGTGGCTGAATGTTATCTATAGCACCTTTAACATCTAGTGGCTGAATGTTATCTATAGCACCTTTAACATCTAGTGTCTGAATGTTACCTATAGCACCTTTAACATCTAGTGGCTGAATGTTATCTATAGCACCTTTAACATCTAGTGGCTGAATGTTATCTATAGCACCTTTAACATCTAGTGGCTGAATGTTATCTATAGCATCTTTAACATCTAGTGGCTGAATGTTATCTATAGCACCTTTAACATCTAGTGGCTGAATGTTATCTACAGCACCTTTAACATCTAGTGGCTGAATGTTACCTATAGCACCTTTAACATCTAGTGGTTGAATGTTATCTATAGCACCTTTAACATCTAGTGGCTGAATGTTACCTATAGCAGCTTTAACATCTAGTGGCTGAATGTTACCTATAGCACCTTTAACATCTAGTGGCTGAATGTTACCTATAGCACCTTTAACATCTAGTGGCTGAATGTTGTCTATAGCACCTTTAACATCTAGTGGCTGAATGTTATCTATAGCACCTTTAACATCTAGTGGCTGAATGTTATCTATAGCACCTTTAACATCTAGTGGCTGAATGTTCTCTATAGCACCTTTAACATCTAGTGGCTGAATGTTCTCTATAGCACCTTTAACATCTAGTGGCAGAATGATATCTATAGCACCATTAACATCTAGTGGCAGAATGTTATCTATAGCACCTTTAACATCTAGTGGCTGAATGTTATCTATAGCACCTTTAACATCTAGTGGCTGAATGTTCTCTATAGCACCTTTAACATCTAGTGGCTGAATGTTATCTATAGCACCTTTAACATCTAGTGGCTGAATGTTATCTATAGCACCTTTAAGGCTTTAACATCTAGTGGCTGAATGTTATCTATAGCACCTTTAAGGCTTTAACATCTAGTGGCTGAATGTTATCTATAGCACCTTTAACATCTAGTGGATGAATGTTATCTATAGCACCTTTAACATCTAGTGGCTGAATGTTACCTACAGCACCTTTAACATCTAGTGGCTGAATGTTATCTATAGCACCTTTAACATCTAGTGGCTGAATGTTATATATAGCACCTTTAACATCTAGTGGCTGAATGTTATCTATAGCACCTTTAACATCTAGTGGCTGAATATTATCTATAGCACCTTTAACATCTAGTGGCTGAATGTTATCTATAGCACCTTTAACATCTAGTGGCTGAATGTTATCTATAGCACCTTTAACATCTAGTGTCTGAATGTTATCTATAGCACCTTTAACATCTAGTGGCTGAATGTTGTCTATAGCACCTTTAACATCTAGTGGCTGAATGTTATCTATAGCACCTTTAACATCTAGTGGCTGAATGTTGTCTATAGCACCTTTAACATCTAGTGGCTGAATGTTATCTATAGCACCTTTAACATCTAGTGGCTGAATGTTGTCTATAGCACCTTTAACATCTAGTGGCTGAATGTTATCTATAGCACCTTTAACATCTAGTGGCTGAATGTTATCTATAGCACCTTTAACATCTAGTGGCTGAATGTTATCTATAGCACCTTTAACACCTAGTGGCTGAATGTTATCTACAGCACCTTTAACATCTAGTGTCTGAATGTTATCTATAGCACCTTTAACATCTAGTGGCTGAATGTTATCTATAGCACCTTTAACATCTAGTGGCTGAATGTTCTCTATAGCACCTTTAACATCTAGTGGCTGAATGTTATCTATAGCACCTTTAACATCTAGTGGCTGAATGTTATCTATAGCACCTTTAAGGCTTTAACATCTAGTGGATGAATGTTATCTATAGCACCTTTAAGGCTTTAACATCTAGTGGCTGAATGTTATCTATAGCACCTTTAACATCTAGTGGATGAATGTTATCTATAGCACCTTTAACATCTAGTGGCTGAATGTTACCTACAGCACCTTTAACATCTAGTGGCTGAATGTTATCTATAGCACCTTTAACATCTAGTGTCTGAATGTTATCTATAGCACCTTTAACATCTAGTGGCTGAATGTTGTCTATAGCACCTTTAACATCTAGTGGCTGAATGTTATCTATAGCACCTTTAACATCTAGTGGCTGAATGTTGTCTATAGCACCTTTAACATCTAGTGGATGAATGTTATCTATAGCACCTTTAACATCTAGTGGCTGAATGTTGTCTATAGCACCTTTAACATCTAGTGGCTGAATGTTATCTATAGCACCTTTAACATCTAGTGGCTGAATGTTATCTATAGCACCTTTAACATCTAGTGGCTGAATGTTATCTATAGCACCTTTAACACCTAGTGGCTGAATGTTATCTACAGCACCTTTAACATCTAGTGTCTGAATGTTATCTATAGCACCTTTAACATCTAGTGGCTGAATGTTATCTAAAGCACCTTTAACATCTAGTGGCTGAATGTTCTCTATAGCACCTTTAACATCTAGTGGCTGAATGTTATCTATAGCACCTTTAACATCTAGTGGCTGAATGTTATCTATAGCACCTTTAAGGCTTTAACATCTAGTGGCTGAATGTTATCTATAGCACCTTTAAGGCTTTAACATCTAGTGGCTGAATGTTATCTATAGCACCTTTAACATCTAGTGGATGAATGTTATCTATAGCACCTTTAACATCTAGTGGCTGAATGTTACCTACAGCACCTTTAACATCTAGTGGCTGAATGTTATCTATAGCACCTTTAACATCTAGTGGCTGAATGTTATATATAGCACCTTTAACATCTAGTGGCTGAATGTTATCTATAGCACCTTTAACATCTAGTGGCTGAATATTATCTATAGCACCTTTAACATCTAGTGGCTGAATGTTATCTATAGCACCTTTAACATCTAGTGGCTGAATGTTATCTATAGCACCTTTAACATCTAGTGTCTGAATGTTATCTATAGCACCTTTAACATCTAGTGGCTGAATGTTGTCTATAGCACCTTTAACATCTAGTGGCTGAATGTTATCTATAGCACCTTTAACATCTAGTGGCTGAATGTTGTCTATAGCACCTTTAACATCTAGTGGCTGAATGTTATCTATAGCACCTTTAACATCTAGTGGCTGAATGTTGTCTATAGCACCTTTAACATCTAGTGGATGAATGTTATCTATAGCACCTTTAACATCTAGTGGCTGAATGTTATCTATAGCACCTTTAACATCTAGTGGCTGAATGTTATCTATAGCACCTTTAACACCTAGTGGCTGAATGTTATCTACAGCACCTTTAACATCTAGTGTCTGAATGTTATCTATAGCACCTTTAACATCTAGTGGCTGAATGTTATATATAGCACCTTTAACATCTAGTGTCTGAATGTTATCTATAGCACCTTTAACATCTAGTGGGTGAATGTTATCTATAGCACCTTTAACATCTAGTGGCTGAATGTTATCTACAGCACCTTTAACATCTAGTGGGTGAATGTTATCTACAGCACCTTTAACATCTAGTGGGTGAATGTTATCTATAGCACCTTTAACATCTAGTGGCTGAATGTTATCTACAGCACCTTTAACATCTAGTGGGTGAATGTTATCTACAGCACCTTTAACATCTAGTGGGTGAATGTTATCTATAGCACCTTTAACATCTAGTGGCTGAATGTTACCTATAGCACCTTTAACATCTAGTGGCTGAATGTTACCTATAGCACCTTTAACATCTAGTGGCTGAATGTTATCTACAGCACCTTTAACATCTAGTGGCTGAATGTTATCTATAGCACCTTTAACATCTAGTGGCTGAATGTTACCTACAGCACCTTTAACATCTAGTGGCTGAATGTTACCTATAGCACCTTTAACATCTAGTGGCTGAATGTTACCTATAGCACCTTTAACATCTAGTGGCTGAATGTTATCTACAGCACCTTTAACATCTAGTGGCTGAATGTTATCTATAGCAGCTTTAACATCTAGTGGCTGAATGTTATCTATAGCACCTTTAACATCTAGTGGCTGAATGTTATCTATAGCACCTTTAACATCTAGTGGCTGAATGTTACCTATAGCACCTTTAACATCTAGTGGCTGAATGTTATCTATAGCACCTTTAACATCTAGTGGCTGAATGTTATCTACAGCACCTTTAACATCTAGTGGCTGAATGTTATCTATAGCACCTTTAACATCTAGTGGCTGAATGTTCTCTATAGCACCTTTAACATCTAGTGGCTGAATGTTATCTATAGCACCTTTAACATCTAGTGGCTGAATGTTATCTATAGCACCTTTAAGGCTTTAACATCTAGTGGCTGAATGTTATCTATAGCACCTTTAAGGCTTTAACATCTAGTGGCTGAATGTTATCTATAGCACCTTTAACATCTAGTGGATGAATGTTATCTATAGCACCTTTAACATCTAGTGGCTGAATGTTCTCTATAGCACCTTTAACATCTAGTGGCTGAATGTTATCTATAGCACCTTTAACATCTAGTGGCTGAATGTTATATATAGCACCTTTAACATCTAGTGGCTGAATGTTCTCTATAGCACCTTTAACATCTAGTGGCTGAATATTATCTATAGCACCTTTAACATCTAGTGGCTGAATGTTATCTATAGCACCTTTAACATCTAGTGGCTGAATGTTATCTATAGCACCTTTAACATCTAGTGTCTGAATGTTATCTATAGCACCTTTAACATCTAGTGGCTGAATGTTGTCTATAGCACCTTTAACATCTAGTGGCTGAATGTTATCTATAGCACCTTTAACATCTAGTGGCTGAATGTTGTCTATAGCACCTTTAACATCTAGTGGCTGAATGTTATCTATAGCACCTTTAACATCTAGTGGCTGAATGTTGTCTATAGCACCTTTAACATCTAGTGGCTGAATGTTATCTATAGCACCTTTAACATCTAGTGGCTGAATGTTATCTATAGCACCTTTAACATCTAGTGGCTGAATGTTATCTATAGCACCTTTAACACCTAGTGGCTGAATGTTATCTACAGCACCTTTAACATCTAGTGTCTGAATGTTATCTATAGCACCTTTAACATCTAGTGGCTGAATGTTATCTATAGCACCTTTAACATCTAGTGTCTGAATGTTATCTATAGCACCTTTAACATCTAGTGGGTGAATGTTATCTATAGCACCTTTAACATCTAGTGGCTGAATGTTATCTATAGCACCTTTAACATCTAGTGGCTGAATGTTATCTATAGCACCTTTAACATCTAGTGGGTGAATGTTATCTATAGCACCTTTAACATCTAGTGGCTGAATGTTGTCTATAGCACCTTTAACATCTAGTGGCTGAATGTTATCTATAGCACCTTTAACATCTAGTGGCTGAATGTTATCTATAGCACCTTTAACATCTAGTGGCTGAATGTTATCTATAGCACCTTTAACTCCTAGTGGCTGAATGTTATCTACAGCACCTTTAACATCTAGTGTCTGAATGTTATCTATAGCACCTTTAACATCTAGTGGCTGAATGTTATCTATAGCACCTTTAACATCTAGTGTCTGAATGTTATCTATAGCACCTTTAACATCTAGTGGGTGAATGTTATCTATAGCACCTTTAACATCTAGTGGCTGAATGTTATCTATAGCACCTTTAACATCTAGTGGCTGAATGTTATCTATAGCACCTTTAACATCTAGTGGGTGAATGTTATCTACAGCACCTTTAACATCTAGTGGGTGAATGTTATCTATAGCACCTTTAACATCTAGTGGCTGAATGTTATCTACAGCACCTTTAACATCTAGTGGATGAATGTTACCTATAGCACCTTTAACATCTAGTGGCTGAATGTTATCTATAGCACCTTTAACATCTAGTGGCTGAATGTTACCTATAGCACCTTTAACATCTAGTGGCTGAATGTTACCTATAGCACCTTTAACATCTAGTGGCTGAATGTTATCTACAGCACCTTTAACATCTAGTGGCTGAATGTTACCTATAGCACCTTTAACATCTAGTGGCTGAATGTTATCTACAGCACCTTTAACATCTAGTGGCTGAATGTTACCTATAGCACCTTTAACATCTAGTGGCTGAATGTTACCTATAGCACCTTTAACATCTAGTGGCTGAATGTTATCTACAGCACCTTTAACATCTAGTGGCTGAATGTTATCTATAGCAGCTTTAACATCTAGTGGCTGAATGTTATCTATAGCACCTTTAACATCTAGTGGCTGAATGTTCTCTATAGCACCTTTAACATCTAGTGGCTGAATGTTATCTATAGCACCTTTAACATCTAGTGGCTGAATGTTACCTATAGCACCTTTAACATCTAGTGGCTGAATGTTATCTATAGCACCTTTAACATCTAGTGTCTGAATGTTATCTATAGCACCTTTAACATCTAGTGTCTGAATGTTATCTATAGCACCTTTAACATCTAGTGTCTGAATGTTACCTATAGCACCTTTAACATCTAGTGGCTGAATGTTATCTACAGCACCTTTAACATCTAGTGGCTGAATGTTATCTACAGCACCTTTAACATCTAGTGTCTGAATGTTATCTATAGCACCTTTAACATCTAGTGGCTGAATGTTATCTATAGCACCTTTAACATCTAGTGGCTGAATGTTATCTATAGCACCTTTAACATCTAGTGGCTGAATGTTATCTACAGCACCTTTAACATCTAGTGGCTGAATGTTACCTACAGCACCTTTAACATCTAGTGGCTGAATGTTATCTATAGCACCTTTAACATCTAGTGGCTGAATGTTATCTATAGCACCTTTAACATCTAGTGGCTGAATGTTATCTACAGCACCTTTAACATCTAGTGGCTGAATGTTATCTACAGCACCTTTAAAATAATAAAGTCACCACAACTGATGTTTTTCTTTTGACTTGATGTGCATTTTCTATGACATGACTGAACGTTTTATTTAGTATTTCGCTGGCACTACACTCAAGTGGTTTGTAGATGCGAAGTGCGTCTGTATGACCTGCAACATCACATAGCTCTGTATGATGAGCCATGTAGTACAAGCTACTAGTTATACCACTGGCCAGTATGACTTACTACCATAGTGTATGATACCTGTATCACTGTACCTAATAATACTGTACATACATCAGCTTTAATTGTATGTTACTCTTACATCTTCACTCTGGTTGGATGCCAGACTTCTCTTGGTTGTACTGTACTTGTGCTGTATGATGGCAACACATCTGAATGTACTGTACTGTACTGTACGATAGAGAACGGCGTGGGGCGGCCAGGCGGGAGGCGCTCTAACCAGCCGCCAGACAGCAGCATGGGCGGGACCACCACCACGGACGGGACCACCACCACGGACGAGGGACCCGCCGACCGGCCCTCCTCCTCCTCCTCCTCCTCCGAGGAACCCGTCAAGCCCGTCGAGCCCAGACGCCGGCACCGCCCCCGGGCCGCACGCTCCGAGCCGGGCCGCGGCGGGGGGGGGGGACAGCTCCTGTGACGACAAGCAGCCCCCTCCCCCTCCCCCGCCGCTCCGTAAGCCGGCCAGGGCCAAGAGCCAGCCCCCCGTCAGCAGGGAGAACAGGAGACCCTCGGCACGGTGCGAGAAACAGCCCCCCGCCAGCGGGGAGAACAGGAGACCCTCGGGACGGTGTGAGAAACAGCCCCCCGCCAGCGGGGAGAACAGGAGACCCTCGGGACGGTGTGAGAAACAGCCCCCCGTCTGCGGGGAGAACAGGAGACCCTCGGGACGCTGCGACTGGACCGAGAAACAGCCCCCCGCCAGCGGGGAGAACAGGAGACCCTCGGGACGCTGCGACTGGACCGAGAAACAGCCCCCCATCAGGAGGACCCCCACCGAGGTGAGAGAGGGATGGGGGGGAGAGAGAGAGCGGCCGGGGGAGAGATAGAAAGAGAGAGAGGGATGGGGGGGAGAGAGAGGGATGGGGGGGAGAGAGAGAGGGACTGGGGAGAGAGAGAGAGAGAGAGGGGGGGAGAGAGAGAGATGGGGGGAGAGAGAGGGATGGGGGAGAGAGAGAGGGGTGGGGGAGAGAGAGAGAGGGGAGGGGGGAGAGAGAGAGAGAGGGGGATGGGGGAGAGAGAGAGGGATGGGGGGGAGAGAGAGAGAGAGGGGGGGAGAGATATAGAGAGAGAGGGGGGGGCGAGAGAGAGAGAGAGGGAGGGGGAGAGAGAGAGGGGGGGAGAGGGAGAGAGAGAGGGGGATGGGGGGAGAGAGGGACGGGGAGAGAGAGAGAGAGAGGGGGGGAGAGATATAGAGAGAGAGGGGGGGAGAGAGAGAGAGAGGGGGGGAAGAGAGGGGGAGAGAGGGAGAGAGAGAGGGGCGGGGGAGAGAGAGGGACGGGGGAGAGATAGAGAGAGAGGGGGGGAGAGAGAGAGAGAGAGGGGAGAGGGAGAGAGAGAGGGAAGGGGGAGAGGGATATAGAGAGAGGGGGGAGGGACACAGAGAGAGAGAGAGGGGGGGGAGAGGGAGATAAATCCACCAAGTCGGTTTCTGCCTCTACACACCGGCCCCTTAATTGTGCACCAAATCACAATTACAAAAATATATATAGCAAAGAGGCAAAGAAGCCGACATAACCTATAATCAATGTCAATGTCCTCAATAATAATAATCAATTTCAAATCATAGTTCTAAACACGAAGAAGCTTGACTGGGTCTCTGGTTTTCGCTTGTTGTCCCTGTGCATGGGAAGAACAAATTAATTAGTCATTCAAATAGCAGTCAAGGAAACTCAATGATAATATTCAAAGTGTTTTTTGTTTGTTTTAACAAACAGAGCCCTATGGCTCTGATAGGCATACAGCCAATGTCCACTGGTTGTGACTCTCCATCGGGGTCGTCAGGACTTTCTGCGGTAA
>NC_140171.1:1332780-1414743 GCF_963971535.1 Notolepis coatsorum
GGGCCGGGCCGACTGCCGCCAGGCGCTGTGTGTGTGTGTGGAGGAGTGGGCTTGTTGTTGTTGTTGTGTGTGTTTTGTGTGTTGCCTGTGTCCCTCATGGAAGCATCTCGCTCGGCTGAGAGGGGGGAGGGGGGCTGAGTGTTGGAGAGGGGAGGAGAGGGGAGGAGAGGGGAGGAGAGGGGAGGAGAAGGGGGGAGAGGGGAGGAGAGGGGGGCTGAGTGTTGGAGAGGGGGCGAGAGGGGGGGGAGAGGGGAGGAGAGGGGGGCTGAGTGTAGGAGAGGGGAGGAGAGGGGGGGGAGAGGGGGGGGAGAGGGGGAGGAGAGGGGGGCTGAGTGTTGGAGAGGGGGGGAGAGGGGGGGAGAGGGGAGGAGAGGGGGGCTGAGTGTAGGAGAGGGGAGGAGAGGGGAGGAGAGGGGAGGAGAGGGGGGCTGAGTGTAGGAGAGGGGAGGAGAGGGGGGGGAGAGGGGGGGAGAGGGGGGCTGAGTGTAGGAGAGGGGAGGAGAGGGGGGGAGAGGGGAGGAGAGGGGGGCTGAGTGTAGGAGAGGGGAGGAGAGGGGAGGAGAGGGGGGCTGAGTGTAGGAGAGGGGAGGAGAGGGGAGGAGAGGGGGGCTGAGTGTAGGAGAGGGGAGGAGAGGGGAGGAGAGGGGGGCTGAGTGTGGGAGAGGGGAGGAGAGGGGGGGAGAGGGGGGCTGAGTGTGGGAGAGGAGAGGAGAGGGGGGCTGAGTGTAGGAGAGGGGAGGAGAGGGGGGGAGAGGGGGGCTGAGTGTGGGAGAGGGGAGGAGAGGGGGGCTGAGTGTTGGAGAGGGGAGGAGAGGGGGGCTGAGTGTAGGAGAGGGGAGGAGAGGGGGGCTGAGTGTTGGAGAGGGGAGGAGAGGGGGGCTGAGTGTAGGAGAGGGGAGGAGAGGGGGGCTGAGTGTAGGAGAGGGGAGGAGAGGGGGGCTGAGTGTAGGAGAGGGGAGGAGAGGGGGGCTGAGTGTTGGAGAGGGGGGGGAGAGGGGGGCTGAGTGTAGGAGAGGGGGGGAGAGGGGGGCTGAGTGTAGGAGAGGGGGGAGAGGGGGGGAGAGGGGGGCTGAGTGTAGGAGAGGGGAGGAGAGGGGGGGAGAGGGGGGCTGAGTGTAGGAGAGGGGGGAGAGGGGGGGAGAGGGGGGCTGAGTGTAGGAGAGGGGGGAGAGGGGGGCTGAGTGTAGGAGAGGGGGGAGAGGGGGGGAGAGGGGGGCTGAGTGTAGGAGAGGGGAGGAGAGGGGGGGAGAGGGGGGCTGAGTGTAGGAGAGGGGGGAGAGGGGGGGAGAGGGGGGGAGAGGGGAGGAGAGGGGGGGAGAGGGGGGGAGAGGCGTGCAGGGTGTCAAAACATGTAAAATGATTAACTTCTAATATGACTCAGACATGCACTCAGCAAAAATACTACCGTATATTAAAAGATTTGGTGGCCTGCAAAAAGAATGCAATTTTTTTTTAAATATATATATAAATGTTTTTATTTCCTTTTTTCCAAACATACAAACATAGTGTGTGGTATGTGTATTTTTGTTTCTGTGTTTTATATATATGTACGTGTGTGTTTTACGTGTATGTATTTAGTATGCGTGTGTGCTTTATGTGCAATGTTTTTCTTTTTATTAAAAAGAGGTATTCATTTATTTGACGAAGACTGTTCGATAATTTTTTTTATTAGTACTACAGATGTATATAACGGCACATTGCACCACTGAGTCGTGTCGTCTGCGTTGCAGGAGTTCGACCTGGACGTGGTGGCCATCGTGAATGACACGGTGGGGACGATGATGACCTGCGCCTACGAAGAGCCCAGCTGTGAGATCGGACTCATCGCAGGTACGCCGCAGGGCTGACCCCTATTAATCGATTAGTCGACTAATGGGTCGAAAGGAGCCGTAGTCGACTAACCAACCTCTTAGTCAAATAGTAAAAAAAAAAAAAAATTATACTTTTTTTTTTTTATCATTCTTTCCAAAAGAAAAGAGGCCTAGAAGCGTGGCTAACGCTAATGGCACGCATACCAGAGGCTAACTGCCTAAGAGGCCTAGAAGCGTGGCTAACGCTAATGGCACGCATACCAGAGGCTAACTGCCTATGAAAACAGGCACAGAGGCACTGAAAGAGGATTTCACCCGTCTAATGAACACACTAGACTAGACACATATCAAGATGTATCCATCAGTGGACCAATTGCATGCTTTTACACAGAGGACAAGAAGCCTTCAGTCGACTCCTTCAGACATTAAGCACCCCCCACAGCCCAAATGGAATGATAAAAAAAAAATATATATATATATATATATAAAAAAGGTAAAAATATTATCCTTTTTTTTTTTTTTTTTTTTTTTTAGTCGACCAATAGTCGACTAACAGGACATTTTGGCCAATCATAGTCGACCATCCAAATCCTTAGTCAGGGACAGCCCTAGTACGCTGCAGGGGGCGCTCAGGACTGAGAGAGAGGTCGGCCTCATCACAGGTACACTGCTGCAGGGGGCTCAGGACTGAGAGAGAGAGGTCGGCCTCATCACAGGTACACTGCTGCAGGGGGGGCTCAGGACTGAGAGAGAGGTCGGCCTCATCACAGGTACACTGCTGCAGGGGGCTCAGGACTGAGAGAGAGGTCGGCCTCATCGCAGGTACACTGCTGCAGGGGGGGCTCAGGACTGAGAGAGAGGTCGGCCTCATCACAGGTACACTGCTGCAGGGGGGCTCAGGACTGAGAGAGAGGTCGGCCTCATCACAGGTACACTGCTGCAGGGGGGCTCAGGACTGCTGAGCCCAAACGTTGGAACGTTCCGACCTTAGTTCGTTACGTTGGCGTTCGAATTTCAAAATCAACATTCGACATTTAATTATAGTATTAGAAACGGATGAGTTATATTCATTAAGTCTCGCTGCAGGGCGCTTATATGACGAGTGTCTCGCTGCAGGGCGCTTATATGACGAGTGTCTCGCTGCAGGGCGCTTATATGACGAGTGTCTCAGTCACCAGGGAAGGGAAGCTCTGACTGGGACCAGCGCTCTGAGCGTCTCATTCACTTAAAGGTGCTATAGATAACATTTTGTATGAGTAATCATTTAATAATAATAATAAAATAATAATAATAATAATAATAATAATAATAATAATAATAATAATAATAATAATAATAATAATAATAATAATAATAATAATAATAATAATAATAATAATAATAATAATAATAATAATAATAATAATAATAATAATAATAATAATAATAATAATAATAATAAATAATAATAATAATAATACATTAGAGCTTTTAGAAGGGTTCAGAATAAAAGTATTGCTTTCCCGCCTGCAAAAAAATTTATAATGAATTTCTCATAAAAAGAAATGTGCGGCCAAAATGTATGTTGTTGTTTACATGTATCCCCTCCCTACTTCCATTTCCACCACGTGGAATGCACCTGATTGGATACATGACATGCTGGTGCTCTAGTGCGACTCCTAGTGGCTGAATGTGATCTGGTCCCAGTGTTGCCATGGCGATGTGCCCCAGTCCAGTGTTGCCATGGCAATGTCACCTGGGCGCTGGATTTAAATCACACCGGCAAATCCGGGGTACTTTGGCTTTTTTGCGACCACGCCTCCTTTAGCTGGAATTTCTGGAAACACAAGACACTGTTCCTATTGACTGCCATTGTATTTTACCTGGACGCTTACATTGTTTGCATCATGTTAAGTCAATAGATAACATTCAGCCACTAGATGTTAAAGGTGCTATAGGTAACATTCAGCCACTAGATGTTAAAGATGCTATAGGTAACATTCAGCCACTAGATGTTAAGGTGCTATAGATAACATTCAGCCACTAGATGTTAAAGGTGCTATAGAGAACATTCAGCCACTAGATGTTAAAGGTGCTATAGATAACATTCAGCCACTAGATGTTAAAGGTGCTATAGATAACATTCAGCCACTAGATGTTAAAGGTGCTATAGATAACATTCAGCCACTAGATGTTAAAGATGCTATAGGTAACATTCAGCCACTAGATGTTAAAGGTGCTATAGATAACATTCAGCCACTAGATGTTAAAGGTGCTATATACAACATTCAGCCACTAGATGTTAAAGGTGCCGTAGATAACATTCAGCCACTAGATGTTAAAGGTGCTATAGATAACATTCAGCTACTAGATGTTAAAGGTGCTGTAGATAACATTCAGCCACTAGATGTTAAAGGTGCTATAGGTAACATTCAGCCACTAGATGTTAAAGGTGCTATAGGTAACATTCAGCCACTAGATGTTAAAGGTGCTGTAGATAACATTCAGCCACTAGATGTTAAAGGTGCTATAGATAACATTCAGCCACTAGATGTTAAAGGTGCTATAGAGAACATTCAGCCACTAGATGTTAAAGGTGCTATAGATAACATTCAGCCACTAGATGTTAAAGGTGCTATAGGTAACATTCAGCCACTAGATGTTAAAGGTGCTATAGGTAACATTCAGCCACTAGATGTTAAAGGTGCTATAGATAACATTCAGCCACTAGATGTTAAAGGTGCTATAGATAACATTCAGCCACTAGATGTTAAAGGTGCTATATATAACATTCAGCCACTAGATGTTAAAGATGCTATAGGTAACATTCAGCCACTAGATGTTAAAGGTGCTATAGATAACATTCAGCCACTAGATGTTAAAGGTGCTATAGATAACATTCAGCCACTAGATGTTAAAGGTGCTATAGATAACATTCAGCTACTAGATGTTAAAGGTGCTGTAGATAACATTCAGCCACTAGATGTTAAAGGTGCTATAGGTAACATTCAGCCACTAGATGTTAAAGGTACTATAGGTAACATTCAGCCACTAGATGTTAAAGCTGCTATAGGTAACACTCAGCCACTAGATGTTAAAGGTGCTATAGGTAACATTCAGCCACTAGATGTTAAAGCTGCTATAGGTAACATTCAGCCACTAGATGGAGGTGCTGTAGATAACATTCAGCCCCTAGAATCTAGATGTTAAAGGTGCCGTAGATAACATTCAGCCACTAGAATCTAGATGTTAAAGCTGCTATAGGTAACATTCAGCCACTAGATGGAGGTGCTGTAGACAACATTCAGCCCCTAGATGTCGCACCAGAGCACCAGCATGTCCTTTATCCAATCAGGTGTTGAAATAGGGGAAACAGGGGAGGGGAAACATGCCTGCAACATGTAAACAACGACATTAATTTTGGACCAGCAAAAAAAAAATCAATGATAAATTCATGAATCAACACCTAGATGTTTATCATATTCACCACGGGGGTCTTCCTCTCAGGGACGGGCAGCAACGCCTGCTACATGGAGGAGATGAGGAACATCCAGACGGTGGAGGGCGAGGAGGGCCGGATGTGCGTCAACATGGAGTGGGGAGCGTTTCGGCGACAACGGCTGCCTGGACGACATCAGGACGCAGTACGACCGCGCCGTGGACGAGAACTCTCTCAACGAGGGCAAACAGAGGTGAGGACCGGGGGGTACAGAGGAGAGGTGAGGACCAGGGGTACAGAGGAGAGGAGAGGACCAGGGGTACAGAGCTGAGGAGGACCAGAGGTACAGAGGAGAGGAGAGGACCAGGGGTACAGAGGAGAGGACCAGGGGTACAGAGGAGAGGACCGGGGGTACAGAGGAGAGGAGAGGACCAGGGGTACAGAGGAGAGGAGAGGACCAGGGGTACAGAGGAGAGGAGAGGACCAGGGTACAGAGGAGAGGAGAGGACCAGGGGTACAGAGGAGAGGAGAGGACCAGGGGTACAGAGGAGAGGAGGACCAGGGGTACAGAGGAGAGGAGAGGACCAGGGGTACAGAGGAGAGGAGAGGACCAGGGGTACAGAGGAGAGGAGAGGACCAGGGGTACAGAGGAGAGGAGAGGACCAGGGTACAGAGGAGAGGAGAGGACCAGGGGTACAGAGAGAGGAGAGACCAGGGGTACAGAGGAGAGGAGAGGACCAGGGGTACAGAGGAGAGGAGAGGACCAGGGGTACAGAGGAGAGGAGAGGACCAGGGGTACAGAGGAGAGGAGAGAGAGAGAGAGAGGGAGGGAAGAGAAAGAGAGATAGGGGGGAGAGAGAGAGAGAGAAAGAGAGAGAGGGGGAGAGAGAGAGGGGGGGGAGAGAGAGAGAGAGAGAGAGAGAGAGAGAGAGAGAGAGAGAGAGAGAGAGAGAGAGAGAGAGAGAGAGAGAGAGAGAGAGAGAGAGAGAAAGAGAGAGAGAGAGACAGAGAGATGGAGGGGGGGAGAGAGAGGGAGAGAGAGAGAACGAGAAAGAGAGAGGGGGGAGAGAGAGAAAGAGAGAGAGGGGGGAGAGAGAAGAGAGAAGACCCACTTTACCCACTTTAACACACTTTATATTTATTGGTAAAGAGATTTGCACTACAACTCATACCTCATTGCACCTTACCCTAAGTTGTACCTCATCCCATTTCTGCATTGTACTGTATATTGTATTGTAACTCAGTTACTAATTTGTTCTACTCTGTATTGTATAATGTGTATATTGAACACTTTTGTTTACACTTGTTTACGTACTTTTGACTTTCTATTTTTATACTTTATCTATTTTTATCTTAGCACGCTCTCAGGAGCAAAAACGGGAAAAATCATTTCACATAAAAGTATTCTGTATTTTTGCATGACAACTAATAGAGAAACTTGAAACGTAAGGGGGGAGTGAGTTTAACTCGCAGTACCGCTACGTGGCTAATGGGGATCCAAATAAACTTAAACTTCACAACACTTGAAGTCCATCGTGACTGTGGTGTGGATATTACTCGCGATACCTCCGCTACACGTGTATCATGACGACCGTGTGATAATAACCGCAAGACTTCCTCGTCCCCCCGGCAGGTACGAGAAGATGTGCAGCGGCATGTATCTGGGCGAGATCGTCAGGAACATCCTGATCGACCTGACCAGGCGCGGCTTCCTGTTCCGAGGGCAAATCTCCGAGACGCTGAAGACCCGGGGCATCTTCGAGACCAAGTTCCTGTCCCAGATAGAGAGGTGAGAGCTGCACCAAGTTCCTGTCCCAGGTAGAGAGGTGAGAGCTGCACCGAGTTCCTGTCCCAGGTAGAGAGGTGAGAGCTGCACCGTGTTCCTGTCCCAGGTAGAGAGGTGAGAGCTGCACCGTGTTCCTGTCTCAGGTAGAGAGGTGAGAGCTGCACCGAGTTCCTGTCCCAGGTAGAGAGGTGAGAGCTGCACCGAGTTCCTGTCTCAGGTAGAGAGGTGAGAGCTGCACCGTGTTCCTGTCCCAGGTAGAGAGGTGAGAGCTTCACCGTGTTCCTGTCCCAGATAGAGAGGTAAGAGCTTCACCGTGTTCCTGTCCCAGATAGAGAGGTGAGAGCTTCACCGTGTTCCTGTCCCAGATAGAGAGGTGAGAGCTTCACCGTTCGTTTTAGTTTTAGTTCGTTTTCGTTTTAGTTCATTTTAGTTTGTTCGTTTTTTTTGCGTTTGTTTTTTTGCGTTTGTTTTTTTTTTGTTCACTTTCGTTTTTGTTCCTTTTTGTTTTAGTTTGTTCGTTTTTTTTCGTTCTTTTTTTTTTGTTCGCTTTCGTTTTAGTTGGTTTTTGTTTTAGTTCGTTCGTTTTTTTTGCGTTCTATTTTTGCTTTCGTCTTTTTTGCATTTGTTTTTTTTTGTTCGTTTACGTTTTAGTTCATTTTCGTTTTAGTTCGTTTTAGTTTTTTTGCGTTGGTTTTTTTCGTTGGTTTTCGTTTTAGTTCGTTTTAGTTTTAGTTTGTTCGTTTTTTTTGCGTTCGTTTTTTTTTTTCACTTTCGTTTTAGTTTGTTTTTGTTTTAGTTCGTTCGTTTTTTTGCGTTCTATTTTTGCGTTCGTTTTTTTGGATTTTTTTTTTTTTCGTTCGTTTTCGTTTTAGTTCGTTTTCGTTTTAATTCGTTCGTTTTTTTGCGTTGGTTTTTTTTTTCGTTTTTTTTGTTCGTTTTCATTTTAGTTCGTTTTAGTTTTAGTTTGTTCGGTTTTTTTTCGTTCGTTTTTTTTCCGTTCACCGTGCTCCTGTCCCAGGTAGAGAGGTGAGAGCTGCACCAAGTTCCTGTCCCAGAGAGGTGAGAGCTGCACCAAGTTCCTGTCCCAGGTAGAGAGGTGAGAGCTGCACCAAGTTCCTGTCCCAGGTAGAGAGGTGAGAGCTTCACCGTGTTCCTGTCCCAGGTAGAGAGGTGAGAGCTTCACCGTGTTCCTGTCCCAGGTAGAGAGGTGAGAGCTGCACCGAGTTCCTGTCCCAGGTAGAGAGGTGAGAGCTGCACCGTGTTCCTGTCCCAGATAGAGAGGTGAGAGCTTCACCGTGTTCCTGTCCCAGATAGAGAGGTGAGAGCTGCACCGAGTTCCTGTCCCAGATAGAGAGGTGAGAGCTTCACCGTGCTCCTGTCTCAGGTAGAGAGGTGAGAGCTGCACCGTGTTCCTGTCCCAGGTAGAGAGGTGAGAGCTGCACCAAGTTCCTGTCCCAGGTAGAGAGGTGAGAGCTTCACCGTGCTCCTGTCCCAGGTAGAGAGGTGAGAGCTTCACCGTGCTCCTGTCCCAGGTAGAGAGGTGAGAGCTGCACTGTGTTCCTGTCCCAGGTAGAGAGGTGAGAGCTGCACCGTGCTCCTGTCCCAGGTAGAGAGGTGAGAGCTGCACCGTGTTCCTGTCCCAGGTAGAGAGGTGAGAGCTGCACCAAGTTCCTGTCTCAGGTAGAGAGGTGAGAGCTGCACCGTGTTCCTGTCTCAGGTAGAGAGGTGAGAGCTGCACCAAGTTCCTGTCTCAGGTAGAGAGGTGAGAGCTGCACCAAGTTCCTGTCTCAGGTAGAGAGGTGAGAGCTGCACCAAGTTCCTGTCCCAGGTAGAGAGGTGAGAGCTGCACCGTGTTCCTGTCCCAGGTAGAGAGGTGAGAGCTGCACCAAGTTCCTGTCTCAGGTAGAGAGGTGAGAGCTGCACCGAGTTCCTGTCCCAGATAGAGAGGTGAGAGCTGCACCAAGTTCCTGTCTCAGGTAGAGAGGTGAGAGCTGCACCGTGTTCCTGTCCCAGGTAGAGAGGTGAGAGCTGCACCGTGTTCCTGTCCCAGATAGAGAGGTGAGAGCTGCACCAAGTTCCTGTCCCAGGTAGAGAGGTGAGAGCTGCACCAAGTTCCTGTCTCAGGTAGAGAGGTGAGAGCTGCACCAAGTTCCTGTCCCAGGTAGAGAGGTGAGAGCTGCACCAAGTTCCTGTCCCAGGTAGAGAGGTGAGAGCTGCACCAAGTTCCTGTCTCAGATAGAGAGGTGAGAGCTGCTTCACCGTGTTCCTGTCTCAGGTAGAGAGGTGAGAGCTGCACCAAGTTCCTGTCTCAGGTAGAGAGGTGAGAGCTGCACCGTGTTCCTGTCTCAGGTAGAGAGGTGAGAGCTGCACCGTGTTCCTGTCTCAGGTAGAGAGGTGAGAGCTGCACCAAGTTCCTGTCCCAGGTAGAGAGGTGAGAGCTGCACCGTGTTCCTGTCTCAGGTAGAGAGGTGAGAGCTGCTTCACCGTGTTCCTGTCCCAGGTAGAGAGGTGAGAGCTGCACCGTGTTCCTGTCTCAGGTAGAGAGGTGAGAGCTGCTTCACCGTGTTCCTGTCCCAGGTAGAGAGGTGAGAGCTTCCATATGAGCAGAGAGACTCTTTTTATTTTTATTTTTTTGCGCCATTTCAGGAAAACAGTCAAAAACATTGACCATGACAGAAAGTGTGTATTAAGGTGCTGAGTAGAGGCAAGAGACCCAGATGGGCCGATACGGGGCCTCAACTCATTAAATCATTGGATTCAAAAAACACAAAAACAAAAGTAAAGTGAAATAAGTTCATAAAACAATTTTCATGATATTAAGATAATAATAATAATAATAATAATAATAATAATAATAATAATAATAATAATAATAATAATAATAATAATAATAATAATAATAATAATAATAATAATAATAATAATAATAATAATAATAATAATAATAATAATAATAATAATAATAATAATAATAACAATAATAATAATAATAATAATAATAATAATAATAATAATAATAATAATAATAATAATAATAATAATAATAATAATAATAATCAAAGTAATAATAATAACAAAAACAACATTAATAATTAGTTAAAACAAATTAACATGAAACTGTAAAACAAAGTGACATTAATGGTTTTATGAGATTGAAGCTATTCTTAACAATGTATATTTAAGCTTGAAAAAATGTACGAACTAAAACGAAAAAGAAAAAAAGAAAACGCAAAAAAACGAACAAACTAAAACGAAAACGAAATCGAAGCTTCGGGGTCGAGATTTGATTTTAATTCGAAGCTTCGAGATAAAAAAATATATATATTATATTATTTTTTATTTTTTTATCTTATGTTGTGGGACTTTGGTCAACTTTGTTGTTTTTAAATGTGCTCTATAAATAAAGTGGATTGGATTGGATTAATTCATTAATTAAATGAATAATGAGTTCCTGGGCGGCTGCTCTTCGTTACACAGCCAACAACATTACATAATTATGTTGCAACCTTTGTTCGTTGCATTGGAGGCGCAAGATTTTGCAGGTGGGAGGTGGGGGGGGAATCATAAAATAATCATAAAAAAAAAAAAATATTAAAAAAAAATATATATATATATATTCAAATTTTATTTTCCTGTTTGAATCCTGTGCCCATCGAACGAAGCTTTGAAGTATTTAAGCCCTAGCTTCCATATGAGCAGAGAGACTCTTTAAAGAGAGCTTCACCGTGTTCCTGTCCCAGATAGAGAGGTGAGAGCTTCCATATGTTTTAATTTGATAAAGATATAGTACAGGCCTTATGCGTCAGTCAGCATGTACCTTCTCGTCACTGTCAACATCAAAGACCATTGACAGTCTGGAATGATTGTGCAAATAAACGACTGCTACTACCACTTAAAGGAATATCCGAATATTGGGGCACCAGGGTGGCACACCACGTACAGCACTGCGGTGCCACACTGCCGTCCCGGGTGCCTGAATACTTTGGGCAGCCGAAGAGTGTTTTTCCGCGTCTCTGATTGGCCAGGTCATTTCTGGTCATGTGACATGTACGACCCAATCGTGGGACCGCAAGTTTCTACACTGGTTAAGCTTAGGCGCTCGTTCGAAGTTGGTTAAGGTTAGAGTTTGTCTTAGAGCATGGCGATAGAACGCCAGGTAGTTTGCAGGCTGTTAGACCCGGAAATAGGCGCAGAACTTGCTGTCCCACGATTGGCGCACATGTCACATGACCTGGCCAATCAGAGCGCAAAACTCGAACGCGGAAGCACTCTTCGGCTGCCCAAAGTATTCACGCGTCCCGGGTTCGACTCCCGGACCCGGCGACCCTTTGCCGAATGTCTTCCCCCCTCTATCCTCCCATACTTCCTCTCTCTCTCTCTGCCGGACTTGTCCGAAAAAAAACTATAAAATATCTACCAAAAACACACACACACAAAAAAGAATATCCGAATATTGATATGCCTTCAAATAATAATAATAATAATGCATTTCATTTAAAGGCGCCTTTCTGAGCACCCAAGGTTGCCGTACAGGGTTAAAAACAAATACAATTACACACAGTAAAACACAGTATTACAGAGTTACATAGGGGAGCAGTTGTAATAAACTTAAAATTAAAGTGACTATGCCAGAATGAACAGAAGTGTTTTGAATGTATCCCTAAATTCAACACGGTACAATAAGCATTCATAGTAACCAATCACAGGCATGGTCGCTAACGACGGGCGACGGTAATCAAACAGCGGTGATTATCATTAAATGACGATCATCATTTTGTTATGACTACCACTATGAATAATAGTCATACTTAAAATGGTATGAATAACAATGATTGTGTGTTAATAGGTCACTATAAACAATATACACAAAATATGTATCAAAAAGGAATCATCTTTAGACACATATTCAATAGGATCATCTTTAAAAACATATTTAATAGGATCATCTTTAGAAACATATTTAATAGGATCATCTTTAGAAACATATTTAATAGGATCATCTTTAGAAACATATTTAATAGGATCATCTTTAGACACATATTTAATAGGATCATCTGTAGAAACATATTTAATAGGATCATCTTTAAAAACATATTTAATTGGATCATCTGTAGAAACATATTTAATGGGATCATCTTTAGAAACATATTTAATAGGATCATCTTTAGAAACATATTTAATAGGATCATCTTTAGACACATATTTAATAGGATCATCTGTAGAAACATATTTAATAGGATCATCTTTAAAAACATATTTAATTGGATCATCTGTAGAAACATATTTAATAGGATCATCTGTAGAAACATATTTAATAGGATCATCTGTAGAAACATATTTAAAAGGATCATCTTTAGAAACATATTTAATAGGATCATCTTTAGAAACATATTTAATAGGATCATCTGTAGAAACATATTTAATAGGATCATCTTTAGACACATATTTAATAGGATCATCTTTAGACACATATTTAATAGGATCATATTTAGAAACATATTTAATAGGATCATCTTTAGAAACATATTTAATAGGATCATCAGGAAGGAAGGTTTAGGACTATATGGTCCTCATCTGAACAGGTTTAGGACTAGTACTATTGATTGATTGATTGATTGATTGATTGATTGATTGATTGATTGAAAACTTTATTTAACAGATTGCAGAATGGGTACAATACAGTACGGCTCAATACAAACAATTGTTAAGGGGATGCAGACCAGAGAAAGACTTTTGTCTTGTTTACATCAGGGTCCCCCATTTTCAATTCATCAACAATTAGAACCACACGGTCCTCGTCTGAACAGGTTTAGGTTTAGAACCATACGGTCCTCGTCTGAACAGGTTTAGGTTTAGAACCATACGGTCCTCGTCTGAACAGGTTTAGGTTTAGAACCATACGGTCCTCGTCTGAACAGGTTTAGGTTTAGAACTATACAGTCCTCATCTGAACAGGTTTAGGTTTAGAACTATACGGTCCTCATCTGAACAGGTTTAGGTTTAGAACTATACAGTCCTCATCTGAACAGGTTTAGGTTTAGAACTATACAGTCCTCATCTGAACAGGTTTAGGTTTAGAACTATACAGTCCTCATCTGAACAGGTTTAGGTTTAGAACTATACAGTCCTCATCTGAACAGGTTTAGGTTTAGAACTATACAGTCCTCATCTGAACAGGTTTAGGTTTAGAACTATACAGTCCTCATCTGAACAGGTTTAGGTTTAGAACTATACAGTCCTCATCTGAACAGGTTTAGGTTTAGAACTATACAGTCCTCATCTGAACAGGTTTAGGTTTAGAACCATACGGTCCTCGTCTGAACAGGTTTAGGTTTAGAACTATACAGTCCTCATCTGAACAGGTTTAGGTTTAGAACTATACGGTCCTCATCTGAACAGGTTTAGGTTTAGAACCATACGGTCCTCATCTGAACAGGTTTAGGTTTAGAACTATACGGTCCTCATCTGAACAGGTTTAGGTTTAGAACCATACGGTCCTCGTCTGAACAGGTTTAGGTTTAGAACTATACGGTCCTCATCTGAACAGGTTTAGGTTTAGAACTATACAGTCCTCATCTGAACAGGTTTAGGTTTAGAACTATACAGTCCTCATCTGAACAGGTTTAGGTTTAGAACTATACAGTCCTCATCTGAACAGGTTTAGGTTTAGAACTATACAGTCCTCATCTGAACAGGTTTAGGTTTAGAACCATACGGTCCTCGTCTGAACAGGTTTAGGTTTAGAACTATACAGTCCTCATCTGAACAGGTTTAGGTTTAGAACTATACGGTCCTCATCTGAACAGGTTTAGGTTTAGAACCATACGGTCCTCATCTGAACAGGTTTAGGTTTAGAACTATACGGTCCTCATCTGAACAGGTTTAGGTTTAGAACCATACGGTCCTCGTCTGAACAGGTTTAGGTTTAGAACTATACGGTCCTCATCTGAACAGGTTTAGGTTTAGAACCATACGGTCCTCGTCTGAACAGGTTTAGGTTTAGAACTATACGGTCCTCGTCTGAACAGGTTTAGGACTAGTATAACCAAACCACACGTGGCTATAGGGAAAAGCTTGGACTCAAGTTTAAACAACGTTCCAAGGACCTCACACACACACCCAACAGCCGTACGCTATAGGGATGGGTACCGAATTCGGTACTTTTGAGGTACCGAACCGAAACACGTCGGTACTACCGAGTATCGATTCAAGTGAGATACAGAAAAAGATATATATATATATATTTTTTTTTATTTTTTTTTTAAACTTTTTTATTTTTTTTTTACCTTTTTTCTTTTCATGTCAACGTTCACACGCACAATATACGCTTAACTAGGATTTTACTTGATTCAACAACAAAGCAGTCGGAGCAATGACAAGCCGAAAACAGTCGAAATTGTAGTTATTTGAAGTTTGGATATTTTTTTTACGACTGAGGTAGGTAAATTAAATTTCTTGAGACTAAAGTACCGAAAAAAGGTACCGTTGGGTACCGGTATCGATTCACAGGTACCGGTACCGTATCGGTTCAAATGTGAAAGGTACCCATCCCTAGTACGCTATCCGGTGACCATGCTGCCGCCGGCTGACCTTTGGCTCATTGTCCGCCCACACCCCCCCCCCCCCTCCCCCCTCCCCCCTCCCCCCTCCCCCCTCCCCCCTCCCCCCTCCCCCCTACCCCCTTCCTCCCCCCCCCTGTCTCCATAGCGACCGCCTGGCCCTGCTCCAGGTCCGGGCCATCCTGCAGCAGCTGGGTCTGGACAGCACCTGCGAC
The DNA here is from genome assembly GCF_963971535.1 of Notolepis coatsorum. NCBI lineage: Eukaryota > Metazoa > Chordata > Actinopteri > Aulopiformes > Paralepididae > Notolepis > Notolepis coatsorum. Next base: position 1,347,570 of record NC_140171.1, read on the forward strand.
GACAGCATCATCGTGAAGGAGGTGTGTGGCACCGTGTCGCGGCGCGCGGCCCAGATCTGCGGCGCCGGCATGGCCGCCGTGGTGGACAAGATCCGGGAGAACCGCGGGCTGGACCACCTGGATGTCACCGTGGGGGTGGACGGAACGCTCTACAAGCTGCACCCACAGTGAGCGAGGGGAGGGAGGGGGGGGGGGGAGGGGAGGGGGGAGGGGGGGTGGACGGAACGCTCTACAAGCTGCACCCACAGTGAGTGAGGGGGGGAGGGGGGGGGGGGGGAGGGGCGTCGTGTTGTTCAGAATATTACCCCCATACCTCGATTAGTAGTCTAATGGTCGCCAGGGTTCCCAAACTTTTCAGGCCAGGACCCAGAAAATAAGGCGTCAGAGAGCCGCGGCCCAATGCACATCGTCTGGCTTTTTTTTTTTTTTTTTTTTTTGTCAGGCGATATTTTTAAGCCAAATATCACTTCAATCCTATTAAGTTAGTTCAAGTTAGTTATTCATTTATATGTGCTATTTATGAGAGGGCTAACTTGTTGCAAAATAATAATGATAATAATAATAGCCTCATTCAAATACTATTGTTGCTTCGGTTGTTTTCAGTGTTTTATGTGCATAATCTGTTATTTAGTTTGAAATGTTCGTTGAAATAAGTAGATTTTTCGTTTTTGTTTATTTATTAAGTTAATATAAAACCATATAGTCACATTTTAGAATACAATAGAATAGAATTTTAGAATACAACTAGAAACACTGTCCTGGCCTGCTTCTAAGTTCAGTGGCCTGACAAAAAAAATTAAAATAAAAAAATAAAAAATAAAAAAAAATAAAATAAAAAAAATGTTTTTTTTTATTTTTTTTTGTTTTTTTTTGTTTTTTTTTAAATCATCTCGCGGCCCATCCGTGGCTGCTCGCGGCCCACCTTTGGGTCGCGACCCCGACTTTGGGAACCACTCTAATCGATCGAAGGGAGCCGTAGTCGACTGCCAACCTCTTAGTCGAATGCAAAGAAAATTATTTAATCGCATATCAATATTTGATGCGAAAAGCACGATTTTTCAATTCAAATGAATTTTGGTATACGAGTGAATCAATGAATATACATTATACATATGTTTAAGCAGCAACATCCTGTATTAGCTACTACACAGACCAACAGATCAATGCAATTTTTAACAAAGTGCAGCAATTTTAGGAATAATATATATATATAGCGCAAAATGAGTCTGGTCTCCTTTGAAAGCTAACATTCTTACACAAGAAAGAAAAATCATCATGCGATTAAATGCAAAAGTTTTTTTTACTTTTAATTCTTTCTGCAGAATTAATCGAAATTAATGCGATAAAGTCCCAGCCCTAAAATATATATATATTATATATATATATATATATATATATATATATATATAAGGCTACGTGGCATAGTGGGCAAGGCGCTCACCACGACGCTGGGCTTGCCTGTTCGAGCCCAGCGCTCCACATTGCTTTCAGTTTAGCTGGTCATTCATACTAATACACATTGGCCGTATTACTGGGTGGGAAACTGATGGGTGGGGATCGGGCGTTGTGGACAGCGACTCCTACAGGTCGGTTGGTGCACCTGCGCAGTAGAATCAAGAAGCGACGGGGGCGGGGCCCCTCCAAAGCCCAGACCCCTGATGCTGAAAGATCGAGCTGCGCAGGTGAAAAGATGCGACTGCTGTTACCTCGAGTATCGGAGGGGACTCGTGCTATGTATGACTTAGTCCACATTGCAGCCGGCTTGTGGGAGGCAAGAAACAGCGTTCAAAGACAGGGGAGGGTTGAATTGGACGATACGAAAATTGGAATGGGAGAAAATAGAAAATGGGAGAAAAAGTGGATAAAAAAAAAGAAGGGCCAATTCAAGGGGGGATCTCCCTTCTTAGATGTCGGTGATAGTAGTGTTGCAGACGGACAGTTGGTAAGCATGCACTCATGTGTGTAGTGAAACACAGATGAGTGCATGCAATAGCAACTGAACATTTTGAAAAATTTAAGATAGAGCTGATAGCGATAGCAACTGAACATTTTGAAAGATTAAAGATAGAGCTGATAGAGTATCTATCTGAGGCACAGGGGCGGCGCAAAGAGGGTAATGGTGATTCATCTGATTAAATGTATTTTTATTTTTTATTAAATCAACTTTCTTTAATGAATATAACTCATCAGTTTCGTCAACATAAATAATCCAATGAGGGCACGGTTGGCACGAAAGTGATGGTGACGTCTTGATGGAGCGCCGAGCGCCAAGCGGATGCAGACAGGCTACATAATTTATGATAAATGTTTTATTTACATTTTTATGATGAGTCATATACTATAATAGTATAATACTATAATATTAGTGTAGCCTAATCTTTATCTGCAACTGTGAAGAAAACCCCCATTGGTTTAAAAACAGAATGAATAGACGCATACAAAAAATATATATTAAAAAAAGAAAATAAATGTTGATTTAGAATTCGAACGCCAACGTAACGAACAAAGGTCCGAACGTTCGAACGTTTGGGCTCAGCCCTACTGTGTGTAAGACAGACAGGTTGCCACTGAACACCAGAGGATGTGTGTAAGAATCTGAATTTTAGGCCTAAAAAGTATTTATAAAAGCTGTATTGTATTAGGACGTTACTTCTATGCTGTGATAACAATTCATAACTTCTTTTCCATAGTAATTTTCCTTCATACCTTTTTGCCAGTATGGCCGTGAAATAAGTATTAAATTATATTCAAAGTGGTCTTAAAAAGATCTTAAATTTAACCTGTTGAAACCTGCAGGAACACTGGTAAGAACCACTGCTTCCTGTGTCCTAATGGTGATCATGTTCTCTCAGCCCGTGTCCTAATTATGGGTGGGAATGACCAGAGGCCTCAGGATGCGATATTATCACGATACTTAAGTCACGATACAATAGTATTGCGATTCAAAATATATTACGATATGCTGAGTATTGTGATATTAATATTGCGATATATATTACCTTTTTTCAACTGCAAAGTAAAACGTTGTCGACATGTTTTATCTAATAAAATAAAGTGTCCAGTCTCTGTTCATCTCACTTAATAATTTTTATTGCAGCAAATGGTATTTTCTCAAGCAGACGGATGTCAACACTGTAATCTGTGTTGCATGTACCTGACAAACTGAACTGTTTGTATTACAGTCATATTCCAACTTAACTGAATGCACACGTGTGCGTGGGGACTACTGTACTATTACAGGTATTGAAATGAACAATGCAACTTCCTTGAAATTTTTTTTTTAATATTTTTTTTGCATAATAAAATATCGATACTTTGCGTCCTTGTATCGATACAGTATCCAAAAAAAAGTTAAATACAAATATAAAACCACAAACATTGAAGTACTCACAAGAAAACATCACAACAGACAAAACAAGTGAATCAAAGCTCACTCAATATTCATAAGTCAGATATCACAATTATCCAACCATAAAATACATATTCCATAATCAGTCCATAAGAACCAACCAGATACAAATCGTTTAAATGATTTTAACTCATAATATAGCATAACTTTTGAACAAGTGATCATGTTCTCTCAGCCCGTGTCCTAAATAATGTGGTGATCCCGTTCTCTTTTCTCCCTCTCAGTTTCAAGTGAAAGTCAGAGTATCTGGCTAAAAACACACTTGAGTAAAAGTAAAAAAGTTTCTACTTTTAAATGTACTTAAGTACTAAAAAGTTAAAGTAAAAACTTTTTTTCTGACTGTCTATTCTTCTGATAGCAGGTGTTTAATCAAAGATCCCCAATCAAAGGACCAATCAGCATGGGTATGGGGCGGGTTCATTTCCCATCGATGGGCATTTGATAACGTTAACGACCAGAAAAAACAAATATACGAATTAAAATAGTTGGACCTGCGAGATTTGTACTTTGTAGGTGTGCATTTTAAATGTAAGGAGTAAAAAAGTATGTTTTTTTTCTCTGAAATGTAATAGAGTAAAAAAGTACAAGTATACAAACCTAATAATACTCGAGTAAAGTACAAATCCCCCGAAAACAGTACTTACGTATTGTAACGAAGTACAATTATACTCAAGTACTTTACACCCCAGGTCCTAATGGTGATCATGTTCTCTCAGCCCGTGTCCTAAATAACGTGGCGATCCCGTTCTCTCTTCTCCCTCTCAGTTTCTCCAGAATCTTTGTGCAGACGGTGAAAGACCTCGCCCCCAAGTGTGACGTCACCTTCCTGCTGTCCGAGGACGGCAGCGGCAAGGGCGCCGCCCTCATCACCGCCGTGGGCTGCCGCCAGAGGCAACAGGAGGCGCAGCACTGAAGACGCCCCCGCCCCCCTTTCACTATAGCCCCGCCCCCTTCACTATAACCCCGCCCCTTCACTATAGCCCCGCCCCCGCCTCCACTATAATAGACCTCTCACGTGTGTGTTGTCGTCCGGCTCCCGTCAGTCTCCTGAGGAAATTAATGGGTTGTTAAAAGAGCGCCCCCCCCCCTGGCTTCGTCTGCGATTCACACGGGCTCTTTTGACCTTCAGTGAAGTCTTCAAACATCAATTTCTCTCTTCGATGACGCGGAGGAGGCGTTTGACATTTTGAAGCGGCGGCTTGAAAAGAAAAAGAGAAAGCTGAAAAAAGCTATTCGAAACTAGCTTAGCTATCCTAGCGTATAGTGGTAGTCTCACCAGCGTCAGAGAGAGACCGTCTCTAAACGGATTAGAATGCAGTTGTAACGTTCACTCCTTTTAGCGTTATAGTAGCGATGTGGCTCTTAAAAAATAAGCGTATAACACAAAACGTATAACACATAACGAAACCGCCGTTTCCGTCTCACCCCGACCGCGCGGTCAAAGAACAAAGGTACTGGGAAAAGGGAAAAAGATAAAGAAAAACGTTCATTTTCAGAATGACCTTGAAAACAAAGAGCCAGAGCTTCCGAGATATATTTTTTGTTCAAAATGGACGCCAACACTTGAGAGGTCTATGACGCACACGCTGCTCCGCCTTCGTTACCTACACCCGCCGTACAGCCCCCACCCCTTCCCATGGCAGCCGTGACTCCGCCTCTGGCCCACCAGCGCAGCCAGAGAGAGAGAGAGAGAAAGACGCTCCTCACACACACACACACACACACACACACACACACTGACACACACACACATAGGGAATCGAAAACCGAAAATGGAAATATTTATTTATGCTGTGCACCCAGTGTGTGTTTATTCATTGTTTCAGCGTTTGTGTAAATTTTTTCCTCTGTAGCTCGTCGTCAAGGAATCGGATAAACCTAAACTCCTTTAGGCGTGCAATATTTGTGTATTGCCAATTTTATTTTTGTACACAGGGGAATATGTTATTATTGTATTTATATATAGCAAAGGCCAATTTGAATCCCCAGGGATCGTTATTAAGATTGTTACATCGTCGTCATCATCATCATTGCCACACACACACACACACACACACACACACACACACGCACACACACACACACACAAACAAAATAAAGATGACATGAGAGTTACAAAAAGGAGCATTTCAAGCCGGGGCTTCAGAGGGAGTAAAACTCCTTCACACACACTCACTCCGTCGTTGGGATACCGGTTCCTAAAAAGGGCTCGCTGCACAGGGTTGAATGCAAGAGTCACGGCTGTTTAACCCTTTTTCGCTACCTACCACACTACCAAAGGGTTAATAATAACCCTTTCACTGGCACACGACAAAGGGTTAACCCTCTGTAGTGTGGTAGTGAAAGGTTATAACTTTCTGTAGTGTGGTAGTGAAAGGTTATAACCTTCTGTAGTGTGGTAGTGAAAGGTTATAACCTTCTGTAGTGTGGTAGTGAAAGGTTATAACCTTCTGTAGTGTGGTAGTGAAAGGGTTAAAAAGAAAACCACCCTCTTTTATGTACCACATCGTGTGCTTTTAGGCTACTAACCCTCTTGGTGTCGATGTAAACTCACGTGATGAAGACTGCCACCGCGCCCCTCACGACGTGATGAAGACTGCCACCGCGCCCCTCACGACATGATGAAGACTGCCACCGCGCCCCTCACGACGTGATGAAGACTGCCACCGCGTCCCTCACGACGTGATGAAGACTGCCATCGCGCCCCTCACAACGTGATGAAGACTGCCACCGCGCCCCTCACGACGTGATGAAGACTGCCACCGCGCCCCTCACGACGTGATGAAGACTGCCATCGCGCCCCTCACAACGTGATGAAGACCGCCACCGCGCCCCTCACAACGTGATGAAGACTGCCACCGCGCCCACGTTCTCTGGAGGAGGCGAGGAGAGGGTCCACTGACCCCCCACCCCCACCTCCGACAACTCAAGTGTTAGTCTATCTTGTCGCTATTTGTGAACTACTACTATATTTTAGGTGTTGTGTTTAAATTCCCCATCTCTACGCATTGTAATGCACAAAGAATAAATGTCTATTGGGCCCCAAGGCAAAGAGTGGATACCGTGAAAGTTTCTCTCTCTCTGTGTGTGTGTGTGTGTGTGTGTGCGTGTGTGTGTGTGCGTGTGTGCGTGTGTGCGTGTGGGTGTGTGTGTATTCGTGACAGTGTGTCCTTCTGTAATATGACCTCTGACCTCTGTAGCTTTCAATGTGCAGAGCTGTATGGAGAGACTGCATGCATTACACGGACACAAAGGAGGGCAACACATCCTTTCTTTTTTACAGTTCATTGATTGATTGATTGATTGAAAAGTTTATTAACAGATTGCAGAATGGGTACAGTACAGTACAGCTCAATACATACAATTGTTAAGAGGATGCAGACCTGAGAAAGACTTTCGTCTTGTTTCCATCAGGGTCCCCCATTTTCAATTCATCATATGACACACATGACATACAGATAGACAGTACTGCTACATCTATACATTTATGACATACCAGATTTTCAAATACAGTACTGTTTGTGATACTAAAAAAATCCAGAAGAAGAGTGTATATACATTTGACATAGAAACTGTGCATTGGGGGAGGTTGGGTAGGTGGGGTGGGGCTGTACATTGGAGGTGGGGGGGGGGGTTGGGTAGGGGGGGGGGGGACACTGTACATTGGAATACTGACATACATTTGACATGGAAACTGTACATTGGAGGAGGTTGGGTAGGTGGGGTGGGGTTGGGTGGGGCTGTACATTGGAATACTGACAAAGCCATGCTTGGTCTTTATTGTACAACTGGGTTAGGACATTTGTAGGGGCCAGTTTTGAATTGCAGTCTCCCGTAGGTGTTCTTTGAGAGTGTTTTTGAAGGTGGGTAGTGATTTACATTCCTTTACAGCTTTGGGTAGGGCGTTCCACATTGTTGTGGCATAATTGCGAAACGTGTTTAGTCCCTTGTTTGAGCCAAATCTGGGTTTTACATGATTTGTGGAGCTCCCTCTGGTGTTGTGATCGTGGTATTCACTGACCTTTGGGAAGTATTTTGACATGTACATGGGTACCTTGGTCGTGTAGTGTATCTTGTAGACCAGGCCCATTGCAAGTTGCTGTACTCTGTTGTCTACTCTAAGCCATCCTAGGTTGGCAAAGTGTGCAGGGGTGAGGTGGGTTCTAGGAGTCAGGTCAAGCAGTAGTCTGACTAGTTTGTTTTGAGATGTTTGTAATTTGGTTTTTAGTGCCTTTGAGGTGCTTTGGTACCATGAGGTGCAAGCATAGTCGTAGTACCCTTGAATGAGTGCTCCTGCCAGAGTCTTCAGGGTATTCTTGTTTACCAGGGAGGAGATCCGGTACAAGAATCGAGTTCGTTGATTGACTTTTTTTATTACATTGGATGCCATTTTGTCACAGGAAAGATTAGCCTCTAGGATGGAACCCAGGTAGGTAATTTCATCTTTCCTTGTGACAATATTGTCACCCACTGTAACTGAGAAGCCGTCTGTTTTGCTGAGTTTGTTATTTGAACCGAAGAGAATGGACTCTGTTTTGCCCATGTGTAATGATAGTTTGTTGTCGGCGAGCCATATGCAGATTTTGCCTAGTTCCGAGCTGAGGGTTTTTTTTCAACCTGTAACTTGTTCTTGTCAGAGACCAGCAGGGCTGAGTCGTCCGCAAACAGGAACAAGTTGCAGTCACAAGCTGACGACATGTCATTTGCATTCATCCCTTTGGTCCTTCCTTGACGACCAGGAGGAAGTACACCGTTGCTTTTACTTAAGTAAAAAGTAGAAATACCCAGATAAAAAAAATATTTACTCTGAAAGTAAAAGTCCTCCGCTCAAAATTCCGACATAAAGAGAAAGTAACTGGTGGGTTGGGATGAATGTAGTGGAATGAAAAGTACAATGTTTCCTTTGAAATGTAGTTTAAAAGTACAAAGTTTCCTAAAATGAAAACACTCAAGTGATTGATTGATAACTTTATTAACAGATTGCAGAATGGGTACTACAATACAGTACGGCTCAATACACACAACTGCTAAGAGGATGCAGACCAGAAATGTACTACACAAGTACCTCCAAGTAGGGCGGCTAAGTGGTGCAGTGGGCAAGGTGCTCGCCACTAATGCAGGAGATGCTGGGTTCGAGTGTTAGGGGTGGGAAGCTGGTGGGTGGGGATCGGACGTTGTGGACAGCGACTCCTACAGGTCGGTTGGTGCGCCTGCGCAGCAGAATCAGGAAGCGACGGGGGCAGCGTGAGCCTCCCACGCGTTACTCCTCGCCGCTGAGAGATCGTGCTGTGCAGGTGAAAAGATGCGACGGCTGCCTCCTCGTGTACCGGAGGGGACACGTGATGTAAGGCTTCGTCCACATTGCAGCCGGCCAGTGGGAGGCATGGCCTAGCAACGTTCGAGACAGGGGAGGGGAGAATTGGACAATAAAAACATTGGGATGGGAGAAGAATAGAAAATGGGAGAAAAAGTACCTCCAAATTGGACTTTTAAGTACAGTGCTGAAGTAAAAACACTTCACTTTCCACTACTGGCCTTTGCATAGCCGAGACAACTCAATTATGTGGGTGATGATATTTTAACTCAACTGATTAAAAGGAAAGCACTAGCTGTTACCTCGGGTCGATCTTTGCATCTGTGAAGTTCATCATCACTATGAATTGAAAATGGGGGACCCTGATGTAAACAAGACGAAAGTCTTTCTCGTCTGCATCCCCTTATTAACAATTGTGTGTATCGAGCCGTACTGTATTGTTTGATTGATTGATTGAAAATTTTATTAACAGATTGCAGAATGGGGTACAATACAGTACGGCTCAATACACACACAATTGTTAATAAGGGGATGCAGACCAGAGAAAGACTTTCGTCTTGTTTACATCAGGGTCCCCCCCATTTTCAATTCATCATAACATACATGACATACAGATAGACAGTACTGCTACATCTAGACATTTAGGATGACATACCAGATCTACAAATACAGTACTGTTTGTGATACAAGAAGAGTAAAAAAAAAAATACTAATAAAGTTTTCATTAATTCACCAAAGTTGGAACAATTCTTTTGAATACAGAATACACAGTATGAACTCGTGCAAACTATGCAAAGAGGAGATGAGTATGATATGATGATGATATGTAGTTACAGGCTACAGATGTGACATTGTGCAGGTCTGATATGTATGAGTATGCAATGCATGATGATATGTAGTTACAGGCTACAGATGTGACATTGTGCAGGTCTGATATGTATGAGTAGCATGATGATTGATAAATGATATGTAGTTCCAGGCTACAGATCTGCAGGTCTGCCAGCAGCCACTCTGCAGCTCTGCAGCTCTCTCTCTCTCTGCAGCAGTAACTTAGCAGACTGGAGGGAGGACACGCCTGAACAACACAGTTAGCTGCTGTCATCTCTTTGTTTACATCCTGCACGTCGGTGTTCTGGAAGCCAAACGCAGCGAATCGCCATCGCAGACTGCTAGGTAATGTATTCGAGACACAACATAAAGCAATGGTCACTGTGCATCTAGTTTAGATCTGTGTGGAGAGGGGAAGAGAGAGAAGGGTGTTAGCTTGCTCGCTAGCTTGACTGGCTAACTTTAGCTAGCTGTTAGCCATGAGCTAATCATCATATCTATGTTATGGAGCTAGCTCGTCTTCTTTGCTGTCATCGAATGTGTCTCGTAGCTGAGGTTTAACGCTACGTGTTAACAACATTTAACATGCATGAGAAAATGTATGCATTGTTTTTTTTTTAATGTCCAACTGCTGACGAGCTAACGAGTTGGCTAGTTGGTGCTAAGCTAACGTTAGCTAGCTCCCCTCGTTAGCTATTTCCCCCCAAACTGGCATTTTGTTTTGTTTTGTTAATAATAATGACAGTTTGTTTGTTTTGTGTCGTCGTGTCGTATAGCTACATGTCACGGGGGGGGGGTTATTTTATTTATTTATTTTACTCAACTTGCAGCCAAAAGAAGAAACATAAGTTGTTGCCACCTACTGTGCAGAATAATAATAATAATGTTATTGATTGATTGAAAATTGTATTAACAGATTGCAGAATGGGTACAATACAGTACAGCTCAATACACACAATTGTTAAGGGGATGCAGACCAGAGAAAGACTTTCGTCTTGTTTACATCAGGATCCCTCATTTTCAATTCATCAGGATACATGACATACAGATATACAGTACTGCTACATCTATACATTTATGACATACCAGATTTGCAAATACGGTACTGTTTGTGATACAAAAAGAGTCCAGAAAAGGGAGTATATACATTTGACGTAAACACTGTACATTGGAGGAGGTTGGGTGGGTAGGAGGGGTTGGGGGGGGGGGGGGGGGGGAGAAACACTGTACAAGCAAGACTGTACATTGGAATATTGACAACCATACTAGGTAATTTACTGTACATTGGAGGGGGTTGGGGGGGGGACACTGTACAAACAAGCAAAACTGTACATTGGAATATTGACAACCATACTAGGTAAATTACTGTACATTGGAGGGGGTTGGGTTAGGACATTTACAGGGGCCAGTTTCGAATTGCAGTCTCCCGTAGGTGTTCTTTGAGAGTGGTTTTGAAAGTGGGTAGTGATTCACATTCCTTTACAGCTGTGGGTAGGGCGTTCCACATTGATGTGGCATAATTGCGAAACGTGTTTAGTCCCTTGTTTGAGCCAAATCTGGGTTTAACATGATTTGTGGAACTCCCTCTGCTGGCATCTAGACATTTATGACATACCAGATTTACAAATACAGTACAGTTTGTGATACAAAAAGAGTTTAAAAACAAGAGAGAGTGCTGTCATATGGCCAGGTGTTGTTCCACCAGCCAGGTGTTGCTGCACGTGACGTGATTGTTGATTATTATTATTATTATTATTATTATTATTATTATTATTATTATTATTATTATTATTACCCTAACCATATAACCCATATGTCCTGATGAATTGAAAATGGGGGACCCTGATGTAAACAAGATGAAAGTCTTTCTCTGGTCTGCATCCCCTTAACAATTGTGTGTATTGAGCCGTACTGTATTGTACCCATTCTGCAATCTGTTAAATAAAATGTTCAATCAATCAAAGTCGGGATTTGATCGAAATCGAGTTGATTGTTGATTGGCAGCAGTTCAGATGGAACAGCTATCGCCTGTAGAGATAGGGGTACAAAACGCCATGATCTGACCTTGAAACTAATTAAATTGCGCTGTTGTGTGTGTGGTTAGGGGGTTTATTAAAATGTGAACATGTTGTGCCGCTGAACGTTTGGCATCAATGGTGTTTTTATCTGTGTTTTGTCTCCAGCTGGGTTTAACGGAGACATTGAAACGACACTTGAAGCCCCTCCCTCAGCAGAGCAACAACAGACGTCTCTCTCGACCCTCCTCGCTAAGCAACAACTCCGAGAGAGACCCCCCAGTTGGACTCATGACATTCTGAGGGGGTCGACGGCCCTCTCACCCCGCGCGGCGGCCCATGTGCCCGCGTTCCCGTTTCCCTCCCTGTAGCCCTCCTCACCCCTCAAGCTGACGCAGAACCCCAGGCACCTTCCTCCCCTCCCCCACCCCCACCACCACTCCCACCACCACCACCACCACCACCCCGGCGCGCTGCCCCCCCCTCCCCCCGGCGGCGGCGGCATGGCGTCCGGCACGGAGACCGTGCACTACATCCACCTGCACAACAGCAGCCAGTCGGTGCTGGAGGCGCTGCGCACGCAGCGGCGCGAGGGCCTCTTCTGCGACGTCACGGTGCGCATCCACGACGCCTCGCTGCGCGCCCACGCCTGCGTGCTGGCCGCCGGCAGCCCCTTCTTCCAGGACAAGCTGCTGCTGGGCCACTCGGAGATCTCGGTGCCGCCGCTGGTGCCGGCGGAGACGGTGAAGCAGCTGGTGGACTTCATGTACAGCGGCTCGCTGGTGGTGCTGCAGTCGCAGGCGCTCTGCATCCTCACGGCCGCCAGCATCCTGCAGATCAAGACGGTCATCGACGAGTGCACCCAGATCATCTCGCAGCGCAAGGCGGCGGCCGGAGCGGCTGCCGCGGCGGCTGCGGGCGCGGCGGCGGCGGCGGGTGGGGGGGGGATGCTGGGCGGAGTCCTGCCCAAGCAGGAGGAGCGGGGCGGCTCTAAAGGGGGGAGGGAGAGCGGCGGCGGGGGCGGGAGCTGCGCGGGAGGCGGCGGCGGCGGCGGTTACCCCAACTTCTCCAACTTCATGGCGGAGTGCGCGACCACCGGCATGGCCGTCGTCGGCGACAGCGGCGCCATGGAGCAGGGCGGCGGCGTCAACCCCGTGGCCCTGCTGACGATGGGGGACCTGGGGCCCGGCGCCATGTGCGGCGCCGCCGCCGCCGAGGGCCTGGTGGGCTCCGCCGCCATGAAGCAGCAGAACTCCGGCTGCGCGCAGCAGCAGGACGTGGGCTACAAGCTGCGCGACCTCCTGGCTCAGACGGCCAACGGTAACAACAGCGGCGGCGGCGGCGGGGGCGGGGGGGGCAGCCTGTCGGCGGGCTGCAGCTCCGGCGTGGGCAGCGTGGACAGCATCGGCAGGGACAGCCTGCGCGGCGGCGGCAACGCCACGGACCTCTCGGACGACCTGGTGGGCATGGAGCGCTACAGCGAGGAGGAGGAGCTGGACGGGCGGGAGCGGGGGAGGGACGGAGAGCGAGAGAGGGGCTCCTCCTCCGGCGGCGGCGGACACAGCCGCAAGCAGAGGCAGCCACTCAGACTACAGGTACGGAGGGGAGGGGGGGGGTGGTGGGGGGAGGGAGGGAGGGAGGGTGGGTATGGGAAGAGTTGCTATGGTTACAGCTTTAAGGCATGCGGCGCTGCAATGTTCTGCTTCCAGCGAAAGCTCTTCCCCTCTTCACTGCATTGGCGTATTATATATATCTCTGAAATGTTTCGGCACTTAACATAATTGAAGAGAGGCTGTCTTCGCGTCTAAAAACTTCCTTTTTTCTTATTTTGCCTAGTTGATATTCCATGGACTTCCGCCTACCTACCGTGGGTCATTAAACTTATTAAGAGTGTGTGTGTGTGTGTGTTTGTGTGTGTGTGTGTGTGTGTGTGTGTGTGTGTGAGAGAGTGTGAGAAAGGCCGGCATCATCATCTTCTCACTGCTTTTTACATTCCTCTTGTAGATCTCGTCTGAGGTGCTCTCTGCTTTCGCCGTCTCTCTCTCTCCCGAGGCTCACACTCCTGTATATCTACAGACACACATCCTATAATATCTACGCGGCGATGCGTTTCATGTTCATGTGTTTTCTCCTTCCTCAGGTCCTGGGCGGAGAGCGGGTGGTGGTGAAGGATGAGGGGGTGCAGGACGGCACCGTCTACACCCTGGAGGACGGGAGGCGTGACGGCGAGCAGGACAGCTCGCAGGAATCCATGGCGGGCTTCGGTCAGGTGGGCATAGAGAGAGAGAGTCGGGGGGGGCTAGTTGGCATGAGAGCCGTTTAAGTTTATGTTTATTTAGGATCCTCCCCATTAGCTTTTTGCACTCGACAAAAGCTATTCTTCCTGGGGTCGGGCACACACAACAATACAACAATATTCAATACTTTACATCATTATCAACATCAATTACATCATTATCAACATCATTAACAATCTCATCCTCAGTTAAGATACTTATCGGTATAAAGTATTAAAATCAAATAATTAAAATCAATTAAATAGTGCTTCCTGAGCAGCACTCACTGCCATCAACATAAATACAATTAACAGTGCATGCTCGTTAGTAGATGGTATTTTAATGTTTTCTTGAAAGTGGTTTTGGATTCTATTTCAGCGAAGGCAATGAGTTCCGTTCCATGGGCCGCCGTCCTCCACTAAAGGAGATCCTCAGTTCACTAATAGTCACAGGAGCCTGATTGACGACTAATCCATTTTTGTTTCAATCGACAAAATCTGTCAAATGTCTCCCATGCAGTCATATACAGACTTTAGAAGGACCCATCTTAATGTAGTTCTTACCAGAGATATGCTGATCCATTTTAATTATCGTTTAAAATCTAGATCTTACCCGAGAGATGTGCTGATCATTTTAAATAAATCTAGCGCTAGTCATTGGAGGAAATAATAACTTGGTTGGTCAGCAGCACGGAATGAAAACAATCATCCCGGCTACTTGTTGGCACACACGGGAAGAGAGAGAGGGGCTCATTGGAATATAATGTCGGTCAATAAAGATAAAAGAATAAAAAGTTACGAGCCAAATTTGTATATATATCGAGGGTTAATTTCATTATTTTTTCTTCTTTTATTAATTCACGTTAATTGACGCCAGTGTTTGAGTAAAGAAATGAGCCTTTAAGTGAGAGGAGGAGAGGGGGAGGAGGAGAGGGGGAGGAGGAGAGGGGGAGGAGGAGAGGAGAGGGGAGGAGAGGGGGAGGGCGGGCTCTGCTGCATCTCACCGTCACCGTGCCTTCAGGCTACAGAGAACATCTGCCACACGGAGAGGAGAGGAGTCAGTTTGCCAGGTTGCTCAAAAGTACTGAACAGTCAGAGTCTCCACTGAAAAGGGACTATATTCACTCTGTGTGTTTGTGGAGGTTCATGAATATAACTTTCGCTGAGGAGGATGTACGTCGGTGTCTGAGGAGGATACTGCTGTCTGATATCGGGCAGATACCAGGCTAACGCAAGGCGTCTGTGTCTCTGAGGACGTACCGATACTGCTGTCTGATATCGGGCAGATACCAGGCTAACGCAAGGCGTCGGTGTCTGAGGAGGACGTACCGATACTGCTGTCTGATATCAGGGCAGATACCAGGCTAACGCAAGGCGTCGGTGTCTGAGGAGGACATACCGATACTGCTGTCTGATATCGGGCAGATACCAGGCTAACGCAAGGCGTCGGTGTCTGAGGAGGACGTACCGATACTGCTGTCTGATATCAGGGCAGATACCAGGCTAACGCAAGGCGTCGGTGTCTGAGGAGGACATACCGATACTGCTGTCTGATATCGGGCAGATACCAGGCTAACGCAAGGCGTCGGTGTCTCTGAGGAGGACGTACCGATACTGCTGTCTGATATCGGGCAGATACCAGGCTAACGCACGGCGTCGGTGTCTCTGAGGACGTACCGATACTGCTGTCTGATATCGGGCAGATACCAGGCTAACGCACGGCGTCGGTGTCTCTGAGGACGTACCGATACTGCCGTCTGATATCGGGCAGATACCAGGCTAACGCACGCCGTCGGTGTCTGAGATTCTCCGTGTGTGTGTGTGTGTGTGTGTGTGTGTGTGTGTGTGTGTGTGTGTGTGTGTGTGTGTGTGTGTGTGTGTGTGTGTGTGTGTGTGTGTGTGTGTGTGTGTGTGTGTGTGTGTGTGTGTGTGTGTGTGTGTGTGTGTGTGTGTGTGTGTGTGTGTGTGTGTGTGTGTGTGTGTGTGTGTGTGTGTGTGTGTGTGTGTGTGTGTGTGTGTGCGTGCGCGCGCGCGATTCCCGGCCATTGGGGGCCGTCTAATCTAGACGGCCAGCATTTCAAAACAGACTTGCATTGTGCGTGAGGCTGTTGGTAGAGCTAAATCTATACTTTATATAGTATTGCTATCTGTCCATTCTCATTGTCAATTGAGACCATAAACCGTCCCTTCAAAATGGCTTAAAGAAATAATTGTATAGCCTCGTGAATACAAGCGTTATATGGGGTTTGGCAGGGGAGGAAACGAACTTTTTGGCTTACCAGCCAACTGGCGAGTATCTGATTTTTTTTACCAGCCAAACCGATTTTTTACCAGACAAAAAAAAATCGCTAATTGTGATAATTACTTCTTTGTATGTCAAGCCGCGTCAATGTTGTGTATGCATCTGGGTAGGCACACTGTGCCTTTAAGACAGCACAGTGCTGTGAAGTACCGTCAAGTGTTGTGGTAACGTCAGTTGGGTTGGTGTGCTGTTGTGCACAGTGCACTGGTTGAGCTAGCCCCTTTCGTGACTGCGATGTGCAAGCCAGGGGCTTTTGAGCATGAAATAAAATGTCTAACCTTACGTCGTAGTCCGGTGCTTTTTTGGAAACATTATAGTCATAACAGATACACCTAGCTGGCTGCTTTGAGAACACGGGGCTAACGTTAGCTAGCAAGCAGCTATAGCTAAACGCTAACTAGAAGCTAACCATTGTATACAGTTCCAGTAGACTAACATTACACCTCTGATTTAAATGTGTCCTTAGTAACTTATACTCAAGGGTTGTACTAGGGTTGGATGCAGTTCCCCGTTGGTCAGTCTGTCTGTTTTCCATCTTCTGCTGTGTTTAACGTTATCTGTTTGCGAGTGCTCCTGATGGCTAGCCTAGTACCGCGGGACTTTTATTATTATATGTCCGCGGGTTGGCCAGTACTGCGCAAACGTTTATTAAACATTATATGTCCGCGGGTGGTCTTGTGCAGTGCTCTCGTGGCACTGTCAACTAAAGCGAACACTCAGAAGACGCGCACCGTTTGCCAGTGCAGTGATTGCAGAATGTTTTATTTTTTTGTATACTCGCCAGCAGGGGAGGAAACAAACCTTTTTGGCTTACCAGCCAACTGGCGGGTATCTGATTTTTTTTACCAGCCAAACGTAAAAAATACTAGCATTTGGCCAGTAAAGTGGCCTAATTTCCTCCCCTGGGGTTTGGTCTAGTATATTTCCTGGAAGGCGAGATACAGGGCGCTAAGCTAATGACATTAAATCGAACAGCGTTTCGGCACTACAGAAGCTAGAGCTAAAACTCAAAATGCACATTGTCGGTATTCATGGTCCACCATGAATGCAATAAAGGGGGGGGGGGGCGGGGGACGTCGTTTCTGATTATTGATTACCAATAACTGCGTTAGCCTCAGTAGCCACATTCGCTGATCGCCTGGTTGGCTATGATAACAAGGCCTGATCAGCATGTAATTTACATGAAAAATATCTTACCGTGGGCCGGTTGGATCCCCAAAAGGATTTCCCAGTTATCGATCGGCATCTGGTAGATCGATATGTCCATTGGCTGATGATATATTCCTTTACTGCATAGTGAATTCGGCATCGCAAAAGGTATTCCAAGCTACAGTCTACATGTATAGATTCCAGCTAACAGTAAACTCCATTCAAAGTCAAAAAAAATAAAGCACCGTTCTGTCACAGCATTATCGAGACAGCGCCCCTACGAGGATCTGGCCGGTAATGCACTTTTCAGAATTCCAAGAGTGGGGTAAATCTGCAGTGCCGCTCGGTGACATTGAGTAGTAGGTTATTAAAATGGAATAAAAGCCAAAACAACCTTACCGTTGGATCCGAAACACTGACATGTCCGTGGTTGGCCGGGAACCAGTTAAGCAGAGTTTTTTTTTTTATCCACTTTTTCTCCCATTTTCTATATTTTCTCCCATCCCAATTTCGTATCATCCAATTCAACCCTCCCCTGTCACGAACGCTGTTTCTTGCCTCCCACAAGCCGGCTGCAATGTGGACTAAGTCATACATAGTACAAGCCCCCTCCGGTACTTGAGGTAACAGCAGTCGCATCTTTTCACCTGCGCAGCTCGATCTCTCAGTGGCGAGGAGTAACGCGTGGGAGGCTCACGCTGCCCCCGACACTTCCTGATTCTACTGCACAGGCGCACCAACCGACCTGTAGGAGTCGCTGTCCACAACGCCCGATCCCCACCCATCAGTTTCCCACCCCCTAATACGGCCAATGTGTATTAGTATGGACGGCCAGCTAAACTGAAAGCAATGTGGAGCGCTGGGCTCGAACAGGCGAGCCCAGCGTCTCTGCATTCGTGGCAAGCGCCTTGCCCACTACGCCACGTAGCCGCCCAGTTAAGCAGAGTTAAGGAATTTAGAATATCATTAAGTCAACTATCCAGTTTATTTTTATAGTGTAACGTTTGGCTATTTGAAGGAGAGCGAAAGAGAGACTTGTTACGCACGGCGCGAGTCAGTGACACTGTGCTCCGTTGTCTCGGAATGGGTTTGGTAGCTTTTTTTCTCCGTAGATCGTGCCGCGTTACCGTTTTAAAGTCGTAGGGAAGATTGATTTTATATGAAAACCGATTTATGTATAATTTAGCTAGCTCGCTAACTCTACTGGCATTAAAGCAAGCTTTCAGGAGGGGCGGGGCGGGCCGCCCCTTCAAGGCAATGGTAGGGGAAACACTGGGTTTAGGGTTATTCTGTAGGTTTAGGGTTATTCTGCATTGGAGGTTTAGATTCAAGATTCAAGAGGTTTATTCATCACATACAAGAAGACATATAGTGAAATGAAGGTGGCCATGCCCGCTTCGATTGTGCAACAAATACAAATAATAATAGAATAGAATATAAATAAATAAAATAGACATGATAAAAGTACTAAGATAAAATACAAAAGGTAATGAGTCCTATGTAGGGATGCACCGAAAATTCGGCTACCGAAAATTATCGGCCGAAAATGGTTAAAACGGCTCTTTCGGCTTTCGGCCGAAAGGGTTTTAGAACCGAAAATATATGACCGAAAGTCAAATAACGTGTTGTTGTGATGACGTCATCAAAACGCGACTACACTACAGACATACCGGTAGCATGCGCAACATGTAACGTGAGCAGCTTGGCAGCTCTTCCTGCATTCTACAGCCTGTGATAACTAACTCCTCTTGGGAGTAGGGATGCCCCCCGAAACCCGGTTCTAAACTAAATTAGAAAAAAACGGAGTATTGATCAGCTCCGACGTTAACGGTACTGCTATCAGTAGTCTAGGAGCGGATTAGCTACGGAGCTAACAGTGTACCATCCATCTGCGACGCAACGGTGGCAGCAACAGTGGACACTGAGTAATGTTAACTGTAGTATCCGAAACTTGTTGATGCCGTACGCTTCAGACGCTCTCAGTCTTTGAATCCTCCCGTTCCATATCCACGCACAAGAAAAGCACCGACCACGAAGTAGTATCAACTATTTAATGTCCAACTCGGGTTTACACGTTCTTGTTTCCTAATTATATATAGAGCAGCGAGATTAACAAAGTTTATCCAGAGAGAGAGATCTAAAAACTGTCTGGCTCCACTCTCTCATCACTTGGCCTGAACACCGGTAAAATCTGCGTTGTTTTCTTTCTAAACCAAAAGCTGTCACCTTGCCGCAGCTGACAGTAATCAATGACATCACCGTTATCCTGTCAAACTAAAAGTCCCTCGGCCTATCAGCCAAATATCCTGTAAGAAACAAACTAACAACAAAGAAAACATTTTAACTTCTATAATAATAATATCCATCTATTTATCCTATGAAATACAAGGCAAAAATGCTTTTCTATTAACTGCTATTAACTGAAATTACTCTTAATTACCAGACTAGGCATTTAGGCACCTACATTACCGGCCCCTAATTGTTATCAACGGCCTTGAAACAATTACCCAAAAATATAAACTTAAGGCGTCTAAATGTCATTTAACTTAAACATCACAATCTAAAGTCTCAAAATTAAACTAGACTGAAGAAGTGAAGCTCTTGATCTTCGCTCTGCCCATGACGGAGACTTGACTTCGGTTCATCATCTTTTTCTCCCCACCCGAGGTGAGGCTTTGCCTTCGGAATAAAGTTCATCAAAAGTCCTCAGACTCGTGAAGAAGGACGAGCTTGGTTATTGGGCGACGAAGCTCGTTGGTCTTGGTCTTGACTGTCACTTGGCGAACAAAACCTCTCTTGTCAGGAAAGGTCTCCACGATCCTCCCAAGTGGCCATGAATTTCTGGGCGAAGTATCATCCACGATCAGCACCACGTCACCTTTACTGAAGTTTCTTCTAGGTGTGGACCACCTTTGTCGTTCTTGGAGCTGGGTGAGGTACTCCTTGCACCAGCGTTTCCAAAAAACGTCTGTGATGTACTGAACTTGTCGCCATCTGCGTCTAGCGTACTGATCGTCTTTATTGAATACTCCGGGTGGTAGTTGGGGCTTGACCTTGAGTAGCAACAAGTGGTTGGGCGTTAAAGCCTCCAGGTCGTTGAGATCCGTCGATGCCTTTGTGATGGGTCTGCCGTTTATGATGGCTTCGGCTTCACACAACAGAGTGTGAAGCCCCTCCTCATCCAAGGTTTGTTCCTTCACTGTTGTATTTAGAACTTTCCGCACGGAACGGATCATCCTTTCCCAGCTCCCTCCGTGATGAGAGCCTGCTGGCGGGTTGAAGTGCCATTGGATACCTTTCTGCTGCAAGGTTTTCTCTATCTCGTTGGTATTCCACGTCTTCAACGCTTTCTTTAACTCAGTGTCAGCTGACCTGAGGTTGGTTCCATTATCCGAGTACATCTCTCTTACTTGTCCTCTTCTCGCAAGGAATCTCCTGATTGCGTTCAGGCATGCATCTGTGTCGAGTGAAGATGCTACCTCTAGATGCACGGCTCGTATAGCGAGACACGTAAAGATGACTCCGTATCTTTTTGCCTCCCCTCTTCCTCTTTTCACTAGGAATGGGCCGAAGTAATCAACGCCGACTCTTGTAAAGGGGGGGTCGTCTGGCAGGACCCTGCAGGTAGGTAGGTCTGCCATGAGTTGCTGTCCAGTTGTTCCATGTAGCCTTTTGCAGGTGACGCACTTATGCAAAAAACGTCTGATGGCTCCATTTGCTCCAGGTATCCAGAACCTTTGACGCAGCTGAGCCAACATGTGATTTCTTCCTGCGTGAGCTGTGTTGTCGTGAATATGTCTCAGCACAAGCCTTGTGATGTGCGAGTCTTTGGGCAAGATTACTTGCTGCTTGGCTTCGTCAGGCATTGCCGCTCGGCTCAGCCTTCCTCCTACTTTCATGATTCCATCCTCCAGTATTGGATTCAACTTGAAGAGTGAGCTACTTTTCTTCACCCTTCCTTGTTCCACTAGCATTGTCAAATCTTCTTTGAAGGTTCGTTTCTGGGTGTGCTTGACAATTTCTTTTTCTGCCACGGCTAGATCTTTGCAGGTGAGGCCTGTTCCTTGGAAAGCCTTTTTGAACCGGCTCACTTTGCTTTTTCCATCTGGTGCCTTTCTCTCTTCTTTCAGCTCTTTAAGCAGGACCTTCAGCTTCAGAAACCAGGCAACAGCGCGTTTAAGCCTTGTCCAGGATGAGAAATGGTTCATCAACTGTCCTGTTGCGTCTTTCGGCTCTTCCGCCTGAATGACATGCACTTGAGCTACTCCTTTGATCTCCAGATCATCGACGTCCAGCATTCCAGGATCTGGGTTCTTGGGCCACTGGTCTTGTAAACAGTGCAGGAAACTTGGTCCCGACAGCCAGTTTTGTTCCTTCAGGAATGCGTCGACAGTCTGTCCTCTTGAGACGAGATCTGCGGGGTTCACAGTGGTATTGACATACCTCCACTGTGAGGTCTGAGAATGCTCCAGGATAGCTATGACTCTATTAGTCACAAATGTCTTGAATCTTGTGCTTTCGCTGTTCAAGTACTTCAGCACAGCTGTGCTGTCGGTCCAAAAGATAGAATCTTGCAGCTCGAGTTCGAGCTCTTTCTTGAGAAACTTGTCCATCTTGACGGCAGCTACGGCCGCGGTCAGCTCCATCCTTGGTATGGTTGGAGACTTTAAGGGTGCGACCCTCGCCTTTGCCATCATCAGGGCAGTTTGAACTATGCCAGTCGCGTTGCGCAGTAGCAGGTAGCTTGTTGTTCCATAAGCCTCTAGACTTGCGTCGGCGAAGTGGTGGAGCTGTGCGGAGACTGGAGCTCCAAACTGCTTCGTCTTGATGCATCTGTCCACTCCGAAGTTCTCAAGCCTTTGCAGTCCTGAGATCCATTTTTCCCATGTCTGGATGACGTTATCTGGTAGCTCCTCGTCCCAGCCATACTTCTGCCTGCAGATATCCTGTAGGAGTATCTTGGCGGGCAGCACCACTGGAGCGAGAAACCCCAAAGGGTCGAAGATAGAGCTGACGAGGGAAAGCAGGCCTCTCCTAGTGTGCGGGCGATCTTTGAGGTTGATCTTGAACCTGAACTGGTCTGATTCGGCGCACCACTGGATCCCCAATGCTCTCTCCACCGGCAGGTTGTCTTCGTCTAAGTCCAGGTCTTGAAACCCTTGGGCTCTTTCTTCTTCGGGGATCGAGTTGAGCAACATTCGGCTATTGCTCGACCATTTCGTCAAGCGAAATCCACCTTTTGCCAACATCTTTCGTAAGCCAGCACAAAGAGTGATGGCTGTCTCTTCGTCGGCGGTCGACTTAAGACAGTCGTCGACGTAAAAGTTCTTCTTGACTGTTTTGGCTGCTTCAGGGCCAAACTCTTCCTCGTGATCCGTTGCACATTTCTGCAGTGCAAACGTTGCAACACTTGGCGATGATGTTGCACCAAAGATGTGGACTAACATCTTGTGTTCGACAAGTTTCTTTTCGTAGTTCCCTTCAGGCCACCAGAGGAATCTGAAGAGGTCGGTGTCTTCATCGCTGACTCTGACCTGGTGGAACATAGCCTCCACGTCGGCCATGACCGCCACGGTCTCTTGTCTGAACCTTGTCAGGACCCCTATTAGGGAGCTTGTCAGGTCCGGTCCCTGCAGAAGCTGCTGGTTCAGTGATGTTCCTTGAAAGCTTGCTCCGCAGTCGAAGACGACACGTAGATTCTTTTTAACTGGATGTCTGACTCCGTGGTGAGGCAGATACCACTTTCTTCCTTTTGCTGACTCCTGATCAGCGTTGTCGAGTCTCACAGCGTAGCCCTTCTTGAGGATATTATCCATGTACGCCACGTACTCTGTGCAAAATTTGTCGTCTTTCGAGAATCTTTTTCGTAGGTTCAGCGCACGTTGTTCGGCAACTGATCTGCTGTTGGGCAAGCACAGTGTTTTGTTCTTGACTGGCAGGCAAACACTGTAATGTCCGTCCACAAGTTTTGAGGATCGTGACACCATATTCATGAACTGGTGATCGTCCTTTGACATCTCGATGTCTTCATCTTGTCCGGCGTCCGGAAAGTCTACTTTGAACTGCTGCTGCCAAAGCTCGTCTAGCCTGGCGACTGAGATCCGATTTGCGGTCACTGCTGTCCGCTTGCTCTTCTGGCTTGCGTCACTTCCGCCTTTGAGCGGTCCATTAACTGTCCAGCCTAGGATCGTTCTGACGGCATATGGTCCTTTGTGCACGCTGCTCACCACTTGGAGCGGCTCCATTGCCTTCGGGACGTTTGCTCCTATGAGCAATCCAACCTGAGCTTGGATAGTGGGAAGCTTCACCTCCTTTAGGTGAGGCCATCGGCTGACATCCTCTTGCCGGGGAATGTTCTCCTTGGAGACGGGAATGGTTTTCCGAGAAAACACCTCTGGAAGCTCGATGAATTGTTTTCCATCCAGGCTGCTTATTTCCAGTCCATTCACAATATTTGTGTCCACAACAGATTCTGATCCCATTGTTCGCAGCAAGATGCTTGCTTTGCGTCCATCCATGTTCAGTTGTGAGATCAGCGACTCTGAGGCAAAAGTAGCTGAGCTACCCGGGTCCAGAAACGCGTACGTCGTTACTTCCTTGGTTCCCTTCTGTGCCTTGACGCGCACTGGAATAATCGAGAGGGCGCAATCCTCCTTTCCGGCCCCAGTGACACCGAAGGCCTCCATCATTTGTACAAGAGCACTTGTCACTTCTTGTTCCGTTGACTTCGCTTCCTCTTGAGAGTCTTTAGAGCGATCTTTAAAGTTGTAGTGAAGCAGTGTGGGGTGTTGTCGAGAGCATTCTTGACACTGCACTTTATCTGTGCAGCTGTTACTCATGTGACCATGTTTCAAACATGAAAAACATAGACCTTTGCCTTTTAGAAAGTCTATCTTCTCTTTGTGTGGTTTGCTCTTGAGTTTTCTACAAACTGTAAGGGTATGCTGCTCTCCGTTGCAATAGCCACAGGGCTTGCTGTTTGCGTCCACTGCAGCGGTTGGAGTCTTTGGTGTTGCACGTTCGTCGCTCTCCTTCATGCCTCTAGTCATTTCAGCCTTGGGGGAGTCAACTGCTGTAGCGTACACCTTTTGTGACTTGTGTGTCCTTGTCTTGTATTCTTTTGTTCTCTGTTGACTTGGTTCTTTTGTGGCTGTAGTGTTGTCCTTTATGTTTCCGTAGAGCGGGTGTAGAGCGTATCTAACTTGCTTGTTGACGAAGTCTACGAAATCCTTGAACCTTGCCCTTTTGTTGGTTCTTTCTTGTAAGTCGCAGGCGTGTCTTCTCCAAGATTCTCTGAGTCTGTACGGTAGCTTATTAGCCAGCGCTCTTATGTTGGATGCGTTTTCCAAGTCCTCCATGTAGCTTATATCCGTCATTGTGTTGGAGCAGCCTGTGAGGTACAATGCAAATGACTGTAATGCTGCACCGTCTTCAGGCTTGATTGTCTGCCACTCCAGAGCCTCTTTGATGTAGGCTTCCGCTATCTTGAAGTCGTCGCCGAAGAACTGTTTCAGCATTTGTTTAGCTTTGGTATAGCCTGCAGTAGGCTCCATGTGAATGCAGCTTTTGACCAGCTCATGTGGTTGTCCACTTGTGTACTGCAACAGAAACTGTAGTTTGAGAGAGTGGAGCCAGACAGTTTTTAGACAAAATGTAGTATCCGAAACTTGTTGATGCCGTACGCTTCAGACGCTCTCAGTCTTTGAATCCTCCCGTTCCATATCCACGCACAAGAAAAGCACCGACCACGAAGTAGTATCAACTATTTAATGTCCAACTCGGGTTTACACGTTCTTGTTTCCTAATTATATATAGAGCAGCGAGATTAACAAAGTTTATCCAGAGAGAGAGATCTAAAAACTGTCTGGCTCCACTCTCTCATCACTTGGCCTGAACACCGGTAAAATCTGCGTTGTTTTCTTTCTAAACCAAAAGCTGTCACCTTGCCGCAGCTGACAGTAATCAATGACATCACCGTTATCCTGTCAAACTAAAAGTCCCTCGGCCTATCAGCCAAATATCCTGTAAGAAACAAACTAACAACAAAGAAAACATTTTAACTTCTATAATAATAATATCCATCTATTTATCCTATGAAATACAAGGCAAAAATGCTTTTCTATTAACTGCTATTAACTGAAATTACTCTTAATTACCAGACTAGGCATTTAGGCACCTACATTAACGTTATGACGAGTTCATACTACACTACACGTATGAACTCGACATAACGTTAACGTTACTCCGTTTAAATGAAGTGTTTAATTAGCAGCAATCTGTTGTTGAAAATGTATCGTTAAACCGGAAATGGAAATGCGAGGACAGGAAGTCGTCATCAATCGTTGTAGTCTTTTAGTCTTAACAGTCTGGAATTAATGTATGCATTCAAAAGTGCTGAATAAATGTTTTATGGGCCCATAATAGTGATTATTAATATTATTTAAGTTGAGTTTAGCCATAATCAGGTAGCTAAAAAAAGAAAAAAAAACATATATATTTATATTAATCATTTTCGGCCTTTCGGCATTCGGTTTTCGGCCAACTGTTTCCTATTTTCGGTATCGGTTTCGGCCAAGAATTTCGGTGCATCCCTAGTCCTATGTACACTACTATACAATATACAGTTATACTCTATGTCACTATGCTATCCTAACTATATTACTATACAAAAACATCCAGTTATGTTTTTTCCTTAAAGTGACCCGTTTTCTTTCCTTTAAAGTGACCTGTTCTTATGTGTTTAAAGTGGGTATATACAATACAATAATTCTGTATTGGAGGTTTATGGTTATTCTGTATTGGAGGTTATTGGTTATTCTGTATTGGAGGTTATTGGTTATTCTGTATTGGAGGTTATTGGTTATTCTGTATTGGATGGTTAGGGTTTAGGTTTAGGAGACTGTGTTGGTTAGTGAAAGTGTTTGAGTTTTGAGATTTGCTATTGATTGTAATTAAGGTACATCTTCTCTGTGACCTCATCATCATTTATTTATTCGTACATGGAATTACCACAGTCTAACAACTTGATCAGTGTTGGGCGGCATCACGTTACTCAGTACTTTGTGCAACACGGTCTCATCAGGAAAGGTAAACAGACTGCACAACTGACACTACTGCCGGTCTCACAGCTATGGATGTTCTCCGTCAAACGAAAATAAGACGATGCCCCTTTTTCAATACGGTAGTTGGGTAATGCCAAATATTATGGTAAATGGTGCATTTATATAGCACTTTTATCCAAAGCGATTTACAATTTGTTCCTCACATTTCAGCATCTCTGTATTGTATTACTGATGCCTCCTTATTTATGTATTTTAAATATAT
This sequence comes from Notolepis coatsorum, assembly GCF_963971535.1. NCBI lineage: Eukaryota > Metazoa > Chordata > Actinopteri > Aulopiformes > Paralepididae > Notolepis > Notolepis coatsorum. Next base: position 1,374,186 of record NC_140171.1, read on the forward strand.
TTTGTTATTAGGCATATTAGACCAAGCCTTTCAATGGTTCTTACAACAAGCAGTCTTTCTGCTGAGCATGTTAGACCTAATAGATTTGTGTTGTCGATTATGTCTGGCAGCATCATGCTTTTTCTTTTTTTAAATTCATTTGTCGTGTTTTGTCAGTTAGTCACAATACACATCGCTGCTTACAACTAAGTTTCAATTACGATTTTGGCTTCCCACAATCATGAAAAAAAGAGAATCCAGATAAGCGATTATTGTGCCGCATGCCGTGTTGCTCTCATTTTGTCTTGTGTTGTAAATGCAGCGCACCCTTCCTTCACAGCGCTGCGCTCCGCCCCTCCTCCCCCTCACGCTCTAACAGTAGTTTCAGCTCGTGTTGAGCCACGGCGCTTTTCTCCAGTTATTTTGAAATGTCTTTGGTAACTTGTATCTTCAATCTTTCAAAATGTTCAGTTGCTATCGCTATCGGCTCTATCTTTAATCTTTCAAAATGTTCAGTTGCTATCGCTATCGGCTCTATCTTTAATCTTTCAAAATGTTCAGTTGCTATCGCTATCGGCTCTATCTTTAATCTTTCAAAATGTTCAGTTGCTATTGCATGCACTCATCTGTGTTTCACTACACACTTGAGTGCATGCTTACCAACTGTTAGTCTGCAACACTACTATCACCGACATCTAAGAAGGGAGATCCCCCCTTGAATGGCCCTTCTAAGGTTTCTCTCCTCCACACTGCCTGTGGAGCATTTTTCCCTATTGTTAGGTTTTAGTGAGTTTTTCCTTACCTTCACGTGGGGTATGTCTGGGAGTGCTTGCATTCTTTCATTTATTTGCATTTATTTTAAAAAATTTTGACCTTATGGTGTTCTTGTTCTGTTCTTGACTTATTGTTATGTTTTCTTCTTGACTTGTTTAAAGAAGACATGTACGGCCCATGGGGACATTAACGTGTGTTGTCGGGCCTTATAAATAAATTTGATTTGATTTGTAGAAGATGACAGAAAGGCAGTCTTTGGTAACTTGTAGAAGATGACAGAAATGTCTTTGGTAACTTGTAGAAGATGACAGAAAGGCAGCCTTTGGTAACTTGTATAAGATGACAGAAAGGCAGCCTTTGGTAACTTGTAGAAGACGACAGAAAGGCAGCCTTTGGTAACTTGTAGAAGACGACAGAAAGGCAGCCTTTGGTAACTTGTAGAAGATGACAGAAAGGCAGCCTTTGGTAACTTGTATAAGATGACAGAAAGGCAGCCTTTGGTAACTTGTAGAAGACGACAGAAAGGCAGTCTTTGGTAACTTGTAGAAGACGACAGAAAGGTATCCTTTGGTAACTTGTAGAAGAAGACAGAAAGGCAGTCTTTGGTAACTTGTAGAAGACGACAGAAAGGCAGCCTTTGGTAACTTGTAGAAGAAGACAGAAAGGCAGTCTTTGGTAACTTGTAGAAGACGACAGAAAGGCGGTCGTTTGTAACTTGTAGAAGACGACAGAAAGGCAGCCTTTGGTAACTTGTAGAAGATGACAGAAAGGCAGTCGTTGGTAACTTGTAGAAGACGACAGAAAGGCAGCCTTTGGTAACAGAAAGGCAGCCTTTGGTAACTTGTAGAAGATGACAGAAAGGCAGTCTTTGGTAACTTGTAGAAGATGACAGAAAGGCAGCCTTTGGTAACTTGTAGAAGATGACAGAAAGGCAGTCTTTGGTAACTTGTAGAAGATGACAGAAAGGCAGCCTTTGGTAACTTGTAGAAGATGACAGAAAGGCAGTCTTTGGTAACTTGTAGAAGACGACAGAAAGGCAGCCTTTGGTAACTTGTAGAAGAAGACAGAAAGGCAGTCTTTGGTAACTTGTAGAAGACGACAGAAAGGCAGCCTTTGGTAACTTGTAGAAGATGACAGAAAGGCAGTCTTTGGTAACTTGTAGAAGTCGACAGAAAGGCAGCCTTTGGTAACTTGTAGAAGACGACAGAAAAGCAGTCGTTGGTAACTTGTAGAAGACGACAGAAAGGCAGCCTTTGGTAACTTGTAGAAGATGACAGAAAGGCAGCCTTTGGTAACTTGTAGAAGATGACAGAAAGGCAGCCTTTGGTAACTTGTAGACGATGACAGAAAGGCAGTTGTTGGTAACTTGTAGAAGATGACAGAAAGGCAGTCGTTGGTAACTTGTAGAAGATGACAGAAAGGCAATCGTTGGTAACTTGTAGAAGATGACAGAAAGGCAGCCTTTGGTAACTTGTAGAAGATGACAGAAAGGCAGTCTTTGGTAACTTGTAGAAGAAGACAGAAAGGCAGCCTTTGGTAACTTGTAGAAGACGACAGAAAGGCAGCCTTTGGTAACTTGTAGAAGATGACAGAAAGGCAGTCTTTGGTAACTTGTAGAAGACGACAGAAAGGCAGCCTTTGGTAACTTGTAGAAGATGACAGAAAGGTATCCTTTGGTAACTTGTAGAAGATGACAGAAAGGCAGTCGTTGGTAACTTGTAGAAGATGACAGAAAGGCAGTCGTTGGTAACTTGTAGAAGATGACAGAAAGGCAGTCTTTGGTAACTTGTAGAAGACGACAGAAAGGCAGCCTTTGGTAACTTGTAGAAGACGACAGAAAGGCAGCCTTTGGTAACTTGAAGAAGACGACAGAAAGACAGTCTTTGGTAACTTATAGAAGATGACAGAAAGGCAGTCTTTGGTAACTTGTAGAAGATGACAGAAAGGTCTTTGGTAACTTGTAGAAGATGACAGAACGGCAGTCTTTGGTAACTTGTAGAAGACGACAGAAAGGCAGCCTTTGGTAACTTGTAGAAGATGACAGAAAGGCAGTCGTTGGTAACTTATAGAAGATGACAGAAAGGCAGTCTTTGGTAACTTGTAGAAGATGACGGAAAGGTCTTTGGTAACTTGTAGAAGACGGCAGAAAGGCAGTCTTTGGTAACTTGTAGAAGAAGACAGAAAGGCAGTCTTTGGTAACTTGTAGAAGACGACAGAAAGGCAGCCGTTGGTAACTTATAGAAGATGACAGAAAGGTATCCTTTGGTAACTTGTAGAAGACGACAGAAAGGCAGCCTTTGGTAACTTGTAGAAGACGACAGAAAGGCAGCCTTTGGTAACTTGTAGAAGACGACAGAAAGGCAGCCTTTGGTAACTTGTAGAAGATGACAGAAAGGCAGCCTTTGGTAACTTGTAGAAGACGACAGAAAGGCAGTCTTTGGTAACTTGTATAAGATGACAGAAAGGCAGTCTTTGGTAACTTGTAGAAGACGACAGAAAGGCAGTCTTTGGTAACTTGTAGAAGACGACAGAAAGGCAGCCTTTGGTAACTTGTAGAAGAAGACAGAAAGGTCTTTGGTAACTTGTAGAAGATGACAGAACGGCAGTCTTTGGTAACTTGTAGAAGATGACGGAAAGGTCTTTGGTAACTTGTAGAAGATGGCAGAAAGGCAGCCTTTGGTACCTTGTAGAAGTTACAGGTGAAAACTACTGACGTGAAGCTGTTTGGTCTCAACAGCGGCATTGTTGACATTTACCAAACGAGACCATTTCTAAATGTAACCTACTGTATGTGAACAAACGTGAACGGTAATCAGTCCTTTAACCCCACGATATGATATTATCATCACAATACTAGAGTCATGATATTGTAATACCACGATATGTTGTGATTTATTACCTTTTCAACTGCAAATCATGTCCCCAATGGAAAACATTCAACATCTGCAATAAGAATATCATCTGTTTCATCTAACAAGATCATTTTAATATCTACATCATCTGTTTCATCTAACAAGATCATTTTAATATCTACATCATCTGTTTCATCTAACAAGATCATTTTAATATCTACATCATCTGTTTCATCTAACAAGATCATTTTAATATCTACATCATCTGTTTCATCTAACAAGATCATTTTAATATCTACATCATCTGTTTCATCTAATAAGATCATTTTAATATCTACATCATCTGTTTCATCTAACAAGATCATTTTAATATCTACATCATCTGTTTCATCTAATAAGATCATTTTAATATCTACATCATCTGTTTCATCTAATAAGATCATTTTAATATCTACATCATCTGTTTCATCTAACAAGATCATTTTAATATCTACATCATCTGTTTCATCTAACAAGGTCATTTTAATATCTACATCATCTGTTTCATCTAATAAGATCATTTTAATATCTACATCATCTGTTTCATCTAACAAGGTCATTTTAATATCTACATCATCTGTTTCATCTAATAAGATCATTTTAATATCTACATCATCTGTTTCATCTAACAAGATCATTTTAATATCTACATCATCTGTTTCATCTAATAAGATAATTTTAATATCTACATCATCTGTTTCATCTAACAAGATCATTTTAATATCTACAACATCATCTGTTTCATCTAACAAGATAATTTTAATATCTCCATCATCTGTTTCATCTAATAAGATCATTTTACATCATATGTTTAATCTAATAAGATAATTTTACATAATCTGTTTAATCTAATGATGTTTTTTATTGCAGTAAAATGGGATTGTCAAGCGAAAGAAACATTGATACTTTGTGCCGGTCGTCGTGTCGATATAATATTCGGCACGCAAAGTATCACGATATATATCGCTGTATGGATGTTTCCCCCGCTGTGGACTGAGGGGATGCGTGTGTTTGTTTGGCCGTGTGTTCCAGGACTTCTACGACGAGCAGGGCGTGTTCTCCGAGAGCTTCTGGCCCCAGAGCGAGCCGCCCCAGACCATGCCCTTCAACCCCCGAGGGCGGGGGGGCAACAAGCCCCTCTCCCCCCCGCCGCCCACGCAGAACATCAACAACCAGGTGGGTTCTCCTCCTTGTCCACCGTCGAGGATCCATGCAAAGGTATGGATCTCTACTGCGAAACTAAATACAGTCACCTAGGCCTGCCCCCCCGACTGTCTGAAGAAGTCGACTGAAGGCTAATCTGGCAATTGGTCCACTGATGGATACGTCTTGATATATATCTAGTGTGTGAAATCCTCGTTCTGTGCCCGTTTTCTTAGGCAGTTAGCCTCGATGGTATGTGCGCTAGGGCTGCAACTAATGACTATTTTGGTAGTCGACTAATCTGTCGATTTATTTTTTCGATTAGTCGACTAATCGAAAAACAATTATATACAAAAAAATATATATATATTATTATTATTTTATTTTTTTGCACTACCTATCTTTGTGAAAGTGGCTTCTCAGCTCTGGTCCAGCTGAAGACAGCAGAGGACTACGGCTCCTTTCGATCGATTAGTCGACTATTCGAGGTCAGCCCTACTATCATGTAAGAATAGTATTAGAATAGAAAGAAAATAATATAGTGATATGATATTTTATCCCTAGTTCATGATACCTCAGTGATGCCTTCACAGCAGTAACTAACGCTACCTGCCTTAGTGGGGGAAGGTTGTGTGGTTGCCATGGTTACAGAGGTATCGATTTACAACGGTATAAGAAGGAACACAAATACCCCTTTCCCACCGATTTTCTGAACCATAATTGAATATCGCTCTGTTATCGGGGGACACGTGGGGGGGGCCCTTAATCATGGGCCACGCACGCGATACGTAAACGGCTGTTATTGATCAGTTGGACAAGACGAGCTAAATCACACCTCTGGCGAACACAGGTTAACCGTCTGTAGTGTGGTAGTGAAAGGTTAACCGTCTGTAGTGTGGTAGTGAAAGGTTAACCTGTAGTGTGGCAGTGAAAGGGTTAACCGTCTGTAGTGTGGTAGTGAAAGGTTAACCTTCTGTAGTGTGGCAGTGAAAGGGTTAACCTTCTGTAGTGTGGTAGTGAAAGGTTAACCGTCTGTAGTGTGGTAGTGAAAGGTTAACCTTCTGTAGTGTGGCAGTGAAAGGGTTAACCTTCTGTAGTGTGGTAGTGAAAGGTTAACCTTCTGTAGTGTGGTAGTGAAAGGGTTAACCTTCTGTAGTGTGGTAGTAAAGGGTTAACCTTCTGTAGTGTGGTAGTGAAAGGGTTAACCTTCTGTAGTGTGGTAGTGAAAGGTTAACCGTCTGTAGTGTGGTAGTGAAAGGGTTAACCTTCTGTAGTGTGGTAGTGAAAGGTTAACCGTCTGTAGTGTGGTAGTGAAAGGGTTAACCTTCTGTAGTGTGGTAGTGAAAGGGTTAACCTTCTGTAGTGTGGTAGTGAAAGGTCAACCGTCTGTAGTGTGGTAGTGAAAGGGTTAACCTTCTGTAGTGTGGTAGTGAAAGGTTAACCGTCTGTAGTGTGGTAGTGAAAGGGTTAACCTTCTGTAGTGTGGTAGTGAAAGGGTTAACCTTCTGTAGTGTGGTAGTGAAAGGTTAACCGTCTGTAGTGTGGTAGTGAAAGGGTTAACCTTCTGTAGTGTGGTAGTGAAAGGTTAACCGTCTGTAGTGTGGTAGTGACAGGGTTAACCTTCTGTGGTGTGGTAGTGAAAGGGTTAACCTTCTGTAGTGTGGTAGTGAAAGGTTAACCTTCTGTAGTGTGATAGTAAAGGGTTAACCTTCTGTAGTGTGGTAGTGAAAGGTTAACCTTCTGTAGTGTGATAGTAAAGGGTTAACCTTCTGTAGTGTGGTAGTGAAAGGTTAACCTTCTGTAGTGTGATAGTAAAGGGTTAACCTTCTGTAGTGTGGTAGTGAAAGGGTTAACCTTCTGTAGTGTGGTAGTGAAAGGTTAACCTTCTGTAGTGTGATAGTAAAGGGTTAACCTTCTGTAGTGTGGTAGTGAAAGGTTAACCGTCTGTAGTGTGGTAGTGAAAGGGTTAACCTTCTGTAGTGTGGTAGTGAAAGGGTTAAATCTGCTGTTTGGGCTGGTCTCAGATCAGCTCGGTCTGTGATGGAGGAGGTGCCCGGTGGGAATCCACTGACCCCCGGTCTGTTAGCAGGAAGGAAAAAGCAACTCTTTTTCTCCCGAAGTATTTATGACCTCCACTCCAGACTCGGTTCAAGTTCAAGTTCTGTTTTATTTGTCACATATAAGGTAGCCTACATGTACATTACAGTGAAATGCTTGGTTCTGTATGAGCCTCCTAAGATTATGCTTCATACAGTAAAAAAAAAGTAAAAAGAGTAAAGACCAAACACTATACAAAATATACAATATACAAAACTAAAGTACAAAATGCAAACAAAATGCAATAATGAGGTGTAGTGCGAATCTTTTAGTGATAAATAAAAAAATAAAATATGGTGTTGACTTAAAAAGTGTTTATTAGGGATGCACCGAATATTCGGCCACCCGAACATATCGGCCGAAAATGGTTAAAAAAAATGCCCGTTACTGTAGTCCAGGAGTCTGTTGTCCAGGGTGTTGCTAGGTAACCAGACAGGACTCCATTACTGTAGTCCAGGAGTCTGTTGTCCAGGGTGTTGCTAGGTAACCAGACAGGACTCCATTACTGTAGTCCAGGAGTCTGTTGTCCAGGGTGTTGCTAGGTAACCAGACAGGACTCCATTACTGTAGTCCAGGAGTCTGTTGTCCAGGGTGTTGCTAGGTAACCAGACAGGACTCCATTACTGTAGTCCAGGAGTCTGTTGTCCAGGGTGTTGCTAGGTAACCAGACAGGACTCCATTACAGTAGTCAAGGAGTCTGTTGTCCAGGGTGTTGCTAGGTGACCAGACAGGACTCCATTACTGTAGTCCAGGAGTCTGTTGTCCAGGGTGTTGCTAGGTGACCAGACAGGACTCCATTACTGTAGTCCAGGAGTCTGTTGTCCGGGGTGTTGCTAGGTGACCAGACAGGACTCCATTACTGTAGTCCAGGAGTCTGTTGTCCAGGGTGTTGCTAGGTAACCAGACAGGACTCCATTACAGTAGTCAAGGAGTCTGTTGTCCAGGGTGTTGCTAGGTAACCAGACAGGACTCCATTACTGTAGTCCAGGAGTCTGTTGTCCAGGGTGTTGCTAGGTAACCAGACAGGACTCCATTACTGTAGTCCAGGAGTCTGTTGTCCAGGGTGTTGCTAGGTAACCAGACAGGACTCCATTACTGTAGTCCAGGAGTCTGTTGTCCGGGGTGTGCTAGGTAACCAGACAGGACTCCATTACTGTAGTCCAGGAGTCTGTTGTCCGGGGTGTTGCTAGGTGACCAGACAGGACTCCATTACTGTAGTCCAGGAGTCTGTTGTCCAGGGTGTTGCTAGGTGACCAGACAGGACTCCATTACAGTAGTCCAGGCGGGAGGTGATGCATAACGTCTGACCACATGAGGTTAATATTTACTCTCCTAGTCTCTTCAGAATAGAATAGAGTAGAAATACTTTAATTATCCCGAGGGACATTTGACACTACAAATCGCTCACATTAAACATTTAGACGGAACACACGTCACGAATAAGAATAACAAAACAAATTGCCTAAGAATAAGAATAGAATAAAATGTACAGTAAAAATATACAGGAGTCTACTGTCATTGTAATATAGCAACAAGGTCATTCACACATCTTGAACAGAAACGAGGTATAATTGTGAAATAATTATCCAACATGTCCACACTGGCTGCACCTCCCAGAGCGAAGTCACCAGACACAACTAGTTACACGAGAGAGAGAGAGAGAGAGAGAGAGAGAGAGAGAGAGAGAGAGAGAGAGAAGAGAGAGAGAGAGAGAGAGAGAGAGAGAGAGAGAGAGAGAGAGAGAGAGAGAGAGAGAGAGAGAGAGAGAGAGAGAGAGAGAGAGAGAGAGAGAGAGAGAGAGAGAGAGAGAGAGAGAGAGAGAGAGAGAGAGAGAGAGAGAGAGAGAGAGAGAGAGAGAGAGAGAGAGAGAGAGAGAGAGAGAGAGAGAGAGAGAGAGAGAGAGAGAGAGAGAGAGAGAGAGAGAGAGAGAGAGAGAGAGAGAGAGAGAGAGAGAGAGAGAGAGAGAGAGAGAGAGAGAGAGAGAGAGAGACCTCCTCGTGAGAGCCACCTAGAATTAAATGTAGAGGATACACACACATAATCCCTCTGTCTTCACTATACCCCCTACAGGGGCGCTTTACCTCCTCCCTCCCTCTCTCTCTGATCTATTCTCTTTCTATTTAGCCTTGTTCAGGAGTTTTTGGGTCTCTCTCCCTCCTCTCTCTCCTCTCCCTCCCTCTCTCTCTCTCTCTCTCTCTCTCCTCTCTCTCCTCTCCCTCTCTCTCTCTCTCTCCTCTCTTCTCTCTCTCTCTCCCTCTCTCTCCCTCTCTCTCTCTCTCTCCTCTCTCTCCTCTCTCTCCTCTCTCCTCTCCCTCCTCTCCTCTCCCTCCTCTCTCTCTCTCTCTCTCCCAGTCCCCCCCTCTCTCCTCTCTCTCTCTCTCCTCTCCCTCCTCATTTAATTATTTTTCTTTATTAGACTCCTGCTACCGTTTGACTTCTAAAGACATCTAAACCAACATCATAATAATTATAATTATACACTACTCCTCTCTGCCACCATTTTTTGTCCACATCATTCTGCTCTAATAGTTCAAGTTTCACGTTTCTTTATTAGTTGTCATACAGAAATACAGAATACCTTTGTATGAAATGCTTCTTTCTGTACATACAGTATATGACTCTTTCAGCTCTAATAGATACAATAATATGACTCATTCGGCTCTTAATACATTATTACATTTACATTTAGTCATTTAGCTGACGCTTTTATCCAAAGCGACTTACAAGTTCTGTACGACAAGTCATCAGGAAGGGTACAACTCTATCAGCTGAGCAACAATGTTCATCAAGTGTTGAGTGCTACAGTGTAGGTTAGTTTATTAGGACAAGTGCATGACAGTAAGGTTAGTTAGGGTTAGATTTTATTTTATTTTTTCATTTAAAAAAAAAATGTAAGATATTGGTTGAAGAAGTGCGTCTTTAGTCGACGGTGAAAGATTGGACAGGTTTCGGCTGTCCTAACTGGGGTGGGTAGTTCGTTCCATCATTGTGGGGCAAGGACTGAGAATAGGCGGCTTCTCTTTGATGACCCTCCCGGAGCTCGGGATACAATCAATCAATCAATCAATCAATCAAATGTATTTATATAGCACATTTAGACATGCCACTTGTCAACCAAAGTGCTTCACATAGCTAAGAACAAAGAAAAATATAGAATAAACAGAAAAAACAACCAACGGATAGACAAGGAAACAAAACAACACCTCAACAAGCAAGGCGAGGGTCAGAGTGAGTCAGGTGAGACAGTCAGTGGTGCGTTGGTGATTTTCCCGCGCATGCGCATAGATGTTCCCTCGCGTGCGCACAGAATAAAGACGATGCCTAATTGCCTCTAGGAATGGAACGTAACACATTTCATTCACAAGTTTTGTGTGAATGTATCCGAGGAGGACGTATTTGAACACACCTGACGACCTGAGCTATTTGTTTTTATTTATTTTTTTACTTTTATTTATAGCATTTTCAGCTTTTTCTGGCCACGCAGAGAGCGAGAGGAGAGAGAAGAGGGAGAGGAGAGAGGAGGGAGACAGGAGGGAGGAGGGAGAGGAGAGAGGGGAGGGAGAGGAGAGAGGAGGGAGAGGAGAGAGGGGAGGGAGAGGAGAGAGGAGGGAGAGAGAGGAGAGAGAGAGGAGAGAGAAGAGGGAGAGGAGGGAGAGGAGAGAGAGGAGGGAGAGGAGGGAGAGGAGAGAGGAGAGAGAGGAGGGAGAGGAGAGAGGAGAGAGAGGAGGGAGAGGAGAGAGAGGAGGGAGAGGAGGGAGAGGAGGGAGAGGAGAGAGGAGAGAGAGGAGGGAGAGGAGGGAGAGGAGAGAGAGGAAGGAGAGGAGAGAGAAGAGCGAGAGGGAGAACGGGAGGAGAGGTAGGGAAGACATGCGGCAAATGGTCGCGGGACTGGGAGACAACCCGGGACGACCGATTTGCGACTCAGCGCGCTATGTGGTGTGCTACTGGAGCGGCGACCTGAGCTATTGTTATGCAAGGTAGCCCGGTGGGTACTTGGCGAGTTGGCGCATGAGTCGAGCGCAGCGCATACTTGTGTGCCCGCGCGTGCTCCTGCTCACAGACCTGGTGGAACGCCGTGCAACCCCGTCCCGTGACCAACGCACCCCTGGATACAGTATATGACTCTTCTACACGTACATACATACGTCTCTGCTGCTCTAACACACACAGAGCTGTGAAATACTTCTGTAACATTGTGATGTTTGATTTGATTTGATTCGGATCCCCATTGATTGATTGATTGATTGAAAACTTTATTAACAGATTGCAGAATGGGTACAATACAGTACAGCTCAATACACACAATTGTTAAGGGGATGCAGACCAGAGAAAGACTTTCGTCTTGTTTACACCAGGGTCCCCCATTTTCAATTCATCAGGACATTATGACATACATGACATACAGATAGTCAGTACTGCTACAATCTATACATTTATGACATACCAGATTTGCAAATACAGTACTGTTTGTGATACAGAAGGTGTCAAGAAAAGGGAGTATATACATTTGACGTAGAAACTGTACATTGGAGGAGGTTGGGTGGGGGGGGGTTGGGTACACTGGGATATTGACAACCATACTGGGTAATTTACATTGGAGGGGGGGGGGGGGGGGGGGGGGCACATTGTATAAACAAGCAAAACTGTACATTGAGGGGGGGGGGGGGGGGGACTCTGTACAAACAAACAAAATTGTACATTGGACTATTGACAACCATACTAGGTAAATGACTGTACATTGGAGGGGGTTGGGTTAGGATATTTACAGGGGCCAGTGTTGAATTGCAGTCTCCCGTAGGTGTCTCTTGAGAGAGGTTTTGAAAGTGGGTAGTGATCCACATTCCTTTACAGCTTTGGGGTAGGGCGTTCCACATTGATGTGGCATAATTGCGAAACGTGTTAGTCCCTTATTTGAGCCGAATCTGGGTTTAACATGATTTGTGGAGCTCCCTCTGGTGTTGTGATCGTGGTATTCACTGACCTTTGGGAAGTATTTTGCCATGTACATGGGTACCTTGGTCGTGTAGTGTATCTTGTAGACCAGGCCCATTGCAAGTTGCTGTACTCTGTCATCTACTCTAAGCCATCCTAGGTTGTCAAAGTGGGCAGGGGTGAGGTGGGTTCTAGGAGTAAGGTCAAGCAGTAGTCTGACCAGTTTGTTTTGAGATGTTTGTAATTTTGTTTTTAGCGCCTTTGAGGTGCTTTGGTACCATGAGGTGCAAGCATAGTCGTAGTACCCCTGAATGAGTGCTCCTGCCAGAGTCTTCAGGGTATTCTTGTTTACCAGAGAGGAGATCCGGTACAAGAATCGAGTTCGTTGGTTGACTTTTTTTATTACATTGGATGCCATTTTGTCACAGGAGAGATTAGCCTCTAGGATGGAACCCAGGTAGGTAATTTCATCTTTCCTTGTGACAATATTGTCACCCACTGTAACTGAGAAGCCGTCGGTCTTGCTGAGTTTGTTATTTGAACCGAAGAGAATGGACTCTGTTTTGCCCATGTGTAATGATAGTTTGTTATCAGCGAGCCATATGCAGATTCTGCCTAGTTCAGAGCTGAGGGTTTTTTCAACCTGTAACTTGTTCTTGTCAGAGACCAGCAGGGCTGAGTCGTCCGCAAACAGGAACAAGTTGCAGTCACAAGCTGACGACATGTCATTTGCATAAATTAGGAACAGTAGCGGTCCTAGTATGCTTCCTTGTGGAACACCACAGCTCACTGTGAGAGGGGGGGATAGGGTACCGTTTACCTCCACCATCTGTTCCCTCCCCTCAAGGTAGGATTGCATCCAGCTCACTGATAGACTATCAAAACCAATTGCTTTTAGCTTGTCAATCAGAATGGAGTGATTGACCGTGTCAAAGGCCTTTTGTAGGTCCAGCATGACCATGCCGCAGTATTTGCCTGCGTCCACCTCTTGTTTGATGTGGTCATTCAAATAGAGAAGGCATGTGTCAGTGGAGTGGGATGTTCTGAAGCCAGATTGGAATTCGTAGATTAGATTTTTTTCCGCTAGGTACTTTTCGACCTGTTCGTAGACTATTTTTTCCATGACTTTCGAGATGGAGGTGAGAATAGAAACAGGGCGGTAGTTGCCTGGGTCTAATTTGCTGTCCTTTTTGTGCAGAGGGGTCACCCTCGCAATTTTGAAGTCCTTGGGGATGTGTCCCTGTTTTATGGAGAGGTTTATTATGTGTGTGATGATTGGGGTGATGGCGGCTGCTGAGTCTCTGAGGAATTTGGAGGGGATGTTGTCATGGCCAGTGGCCTTGTTAGGTTGGAGGGCGCTCAGTTTATTGAGTACCTCATCTGTTGTTACCATTTCTAGCTTGAAGTCGTCCTTGCGGACCCCTAGGTTTTTGTAGTAAGCTACTATGTGTTCTACCCCCATAACCATACAAAAACAATTATTATTGCAAAACAAAATTATTAAAAGTCAGTACTCAACACACAATGCATAATGAAACTAACAATTAAGATGGCTAAAATTACATGCGAGCACAGAAACAGAAAAAAAAAAAAAAAAGTTAATCTACTGTAAATGCAGCAGAGGTTTTGAGGCAGGTTATGAATGTGTTAGTGAACGGGTCAAATGTGAGGAACCCAATTTTATTTTTTTTAAGTTCTATATAAATGCGCCATTTACCGTTTAAACTGACCTCAGTGTTTACGTTCCATCTTCGTCATTGTTCATCACACACAAATGCGGGTTCAGTTCAGGGGGGCGTGATCGACGACCACCAGCGCCATTTGCAATTGAAACCGCTCTCCTGTCGTAATTAACACACGTATAGCCGGTGTTAAGGACCGGGGTGCGTTGGGACCTCGACCACATTTGCAATTGAAAAGTTCTCCGCAGACGACTGCATGTGACCGTTAACCCTTTCACTACCACACTACAGAAGGTTAACCCTTTACTATCACACTACAGACGGTTAACCCTTTACTACTACACTACAGACGGTTAACCCTTTACTGTCACACTACAGACGGTTAACCCTTTACTACCACACTACAGACGTTAACCCTTTACTACCACACTACAGACGTTAACCCTTTACTATCACACTACAGACGGTTAACCCTTTACTATCACACTACAGACGGTTAACCCTTTACTACCACACTACAGACGGTTGACCCTTTACTACCACACTACAGACGGTTAACCCTTTACTACCACACTACAGACGGTTAACCCTTTACTACCACACTACAGACGGTTAACCCTTTACTATCACACTACAGACGGTTAACCCTTTACTACCACACTACAGACGGTTAACCCTTTACTACCACACTACAGACGGTTAACCCTTTACTATCACACTACAGACGGTTAACCCTTTACTATCACACTACAGACGGTTAACCCTTTACTATCACACTACAGACGGTTAACCCTTTACTACCACACTACAGAAGGTTACCCTTTTACTATCACACTACAGACGGTTAACCCTTTACTACCACACTACAGACGGTTAACCCTTTACTATCACACTACAGACGGTTAACCCTTTACTATCACACTACAGACGGTTAACCCTTTACTATCACACTACAGACGGTTAACCCTTTACTATCACACTACAGACGGTTAACCCTTTACTACCACACTACAGAAGGTTACCCTTTTACTATCACACTACAGACGGTTAACCCTTTACTACCACACTACAGACGGTTAACCCTTTACTACCACACTACAGACGGTTAACCCTTTACTATCACACTACAGACGGTTAACTCTTTACTATCACACTACAGACGGTTAACCCTTTACTATCACACTACAGACGGTTAATCGGTCGTCAGGTGTGTTCAAAATACGTTCTCAGATACATTCACACAAAACTTGTGAATGAAATGTGTTACATTCCATTCGTAGAGGCAATTAGGCATCGTCTTTATTCTGTGCTTATGCGCGGGTGCAACCAGCTTTGAAATCAGCAACGCAACACTGGTGATAGTAAAGGCTTCACCTTCTGTAGTGTGGTAGTGAAAGGGTTAACCCTTTGTCGTGTGGCAGTGAAAGGGTTAACCGTCTGTATTGTCACAGTGAAAGGGTTAAAGAGACGTCTCTCTCTCTCTCCGCTGTTCCTCCCCAGCTCCTGTTCCAGTACCCAGTGAGCCAATCGCAGCCCACGCCGTTCTTTGTGGGCGGGCCCATGGGCATCGACGGAATGGCGGGATCGGAGCCCGGCCAGCAGGCCCCTCCCCCGGCGCCCATGACCCCGGCGCCCACCCCCTCCACCTCCGCGGGCCCCTCCCCTTCCTCCCAGGGATCCGAGACCTCCTTCGACTGCACTCACTGTGGCAAATCCTTACGTTCCAGGAAGAACTACAGCAAGCACATGTTCATCCACTCTGGTGAGTCCAGATCCACACCGCCGCCATAATAATAATAATAATAATAATAATACACTTTATTTGTATAGCACCTTTCATACAGAAACTGCAGCTCAAAGTGCTTCACAACAGAAAAAAGACGGGCATAAAATGAGCACATAAAGTGCAGACGTATAAAATCACAGTTTTTCACATTAGGATCTAACATCACAACAGGCCACCTAGTTTATGGTTTGATTCAGTTTTAAAGAGACAATAATAAAAAGAGTAAGATAGAATAGACAGAGTAAAATAGTGCAATAAAATAGTAGAATATAGTCGATCAAATTAGGGCTGACCCCTATTAGTCGAATAGTCGACTAATCGGTCGAAAGGAGCCGTAGTCGACTGCCAACCTCTTAGTCGAATACAAAAAAAAGAAAAGAAATTATATATATATATTTATCATTCTTTCCAAAAGAAAAGAGGCCTAGAAGCGTGGCTAACGCTAATGGCACGCATACCAGAGGCTAACTGCCTACGAAAACAGGCACAGAGGCACTGAAAGAGGATTTCACCATCTAATGAACACACTAGACTAGACACATATCAAGATGTATCCATCAGTGGACCAATTGCATGCTTTTGCAGAGGACAAGAAGCCTTCAGTCGACTCCTTCAGACATTAAGCACCCCCCACAGCCCAAATGGAATGATAAAAAATATATATATACCGTATATTATACTTTTTTATTTATTTTTTTTAGTCTACTAATAGTCGACTAACCAAATCCTTAGTCGGGGACAGCCCTAGATAAAGTAAATGTTTACAGTGCAATAAAATAGTTCTGGATTACTGTTCAACAGTTCAAAGTCGTCTTTACCTTCTGTTTGGTATCCACAGTTTAAAACCTGACAGTCTTCCCTCCTGTTTGATACCCACTTTGACCCTTCAAACCTCCCACTCAGGGCAAACCTCCCACCCAGGGCGCAGTTCCCTCTCTCAGGGCGCAGTTCCCTCTCTCAGGGTGCAGTTCTGGGCCTGGGTCTTACACAGTTTTAAAGCCTGACCGTCTCTTGTTTGATACCCACACAGTTTAATACCTGACAGTTTTGAACCTGTAATAAAAAGTAATAGACGGAGTCAAATAATAGTCAAGTCAAGTCAAGTCAAGTACATTTTTATTTATATAGCACATTTCTAGGCAGCGGCAGCTGGCACCAAAGTGCTTCACAGGCAGGTTGATAAAAGAGAAAAATATTACGATGCAAGATATAAAATTTAAAAACACAGTAAAACAATGAATGTAATAAAAGTGGGGGGGAGGAGGCCAGGGAGAACAGGTAGGTTTTTAAAAGTGATCTAAAAACCGGCACGGTCTGAGCGGCCCGTACTTTGAGGGGGAGGCTGTTCCACAGTAATACAGTGCAATAAAATAGTAGAATAGAATAGATAGTAAAATTATGCAATAGAAGTCCATAGGAGTCATGGCTAGAAGGTATTCGCCACGTTGACACCTACACAGCCGCCATAGGAGTCACGGCTAGAAGGTATTTGCCACGTTGACACCTACACAGCTCGATCGCAACGACCATGTATAACGTACTCCAGAATGTTTGCCGTTGGTGACGATCAAAGCATCAAAAAACGCCAACGCTTTTAGTAAAATTCACGTATTGCTCCATAGCACCGTTTTCTGGAATTAGCCAGGATCACTCTGAAACTATACTTATATTCACCACGGTATAACACGTGAATGTATACATGAACATTTTTATTTTTTTCTCATATTGAACGATGGATATACAGTAGGCCTACTGTAGCCTACTGTGTACAGACGGTTTCAAACTGTATATTAAATTATAAAGCAAACTAAATAAATGGACTAGAGAAAAAGAAATCTCAATTTGGTCAGTATTGTCATTTGGACAAGCAACGCCATTACTTTAAGTTGCAGGCAAGAAAGACAAGTCTGTCCACTGTCTGGTTTTAAAGCTGCCCTGTTGCAGGTCACAATTTTTTTATTATCGATTATTAAAATATATTGTGTAGGGCTGTCTTAAATACTTCGAAGCTTCGAAGCTTCGTTCGATGGGCATGGGATTCGAATATGAAAATACAATTCGATTGTGTAAAAAAAAAATGAATTTATTTTTTATTTTTATTTTTTTGCAAAATCAACTGCCTCTCTTTGTTAACTACAACAAGCAATGCTGTTTGTTATTTAAGATGAGGTCGGACTCGGCACTGACAGATTTGTGTTCATTGTGCTGCTTTTATAAAGCCTCAAATGACTGCTTACAATATTTCATGGAAGCAAAGTGTTTAGTTTGTCTAAGATTTTAAAAGGTTTAAACTTTACAGCACTGACAAAGTGGAACAAAGTGCTGTACAAGTCCCACAACATTAAAAAAATAAAAAGTAATAATAAAAAATAAAAAAAAATCTTTGAAGCTTCGAATTAAAATCGAATCTCGAAGCTTCGAATTCCCTAATATTGTGATAATTATCGTTTTATCGCCCAGCCCTACGTGTGTGTCTATCTGTGTGTTTATATCTGTGTGTCTTATGTGTGTGTCTGTGTGTGTTTATGACTGTGTGTCTGTGTATGTGTGTGTGTGAATGAATGAATGAATGAAAACTTTATTTAACAGATTGCAGAATGGGTACAATACAGTACGGCTCAATACATACAATTGTTAACACTTTGGGTGCCGGGAACCGTCTTTAGACGTCATTCCCGGCCATGCTCAAGTTGCCGGAGGACGCTTTACGTCGTCCTTATATCAATATTTCAAAAATCTGCGATCGGATTCATATGTCCCCTCCGCTGGCCTGAGATCCACCAGCAGGACCCACTGAGCTCTCTGGCGGTTCAGGAGCGCCATCTGGTGGCCGATCGGCGCAATCGCTTAAACAGGATTTGCCATAGAGGTTGTGCTAGACGTCCGTATTGCTTCCGGCCACTCGGTACATGTCCCGTGACTCTGGCTCGTCACGCTACATAGCGATCGATTGCCAATAACTCGATAAACAACATGATTTGGACGTATATACCATTATACAAGCTGGAGATGGACCGGGTAAATCGCCATCCCATAATGATAGAATTTCTACTCTACGATGATCGCCCAACGGCGTGCGGAGACTGGGGTGAGTTTGAGCGTGTAACGTTACCGTCTTCGATACTAACTGCTATTATCAACATTTGACCCACATTAGATGATTGGTATAACGCTGCCCACGGAATTATAAACGCCCCCTCGCCCATCCGGTCAACATCAGATGACGTGTAGTAACTTCTAGAAGTACGTCTAGTTGGAATTTTTTATATCGCGCTGATTGCCATCAAACTGTATTTCATCATCAATATAATGCATTTGGGGCTATATATCACGTTCTGGAGAAAGCTGCAGAAAGAGATGAAAACATACTTATACATTAGACCATACTTTACTATGAATATGTGAATGAAAAAGTTTAACGTTGCTACACAATGAACAATACATATAGGACTTTGAATGGGCCCTAATAATGGCAATGTAGCAATAGAATTTAAAAAGTTATAGCCCTGCAAAGAAGGGGACTTTCTCCATAGACAAATAGAGCCGGCAACCTATGGTATATCATTAATTTAACCCAAGGCAACCAAAGTGTTAATAAAATGTATATATATGTTTATATATATGTTTATGTGTCTCTCAGGTCAGAAGCCTCACCGGTGTGTTTATATGTTTATATATATGTTTATATATATGTTTATATATGTGTTTATATATATGTTTATATATATGTTTATGTGTCTCTCAGGTCAGAAGCCTCACCGGTGTGTTTATATGTTTATATATATGTTTATATATGTGTTTATATATATGTTTATGTGTCTCTCAGGTCAGAAGCCTCACCGGTGTGTTTATATGTTTATATATATGTTTATATATATATGTTTATATATGTGTTTATATATATGTTTATATATATGTTTATATATATATGTTTGTGTGTCTCAGGTCAGAAGCCTCACCAGTGTGTTTATATATGTGTTTATATATATGTTTATATATATATGTTTGTGTCTCTCAGGTCAGAAGCCTCACCGGTGTGTTTATATGTTTATATATGTGTTTATATATATAGGTTTATGTGTCTCTCAGGTCAGAAGCCTCACCAATGTGTTTATATGTTTATATATGTGTTTATATATATGTTTATATATATATGTTTATGTGTCTCTCAGGTCAGAAGCCTCACCAGTGTGTTTATATGTTTATATATATATGTTTATGTGTCTCTCAGGTCAGAAGCCTCACCAGTGTGTTTATATGTTTATATATATATGTTTATGTGTCTCTCAGGTCAGAAGCCTCACCAGTGTGTTTATATGTTTATATATATATGTTTATGTGTCTCTCAGGTCAGAAGCCTCACCAGTGTGTTTATATGTTTATATATATATGTGTATGTGTCTCTCAGGTCAGAAGCCTCACCAGTGTGTTTATATATATGTTTATATATATGTTTATGTGTCTCTCAGGTCAGAAGCCTCACCAATGTGTTTATATATATGTTTATATATATATATGTGTTTGTGTCTCTCAGGTCAGAAGCCTCACCAGTGTTTTTATATGTTTATATATATGTTTATATATATGTTTATATATATGTTTATGTGTCTCTCAGGTCAGAAGCCTCACCAATGTGTTTATATATATATGTTTATATATATATATGTGTTTGTGTCTCTCAGGTCAGAAGCCTCACCAGTGTTTTTATATGTTTATATATATGTTTATATATATGTTTATATATATGTTTGTGTCTCTCAGGTCAGAAGCCTCACCAATGTGTTTATATATATGTTTATATATATATATATATGTGTTTGTGTCTCTCAGGTCAGAAGCCTCACCAGTGTGTTTATATTAGAGCTGGGCCGTTAACGGCGTATTTTTTACCTTTATTTACCCAGGGTAGGTTTGCTGAGCACAGATGCTCTTTTTCAGGAACGCCCTGCTTCACATTCATACAGTTCCATTCACACCTGGGAGCTGCCCAGTACAACCACAGTTGACACCATTGGCCACTGAGCAACTCCACTGGAGCAGTTGATTCAAGCCATGTCACATAGTTCAAGTTTGAAATGATTCTTTCTGTTTTGCTCCTGAGAGAGTGCTAGATACTGTACTGTACTGGTAATATTATTTATTTGTGTTAACTTCTGAATAAAACAACTTATTAAACACAAGTACATCTTATTGAACATTATTTTGATATTTCATTACCAATTATCATAGCAAAACAGCTTTTTCTAACAGTCTGTAATGCATTTTGGAAACGGGAGATGGGCTCATGGTGTAATGGGCCACCTGGCCTGAGAAACATAAGGAGGAAAGAAAAAGTAAGGACTTACTTCTGGTAATTATTTGGGTAGAACACACATATTTTGAATGCCTTCGGCAGGTTTTTTTTTTTTTTTTTTAGCCATTTTAATCTAGATTAAATCCAGGATTGCAGATAGATTAATCTAGATTAAAAACATTAATCTATGCCCACCTCTAGTTTATATATATGTTTATATATATATGTTTGTGTGTCTCTCAGGTCAGAAGCCTCACCAGTGTGTTTATATATGTTTATATATATGTGTTTATATATGTTTATATATATGTGTTTATATATATGTGTTTATATATGTTTATATATATGTGTTTATATATGTTTATATATATATATGTGTTTGTGTGTCTCTCAGGTCAGAAGCCTCACCAGTGTGTTTATATGTTTATATATATATATGTTTATGTGTCTCTCAGGTCAGAAGCCTCACCAGTGTGTTTATATGTTTATATATATATGTGTTTGTGTGTCTCTCAGGTCAGAAGCCTCACCAGTGTGTTTATATATGTTTATATATATGTGTTTATATATGTTTATATATATGTGTTTATATATGTTTATATATATGTGTTTGTGTGTCTCTCAGGTCAGAAGCCTCACCAGTGTGTTTATATATGTTTATATATATATATGTGTTTGTGTGTCTCTCAGGTCAGAAGCCTCACCAGTGTGTTTATATATGTTTATATATATATGTGTTTATATATGTTTATATATATGTGTTTATATATGTTTATATATATATGTTTGTGTGTCTCTCAGGTCAGAAGCCTCACCAGTGTGTTTATATGTTTATATATATGTTTATATATATATGTTTGTGTGTCTCTCAGGTCAGAAGCCTCACCAGTGTGTTTATATGTTTATATATATGTTTATATATATATATGTGTTTGTGTCTCTCAGGTCAGAAGCCTCACCAGTGTGTTTATATATGTTTATATATATGTGTTTATATATATGTGTTTATATATGTTTATATATGTTTATATATATGTGTTTGTGTGTCTCTCAGGTCAGAAGCCTCACCAGTGTGTTTATATATATGTTTATATATATGTTTATATATATGTGTTTATATATGTTTATATATATATGTGTTTGTGTGTCTCTCAGGTCAGAAGCCTCACCAGTGCTCCATCTGCTGGCGCTCCTTCTCGCTGCGTGACTACCTCCTGAAGCACATGGTGGTCCACACGGGCGTGCGGGCGTTCCAGTGCTCCGTCTGCGGCAAGCGCTTCACCCAGAAGAGCTCCCTCAACGTGCACATGCGCACGCACCGCGCCGAGCGCACCTTCCAGTGCACCGTGTGCCACCGCGCCTTCACGCACCGCACACTGCTGGAGCGCCACGCCCTGCAGCACGCCCACCACAACCCCCAGCAGGGGGGGCAGGGGCAGGGGGGGCAGGGCCAGGGGGGGCAGGGCCAGGGGCAGGGGGGGCAGGGCCAGGGGGGGCGCGGGCCTGGCATGACCTCGCCTAGCAAGCACAGCCCCCCGACGCTGGTGGGGCCCTCAGGTATGGCCGGCCCGGGTGGCATGGGGGGTAACATGGCCAACATGCCCAGCCACGGAGCTTCCTCTACCTAGATAGAGAGAGAGAGAGAGAGGGAGAGACAGACAGAGAGAGAGAGACAGACAGAGAGAGAGAGAGACAGAGGGAGAGAGACAGACGGAGGGAGAGAGACAGAGGGAGTCAGGGAGAGAGAGAGAGAGAGAGAGAGACAGGGAGAGAGACAGACAGAGGGAGAGAGAGAGGGAGAGAGACAGACAGAGGGTGAGAGACAGAGAGGGAGAGAGACAGAGAGAGAGAGACAGACAGAGGGAGAGAGAGACAGAGGGAGAGAGAGACAGAGGGAGAGAGACAGACAGAGGGAGAGAGACAGAGGGAGTCAGGGAGAGAGAGAGAGAGAGAGACAGGGAGAGAGACAGACAGAGGGAGAGAGAGAGGGAGAGAGACAGACAGAGGGAGAGAGACAGAGAGGGAGAGAGACAGAGAGAGAGGGAGACACAGAGAGAGAGAGAGAGAGAGAGAGAGAGAGGGAGAAAGACAGAGAGAGAGACGGACAGAGGGAGAGAGACAGAGAGGGAGAGAGAGAGAGAGGGAGAGAGACAGAGAGAGAGAGAGAGAGAGAGACAGAGACAGAGAGAGCGAGCGCCCATTCCTGAATCAATCCTTTGATCCTCCCCGTCGATGCTTCTTTGTGCTAATCTTAGATGTTTTGACCTAAGTCTGTCCAATCGGGATGCACCGAGGATGATGATGATGATGTATCTTCACCGGGGGGTGTGTCGGCCAATCGAGAGCTCCCGTCGTCCGATCCACCC
The DNA here is from genome assembly GCF_963971535.1 of Notolepis coatsorum. Classification (NCBI taxonomy): domain Eukaryota; kingdom Metazoa; phylum Chordata; class Actinopteri; order Aulopiformes; family Paralepididae; genus Notolepis; species Notolepis coatsorum. The sequence goes on from NC_140171.1 coordinate 1,397,129, forward strand.
ACTTCTCCCGAGCAATAGGAAGAAGAACTAGTTAAGTTTAGTTAGTTAGTAGTACAGATCGATCAAATCTACCCGTCTTATCGGAGAGAGATCTAACGTCCTCCATCATCCTTATGTAGGAGAAAAGGGCGGGAATCCAGGTGGGTTTGCTCGGATTTCTGCCGTGTTACATTGGGGGGGGGGGGGGGGGGGGGGGACCTCTAATACCGATAGCGTATTGAGCCTGGTATTATTATTATACATTATAATATTATTACTGGTATTATTACAAGATACGATGTTCCTTTTATCGATCCCCTTTGGGGGGAAACGTGGGCGTCATAACCGCATGGGGGGAGGGGAGGTGCAGGTATGGGCAGGGTAATGGTAGAAAGACATAAATATAGGCAATAAAATGTCATCTGAATATAACAATATGAGAGGAATAAACGGTATAAACGATATAATTAAAACTCCGATGAGGGTCTGTATGCCTTGTCTGTTGTGTCAGCCCCGTTATCCCATCCCAGTTATCCGCTTGAGAGTGCATCCCTGCTGGGCAGTGTGGAGAGAACACGGGGGGGGGGGGGGCACGGAGGGGGTAAAAGGGTGCCTAAAGATGGGGGGATGATGAGAGAGAGAGTGAAGGAAGACGATAGGCTAGGAGAGAGACGGGGGGGAGGAGGCGTGATGAGACTCTCAGACGTGATGTACATCAAGACAGCTTTGTAACACTTAACGCAACGCAGGCCCCACATGACGGGCTGGTGATCATATACCTCGATGAACCAGGACGAGACAGACAGGACGAGACAGACAGCTAGGAGGAGACAGCTAGGAGACAGACAGTTAGGAGACAGACAGCTAGGAGACAGCTAGGATGAGACAGACAGCTAGGATGAGACAGACACTTAGGAGACAGACAGGAGAAGACAGACAGCTAGGAGACAGACAGGAGAAGACAGACAGCTAGGAGACAGACAGCTAGGAGACAGACAGGACAAGGCAGACAGGACAAGACAGACAGGACAAGGCAGACAGTTAGGAGACAGCTAGGAGGAGACAGACAGCTAGGAGACAGACAGCTAGGAGACAGACAGGAGAAGACAGACAGCTAGGAGACAGACAGGAGAAGACGGACAGCTAGGAGACAGACAGCTAGGAGACAGACAGCTAGGAGACAGACAGGACAAGGCAGACAGGACGAGACAGACGGGACAAGACAGACAGTTAGGAGACAGCTAGGAGGAGACAGACAGGAGACAGCTAGGAGGAGACAAGAGACAGCTAGGAGACAGCTAGGAGGAGACAGTTAGGAGACAGCTAGGAGGAGACAGACAGGAGACAGCTAGGAGGAGACAAGAGACAGCTAGGAGACAGCTAGGAGGAGACAGCTAGGAGACAGCTAGGAGACAGCTAGGAGGAGACAGCTAGGAGACAGCTAGGAGACAGCTAGGAGGAGACAGCTAGGAGACAGCTAGGAGACAGCTAGGAGGAGACAGCTAGGAGACAGCTAGGAGGAGACAGAAACAGCTAGGAGGAGACAGAAACAGCTAGGAGACGGCTATGTGACAGACGGCTAGGAGGAGACAGCTATGAGACAGCTAGGATGAGACAGAAACAGCTAGGAGACAGACGGCTAGGAGGAGACAGACAGTTAGGAGACAGCTAGGACGAGACAGTTAGGAGACGGCTAGGAGACCGCTAGGAGGAGACAGCTAGGACGAGACAGTTAGGAGACGGCTAGGAGACCGCTAGGAGGAGACAGCTAGGACGAGACGGCCAGGACGAGACGGCTAGGAGACAGCTAGGAGGAGACGGCTAGGAGACAGCTAGGAGGAGACGGCTAGGAGACAGCTAGGACGAGACAGCTAGGACGAGACAGTTAGGAGACGGCTAGGAGACCGCTAGGAGGAGACAGCTAGGACGAGACGGCTAGGAGACAGCTAGGACGAGACAGCTAGGAGACAGCTAGGAGACAGCTAGGACGAGACAGCCAGGACGAGACGGCTAGGAGACAGCTAGGAGGAGACGGCTAGGAGACAGCTAGGACGAGACAGCTAGGAGACAGCTAGGACGAGACAGCTAGGAGACAGCCAGGACGAGACAGCCAGGACGAGACGGCTAGGAGACAGCTAGGACGAGACAGACGAGACGGCCAGGACGAGACAGCCAGGACGAGACGGCTAGGAGACAGCTAGGACGAGACGGCTAGGAGACAGCTAGGACGAGACAGCTAGGAGACAGCTAGGACGAGACAGCCAGGACGAGACGGCTAGGAGACAGCTAGGACGAGACAGACGAGACGGCTAGGAGGAGACGGCTAGGAGACAGCTAGGACGAGACGGCTAGGAGACAGCTAGGACGAGACAGACGAGACAGCTAGGACGAGACAGCCAGGACGAGACGGCTAGGAGACAGCTAGGACGAGACAGCTAGGAGACAGCTAGGACGAGACAGACGAGACAGCTAGGACGAGACAGCCAGGACGAGACAGCTAGGACGAGACAGCCAGGACGAGACGGCTAGGAGACAGCTAGGACGAGACAGCTAGGAGACAGCTAGGACGAGACAGTTAGGAGACAGACAGGACGAGACAGACAGGACGAGACAGACAGCTAGGACGAGACAGACGAGACAGCCAGGACGAGACGGCTAGGGACACTACTCAAAGGACACTACTTTTGTTTTTGGGGGTTTTTTTTTGGGAGCATTTCAGCATGATTTACAGTCATATACACACACGTACACACACAGAGACACACGGAAACACACACACAAACACACACCTACAATTACCTCGGTGGTCCAAAGACAGGCATTATGCTATTGAATATTTTAAGCTACATCAAAAGAGAAACAATGAAACCTAAAGCTAAGATAGATCTGTTTACTTTTTAAACCTTACTAAAGAAAAAGTATATGTAAAATTCCTGTACTTCATTATGATGCTAGATTTGTTACTCGTTGCTCATCTGTGATTCTTTGACGCAAAAAAATAAGGCGAAACATTTAAAGAAAAGGAAAAAAAAGGAAAAGAATAAAAAAAAAAAAAAGAACTTTAACCCTTAAAGAGCCATTATAACTGAGTCAAACTTGGTTGAATAATCATGACAAATCAATGACTTTTATCAGGATTTTTTTATTGAGTGTATGTTTGGTTATGTTTGTGTTTTCAGGGCTGGTCACTGAGTGGGAGTGGCCTGTTGCAAGAAAAAAAGAAAGGAGGAAAAAAATAAAATTTAGTTTTTCCTCGCAACGACAGCCCACTAAACTTTCTATTCTTTTTAGTCAAACTAAATAAATTATGAAGATGTACAATCACCCAGACAACGTTTTGACAAAGTCAAAGCAGTGATAGCGTCGGCTATCACATTAATATTTATTACAATTTGATCTCTCTATGCACATTGAGTTTTTGCACATTGTGTAACTTAGACTTTTAGATGTTGTTTTCCCCCCTCGACACTATTTGGCCTCGGATGTTTTTTTCTTGCCTGGTTTGGCGCCTTTAAGGTGATCTTAAAAAGACTTTTAACTCCCCTCGCTTCTCTGCTCAATATTTTCCAGATCCGTCGGGGCACGCCGCAACCAGAGAGTGTTTTAGTGTCCGGATGCCTTCTGATTCAGCGGGACAATGTGTGACTAGAAAGTAACTAGAAAGTTACGAGACCTTGATGTGTTTGACACTTTATGGAACGCTACGAATCACAAGGTTCTTTGAATAAAAATGCCCCTTTAGTCAAATACCTGTAAATCTGAATAAAATTGCCCTTTTAGTCAAAGACCTGTAAATCTGAATAAAATGGCCCTTTAAGCTAAATAAATCTAAATATCAAAATAAAATGGCCCTTTTAGTCAAAGACCTGTACTCTGAATAAAATGGCCCTTTTAGTCAAAGACCTGTACTCTGAATAAAATGGCCCTTTTAGTCAAAGACCTGTACTCTGAATAAAATGGCCCTTTTAGTCAAAGACCTGTACTCTGAATAAAATGGCCCTTTTAGTCAAAGACCTGTACTCTGAATAAAATGGCCCTTCTAGTCAAAAGACTATAGAACCAGTGAGTCGAGCAAAGGTTTAAGATTAAGATTTCCCCCAGACCTCACTTTAAATATCTACGTGAAATGTCCCTCGTTTAAAAGAGAATAAGTTAGACCGGCCCTTAGCGACGCGCTGCGTCGGTTTAAAAGGTGACAAACGAGAGAGCCGATGTTACAGGTGCGAGAGACGACGGAACCCCTTCAAGTGTAACTTCACTAAAGACGTCTCTCCCGTCCGCAGATAAAAATATACAGACCTTGTGATGTGCGAAGCTTTTTGAAAAATATTTACCTCATTTGCCAAAATGCTAACGTGCTTGGGCCTCCCTTTGTATATAAGCAGTATACGGCTGTTTCAGAGATTTGAAATGGTTTTAGTGTGTCCGAGGCGGACCCATGTACTGTACTGTAATCTGTGTGCTTGAAAGCCATGTCAGCGCATTGTATTGTACTGTGTAATGCCTTGTTTTACTTATTCGGGATGGAAGGTGATAATTGTTTTTTTTTCCTCTTCTTTTTTTTTTTTACATTAATATTTGTTTGAACGGAAAGTGAAATAATGTCAAGAGAAAAAAAAAGTCATTTTATAAAGCACTCGTCATCGTATCCACCACATCTTTTATGTATAAAAAAGACTAAAAAGGCATGATTTAACTTTTTATGAAAACCTAGATGTTGTACTTCATCAATGACATGATTGGAATTTTAAAAACAAGTGATTAAAAAAAAGAAAGAAAGAAAGAAAAAATAAATGCAAAGATTTCTTTTCTCCAAATAAAGTCTTCTATGGCTACAAGGCAATCTATCGTCCTGTGTTGAATGTGTTATTGGAGTGAAAGAGCGAGATGTGTTTGTGGAGAGTATACACCTGTTCGCCGTTTTACAAACATACCGCGTTCGAGGCGCAATACCGACTGACTGAGTCACGTGACTTAAGTTGCCCCGGACCTGCGCGAGCTACAGCGAGGTACAACGGGGCTCTATGGAGAAACCATGGCACTCCCCTGACTAAAAAGTAGTTTCAAACGAAAACGGCTGGATATCATTTAGCCAAATCAGCAGCACGGCTGTGAGTGTTGAGTCTTTCACCTTTTACAATATCTATCTTTGGCATGGATTGATTGTTTAGATCGCTAGCATGGGCTAACAAATGCAAATAATATTGTAGTCTGCCCCGACGTTGTTCTGACCAGGATTACGTTCCTTTCGGCCTCGGGTCAGAGCGCGCATATTTTTGTCACGACGGCGGCGAACAGGTCTATATAACTGGGATAACTGAGCAGTTCTTTGTCTTAGAATCGAGAAGTACATCTAAGAACGTTGAATGAAACTGCTAGCAGAATATTTGATTTAGTGTATTTAGATTAGATTACATTCAAATGTATTGTCATTATACAGCACAAGTACAGTATATTTACAGTAACCAATAGTGCTGAATGCGTTACAGTAAGCTAACGTTGGTTTCATTAACCCTTTCACTGCCACACGACAGAAGGTTAACCCTTTACTATCGCACAACCGACGGCTGTTGTGTGGCAGTGAAAGGGTTAACCTGTGAATTGTCGCAGTGAAAGGGTTAACCGTTTGGTAGTGCGGCAGTGAAAGGGTTAACGAGGAGCTTGCTTAGTTATTGTGCTGAAAAGCTGTTTCATTGGATGCTAGATTAGTATACGCCCCCATGTTTAGGATGACTCATCAACATTTATTTTTAAAAGTTATTTCCAGGAAACTAAAATACCATTAGGAATGCCGACAAAACAAGCCATTGTTGGAACAGACACTGGCTTATAGGTGATGATCAACACACGGCATAATGTGCAAAAAAAATTTAAACATGTCATTTTATTGTATGGGGCATTTACCGGTAAGTAATCTTTCTAGAATTTGAAACACTGGAGAAGTCCTTATATACCTAAGAATGTTGTTAAGTTTTGTTTTTTTAATTGCCACACATCGGAGAAGATCTTATACCTAAGAACATTAACTTCTAGGGCGGCTAAGTGGCGCAGTGGGCAAGGCGCTCGCCACTAACGCAGGAGACGCTGGGTTCGAGCCCAGCTCTCTGCGTTGCTACCAGCTTGGCCGGTCGTTCATACTAACACAATTGGCAGTGTTAGGGGGTGGGAAAGCCGGTGGGTGGGGATTGGACGTTGTGGACGGCGACTCCTACAGGTCGGTTGGTGCGCCTGTACAGCAGAATCAGGAAGTATCGGGGACCGCGTGAGCCGCCCACGCGTTACTCCTCGCCACAGAGATCGCGCTGTACAGGTGAAAAGATGAGACAGCTGCCTCCTCGTGTACCGGAGGGGACACGTGATGCAAGGCTTCTGTCCTCACTGCAGCCGGCCAGTGGGAGGCATGGTCTAGCAACGTTCGAGACAGGGGAGGGGAGAATTGAAGGGAGACTTGGCGAGGCGAAAATTGGGATGGGAGAAAAATATAAAAATAAGGAGAAAAAGTGGATAAAAAAAAAGAACATTAACTTCTTTGTTTAGAATTACCACAGCACAGAAGTCCTTATACCTAAGAATATTTTGGTGTTCTCCAAACTGTAAAAAAAATATATATATATATATTAAATGCATTTCGAGAGAGAATGTTTGTATTCACAGCTAACATGTACACATGATCGACACAAGTATAATACTATGCCTGTAGGGAAACCTTCACACAGCTACTACCAAAAACCAACGCAGCAAAGAAAACTGTTATATAGAGCCATGTCATATTGGAACAAACTGCCAGTACATCTTACACAGAGAGATAACCAGTAAGATAAGTTTTAAAAATAAATTTAAAACAGCATTGAGACAAAAATAAATAAGTTTACATTAAAGAAAAACAGATACTGTAGTGTACACTGTACAGATATGACTGTCTGAGAGTTTAATCCCTTTTATTGTATTTTCTATGATCTGATACTCTACTGTACTGTAATGCTATTTGGAATTATTTTTATATGTAGGAATATTGGAATATATTTTTAAATATATGCTACTATAATGTTATGTATGTATACTGTTTTGTTGTGTGTGGACTAATGGCGGTGATGACTAATGGGGATCCGTAATAAAGATAAAGAAAGTATAAAATTGGCCTTTTCTCAAAAACGCCATAGCTTTTGAAAGGTCTTCCTAACGACAGTTTGGCGCAACAATAACGACCTCTGTGATCTCTCTGTAACCCGACAGTCTTGTAACAAATGTATTGGAGGCAGTAAATAGCTGCCTATTCTTAAAGACCATAGATAATCTTTTCTTTTTCTTTTTTGAGCCTTTGAACGCCTGGGACGCTCGCGCCTGAACTCTGGCCAGAGAGAGCATCTGTTCCTCGACAACATCTGTTCCCGTTACTCCCTTCTCTCCCGGCACGCCGGGGGACTCCTGGGTCTCCCAAGGGTGGCCTTTGTGTGCCCATTGTCTGCCGAGGCCCGTCCCATGATGCCACGGGGGTTATAAACCACTTTTCAGACCTCTCGACTACACCGGGTGGATGATTTACAGTTATTTCTGTTTAAAGACAACCGTCTCCCCCCCCCCCCCTTTTTATATATGTATTTAAAATCTTATAGTCAGAAGAGAATATGGTTAAACTGAAGAAGATAGAAGTGTAAAGTAAACTGATGAATACATTTATCCACCGGCGGAGATCCTTATGGTGAAGTTAAGAAAAGACACCGTGAACCTTTCTTCAGAGAATAGGAACAAACGGCTGCCTTCCCTTCCCTCCTGTTGCTCGGTTTTAAAGACGAGGAAGGAAGAAAGAAAGCTTTAACCGGTATCACTTTGCATTTATCTAAATTTCAGGGAGCAATGAATTACCTGATTTGTTCTTGGGGAGGAGGAGAAACGGCAGTGGTAAATCTAGCGTAGGGACATTGTTTTTCATGAATAGCCTCCCCCCCCCCCCCCCCGCCACCCTCCCTCCCTCTCCCCCTCTCCTCCCCCCCTCGTCTCCAGGGAGGCACTTTCAACTCCTGGCAGTAGCTAACAGTGTGCATAGAAAGGCCCCACCATGGGGTCGCCAGGGGAGGACAACAGATGTTACTGATTGACTCGCAGAACCCCCAAAGAAGTGTTCCAAGTGTGCTCACCGACCAACAGAACCCCCAAAGAAGTGTTCCAAGTGTGCTCACGGACCAACAGAACCCCCAAAGAAGTGTTCCAAGTGTGCTCACCGACCAACAGAACCCCCAAAGAAGTGTTCCAAGTGTCCAAGTGCTCACGGACCAACAGAACCCCCAAAGAAGTGTTCCAAGTGTGCTCACCGACCAACAGAACCCCCAAAGAAGTGTTCCAAGTGTTCCAAGTGCTGACCGACCAACAGAACCCCCAAAGAAGTGTTCCAAGTGTGCTCACCGACCAACAGAACCCCCAAAGAAGTGTTCCAAGTGCTCACGGACCAACAGAACCCCCAAAGAAGTGTTCCAAGTGCTCACGGACCAACAGAACCCCCAAAGAAGTGTTCCAAGTGTGCTCACGGACCAACAGAACCCCCAAAGAAGTGTTCCAAGTGTGCTCACGGACCAACAGAACCCCCAAAGAAGTGTTCCAAGTGTGCTCACCGACCAACAGAACCCCCAAAGAAGTGTTCCAAGTGCTCACAAACCAACAGTCACACACCGTCCAGTTTCATGGTTTGATAATATTTATTTGGAAAAATAGTCTTAGCTAATTCCTTCATTCAAAAACAAAAACAGTAAAGGAGGCAGTAACATAATAACAATTTGTACAATCCCTCTTAAATAACATTTCGTAAAAAAAAATTTAAATAATGGAAAATAAAACAAAAAGTCCCATTGACCTGAAGTGCCTTTGCAAATATCAGCATTAAAAACAACTTAAATAACCAAACATCACAAATATACAATACAAAATAAAAAAAACACAAAATAATTAAATTAAATTAACTTAAATTATATCATAACTTTAAATCGTAACTTTTTCATTTTTTTTCTCTTCTTTTTAAACATTTTTTTTTACAAAAATGACAATCCGTATCAAAACCGACAAAAACTTAATTAAGACAAAGATTTTCCATGTCCCGACAAAACAATACTATGTCATAAATGGTTTGGAGGGGTGGGGGGGAGGGGGAGACTTGAGTTTAAACACAGTGATCAAGTATACAAATCACTCCTCACAGGGGTACCGGGGTCTCACAGCCATGTAAAGAACAGGCCACTATGGCCAAAACATCCACCTTTTTGATGCAGTTCTCGCTCTCAGTAAACGGCGTGTGGGTTTTTTTTTTAAGAAAAAGAGCTGGGTGCAAATGTTGCAAAATCACTTTTAACACAAACGTTTTCCATTTTACATATGTACTACATCAGCTGATACCGTAGAGAACGCCGCGTGCGCCATTGCCCCGCGCGAACGACGGTGTCCAGTTTTCCATCTCGTTATTAAAAACGTAATTCCCTCCCGCCCTCCCCTCCCATCCATCCAATCAAAGCCAACGGGAACAACTCGAGTGACGGGTTCGCTTTGAAAGGTGAAACACCCCCCTCCCTCCCTCCTCTTTATCCCACAAGCCGTCACTGGCCGTGCTTAGCTTTCCAGTAGAGAACCAGCTCACTCTGAATATCAGTTAAACGTCTCGGTATCAAGCAGCAGTCACAAGGTGTGGACACCTTCCCCCTACAGGGTTTCCAGCAGCATTTTTCAGGGAGCATAAAAACTCTCCCATAGAGCAAATGAGCAACGGGCAGCCCTTTTGGCAACTCGTCACACCTATAGGAGACAAAGACAAAAGGGAGACAAAAGACCAGACCAATTAGTGTTTTGTTTACAAAATGCAGACAGAAGGCAGCGTTTTTTTTTTTTTACAAAAACGAGTTGAGTTGAAGCGTTGTGGTGCGCGTTCGCTTGTTTGGTCGGAGGCGGTGGGAAGCGGGAGAACGTGACCTACATGCGTTCGAACGACGAAGCGGGGGGGAAACGTGGATGCTCTAAACCTTTAAAGCGGTTCTCAAACTACGGCTGGCGACCCAAAGTGGGGTCGCGGGTAGGTGACAGTTTTATAATTGTTTTCTTTTTATGTTCTGGCAGGCAACATATTTTGCCTAAATATGCCTCATTTTTATAAATGTGTATTGATAACATAGTGCTGTAATAAAATGTTCTAATAAATATGCATGATCAAGTTCAACAACGTGTGCTTTTATTTTGATATTTCTTAATTCCACGTTGAAATTTATTAAGTGTGGGGTCGCCAAAAAAATATCCTAAATAAAATGGGGTTGTGGTATAAAAAAAGTTTGCCCCCCCCCCCCCCCCCCTGTACGATTTGTCTCGCATGAACTAGCAAGACAGTTTACAACAACATATAGCTAATCTTTTTTTGTTTTTATCCACTTTTTCTCCCATCCCAATTTTTGCCTCGCCAATTCTCCCTTCAATTCTCCCCTCCCCTGTCTCGAACGTTGCTAGACTATGCCCCCCACTGGTCGGCTGCAGTGAGGACCAAGCCTTGCATCACGTGTCCCCTCCGGTACACGAGGAGGCAGCCTGTCGCATCTTTTCACCTGTACAGCGCGGACTCTCAGTGGCGAGGAGTAACGCGTGGGAGGCTCACGCTGCCCCCGATACTTCCTGACTCTGCTGTACAGGCACACCAACCGACCTGTAGGAGTCGCTGTCCACAACGTCCAATCCCCACCCACCAGCTTTCCCACCCTCTAACACTGCCAATTGTGTTAGTATGAACGACCGGCCAAGCTGGTAGCAACGCCGAGAGCTGGGCTCGAACCCAGCACCTCCTGCGTTAGTGGCGAGCGCCTTGCCCACTGCGCCACTTAGCCGCCCCAACATATAGCGAATCTATTTACACATCTACTCCTAAAACAGCTGATGACAACATTAACGTTCATTATGAGTGATGAACGAGTGGACGAGTGTTGAAACTACGCTCCCGGGGCTCAAACTGGTATAGGAAGTCGGAATTTCCCACCTCCCGAGTTACAATGGAACGCAGCGTGGGAATAAAAAGGAGGAGCCACTCACCTCAGTTGCAATAATACATTCGTCCTTCTCCTCCGACATCACAAACACAGATTTGTACTTGGTGTCCGCACATGCAGACATTTCTGGGGCCTTCTTTTCTGACGCATCGCTGTGGAACAGAGAGAGAGAGAGTCCACCGGTCAGTGACTTGGTGCTTTAACTTAGTAAACGGTTAAAAACAGAACCATCTCATCGGGTTTCCAACCAGTAACGGTCGTTGCTGTTGTTATTCATCAAGACACCTTTATTTACATAAATTCCGAGTTAATTATATTGTTTACACTGCCTATTTTTTTTTTAACTTTTCTACAGTACTATTACTTTTATTGCCTGTATTTATGCCTTCTAAATGGTCAAAACAAAATGATTCTACTTAGGGATGCTCGATATTGGCTTTTTTACCGATACCGATATACTGATATTGTCCCGATACCGATATATGCAGGGCCCCCCCCCAAAAAACGTAATAATTTCAGGTAATTAACATTACATATGTCTTGTTGTGGAATTAACACAACATTATGCATACTTTTGACAATCAATTAAATCAGAATTTGTTCTTACTTGCTTGCCTGGGTAAATAAAGGTTATAGAAATGTAAAAAGAAAAAATCTGAAAACCGATACCGATATTTTCCGATATCACATTTTAATGCCAATATCGGTAGGTCGATAATATCGCACATCCCTAATTCTACTACTACTTCGCCGCTGTTGTCGATATTTTCCAAGGAAGAACCTTTTTTCTTTACCTTTTTAAACGCTTGCGGCGTTTCTCCTCGAACTGGAAGGCGTCGAGCGACTGGCACTTGTCCTCGCAGGCCGCGTCCAGCAGCGCCTCCTTGGCCGCCTGCTCGTAGTTCATCTCGTGCACCAGGTTGTAGTCCGCGGGCAGCGGGCGGCTCTTGTAGCCACGCCTCCCCGGGGAGGAGCCCTCGTCGTCGGGATCCCCGCCCCCCCCGCCGCCGCACAGGTCCATCTTCTTATTGATGTTCTTGACGCCCGGCGTCGGCAAGACGCAGCTCACCGCCAGGTCCTTGTCGCAGCCGCCGATGCCGCCACCACCACCGCGCTGGCAGTTGTTGCTCAGGTTGTTGATGGTCTCCCCCCCGCCGCCGTCGCCCCCCGCGCAGGCTTCCCCCTGCGACCCGTGCCGCCCCCTGGAGCGCACGCACCCCACCAGGACGGCGCACCCGGCCAGCAGCAGCATCACCAGCGCCACGCCGGAGCCCACCGCCATCCAGGGGACGTCGTGGCCGCGCAGCGCCGCCCCCGCGTGCTCCGGGAGCAGGAACTGGCAGTTGCGCCCGCCGTAGCCCGGCACGCAGGCGCACACGTAGCGGCTGTTCCTCTCGTGGCAGGTGGCGCCGTTGTGGCAGGGGTTGTGGTCGCACCGGCTGATGGGCGCGCTGCAGTTGCGGCCGGTGTACCCCGGGGGGCAGGTGCAGGCGTAGCCGTGGGGACCCTCCTGGCACGTGCCGCCGTTCTGGCAGGGGTAGGCGGCGCACTCGTCGCCGGCGTGGTCGCAGTTCATGCCGGTGAAGCCGTCGGGACACTGGCACAGGTAGGAGTTCACCAGATCCACACAGCGCGCGCCTGGCGGGTGGAGAATAAAGACGGGTGTTGTTAAATCAAATCAAATCAAATGTATCTGTGAGGCCCGACGACACACGTTAATAATGTCCCCGTGGGGCCGGACGACACGTCTTCTTTAAACACGTCAAGAAGAAACATCACAATAAGTCAAGAACAAAACAAAAACACCATGAAGTCCATGTTCCTCCTACTGGTCGGTACAAGGGAACCCTGAAGTCATCCGCACGCTTCCTCCGACACGCGCGGCGACAGCCAGTGACTCTTTATTCACCTGGCAGCGAGGACTCTCATTGGTGAAGTGTAACGCGTGGGAGGTCACGCTGCCTTCCTCAAGTCCTGCCTCCGCTGAGCAAGTGCCCAGACCTGACCTGTAGGCGTCGCTGTCCACAACGCCAGATTCCCACCCATGACTTGCCCTCCCCCTAACCCAGCCAAACGGGTTAGTATAGCGATCAGCCCAAGCCTCAAGCAATGCTGACTCCGGGAGTCGAGACCACAGCCTCTTGCATTGGTGACGAGCGCAATCTCCGCTACGCCACCTGACCGCCCTCTTATACTACATCTTTACTGGTAATCTACCTCCTTATACTACATCTTTACTGGTAAGCTACCTCCTTATACTACATCTTTACTGGTAAGCTACCTCCTTATACTACATCTTTACTGGTAAGCTACCTCCTTATACTACATCTTTACTGGTAATCTACCTCCTTATACTACATCTTTATTGGTAAGCTACCTCCTTATACTACATCATTATTGGTAAGCTACCTCCTTATACTACATCTTTACTGGTAAGCTACCTCCTTATACAACATCATTACCGGTAAGCTACCTCCTTATACATCATTTTCGGAATAGAATATTGGAATCTATGGAACCAGTTCTAGTGACTGGCTGGTCCTTAAGGTCCAGTTTGCTCTGAACAGGGTAAATCTGCATGTTGCTATGATGCCCCTCTAGCTCATGGAATGAACGCCAACAGTCCTCAAAGCGTGAGATGCTCCCCTCTGTTGCAGAGTTTAAAACCTTGATCCCCAACCTTTGTCAATCAAGTTGTACGTGTTTTAATTGATTGTTATCCTTACTTGTCTTATTGTTGTGATTTTATATGCGGTGTGGTTTTATATGCCTTTTTTTCTTAACTCTATATGTACACTTGACGTGACTGTAAATGAGGGAAGCCTTTCGAGGTTTGAAATGAAATGGTCCCAGACATGAGACAACCTTTTTGAAGTTTCCTACCCCTCAAATGTATTCTCTTTTAGAAACTCTGTCTGTAAATAAACAGTACTGTATATGTCATAAATGTTATGAATTGAAAGTGGGGGACCCTGATGTAAACAAGACGAAAGTATTTCTCTGATCTGCATCCCCTTAACAATTGGGTGTAATGAGCCGTACTGTATTGTACCCATTCTGCAATCTGTTAATAACATTTCCAATCAATCAATCAGAGGAGAAGAGAGGAGATGATGATTTCATCTGCTAAGCTAACTAGCGTTAGCCGCTAACTAAGCTAAGCTAACTATAGTGACACAATTCCGCCTTCTTACCGTTGGAGCAGGGGCTGGAGGTGCAGTGGTCGATCTTCTTCTCGCAGTTGAACCCGGCGTAGCCCGTGGGGCACTGGCAGAAGTAGCCTCCGTCCGGGTTGTCGGAGCACCGGCCGCCACTGAAGCAGGGCCCGTCCGCGCAGGTCATGGCGCTCAGCCCGCAGTTCTTCCCGTAGAAGCCGGGGGGGCAGGCGCAGGTGTAGGTGTTCTCCATGTCCTGTGGGGGGGGGGAAAGAGGAACGGACCTTATTAATGATGACCCCCATCTTTCTCACCTCATTTACCGGTTGAATCTACACTACTCCTCGTTCCAGGATGCCGTAGAGACCAGCGGTTCTCAAACGACGGGTGGCGACCCAAAGTGGGGTCGCGCATTGGTATGTACATTTTTTTTTACTCAATAAAAAGAAAAGTATGTTCTGGGTTCTATTCTGATATTCCACGTTGAAATGACCTGATACATTAAGTGTGGGGTCGCCAAAGGAAATCCTAAATAAAATGGGATCGTGGTATAAAAAAGTTTGAGAAGCCCTGCCGTAGACTGAACCGCTAAACCGCACGCTTATTCCACGCAATTGTACGCGGTCTGCGTCTACGAGAGTTCCACGGCGCTCCGAAGTCAGTTTCATCCGATTATGGAAAGATCACACGTTCACCCTCTTACATTCCTTGTGCAATATTTTGTGTAATATTCCTTTACTCCATTTACGATAAACCAGCTTACTGGCATAAACTCTCTAGCGTACAGAGAGCACGTGTTTGTCTGGAACCACTCTTGACGACCAATTCTCTCGTAACCAAATGTGAGGGACTCGGGTACAGACTATAGGCTACACTGGCACACCTACTTCCAGGTTTCAAGTTTCTTTATTAGTTGTCATACAGAAGTACAGAATACTTTTATACAAAATGCTTCTTTCTGTTACGCTCCAGAAACTGTGCTAGGCAAAAATAGATAAGTATAAAATAAGTGTAGCAAGTGTAAAATAGAAGTCAAGTACGTAGACAAAAGTGTTCAGTATATACATATATACAATGCAGAGTAGAAGTAACTGAGTTACAATACAATATACTATACAGTACAAAACAGAAATGGGATGAGGTACAATTTACAGTAAGGTGTAATGAGGTATGTGTTGTAGTGCAAATTCTTTACCAATAAATATAAAGTGTGTTAAGTGTCTAAAGTGGGTGCTGCAGTGAGTTGTTTGTTTAAAGTGTGTGTGTGCGTGTGGATGTGTGTGTCTGTGAGTGCATTTGATGGTTGTTACATAGTGTTATTGTTCGTTGAGCATCCTGATGGCCTGGGGATAGAAGCTTCTTCTGAGTCTCTCTGTGCTTGCCATGAGACTCCGGTATTGCTTGCCTGACCGCAGCAGTTCAAAGAGGCAGTTGTTTGGGTGGCTGGAGTCTTTGATAATTCTCTTAGCCTTACCCATGCACCGCTTGTTCCAGTGAATGACGGTAAGCTAGGCTAACGGCGCGGCTGTTCCCTAAGCCTAATGCTGCATGCACAGAGAAGAAAATGGTACGTATCTGCTCGTCTAACTCCAGGTTAGATGGCAAACAAGCGAATTTCCCCAAAAGTTGGCGTGTTCCTTTAAAGTTCACCGGAGACTTTTTGGTAAAAGAATTTTCCACCTGATTTAGAGATCGTTGTGTAAAAAAGTTTTACCCAAACGTCCGGGGGGGGGGGGGGGGGGTGGGGTGTCGATTCTAAAAAATAAAAAACACTCACCGTGCAGCTTCCGCCGTTGCGACAGGGGCTTCCGGCACATTCGTTGACCTCCGTCTCACAGCTGGCGCCGGTGAAGCCCAGACGGCACGAACAGGTGTAGCTGCCTTGGCCCGTGTTGCTACAAGTGGCCCCATTCATGCAGGGCTTGTGGTGAGTGCAGTAGTTGAGGTCTGCATGGGGAGACAGGGGAGGGAGGGAGCACATGTGGATTAGCCCCCGTCCCCACGACCGGAACACATGGCCGGAACGACAACAAGCAGCCGGAGAATGTCACAGAAGGTCACTATGTTTTTGTATAGTATAGTTCATAATTAACCCTTTCACTGCCACACGACAGCCGGTTAACCCTTTCACTGTGACGATACAGAAGGTTAGCCCTTTACTATCACACAACCGACGGCGATGCTCCATCATTAGCATCATTAGGTCCGCGGATGCGGAGCTAATGATGGAGCATCGCCGTCGGTTGTGTGATAGTAAAGGGCTAACCTTCTGCTGTGTGGCAGTGAAAGGGTTAATAATTAATATAATTCACTATGAATTGAAAATGGGGGGGACCCTGATGTAAACAAGACAAACGTCTTTCTCTCGGTCTGCATCCCCTTAACAATTGTGTGTATTGAGCCGTATACTGTATTGTACCCCATTCTGCAATCTGTTAAATAAAGTTTTCATTCATTCATTCCTAGTATAGTATAGTTACACATAGCATAAATGTATATTGTATAGCATATTGTATAGTAGTGTATATAGGACTCATTACCTTTCATTCGTAAGCTTAGCATTGTATAGTATTATATCTTAGTACCTTTTATCATGTCTATCTACTATCTATTTTATTTCTATTATTATTTGTATTTTTTTTGCACAATAAAAGCGGGCATGGCCACCTTCCTTTCACTACGTGTCTCGTGTATGTATGCGACGAATACATCTCTTGAATCTTGAATGTCTTTTTGTCTTGTTTTTACAGACACACACAGACACACACTCTTTCTCATTCCACCATCCTCCTGTTGTCCCTCCATGATTTATCACCACACACCATACTTCATCCTTTTCTTTTTACTACTGTTTACAATGTTATGTTTGCATCTCTTTCTTTCTCTCTCTCTCTCTCTCTCTATATATACCTATTTCTCCTCTCTCTCCCCTCTCTCCATCCTCTCCAGTAAGACGCACCTTACATTACAGAAGAGTCTTCCCCAGCCCTCTCTCTCTCCATCTCTCTCCCCCTCTCTTCCTCTCTCTCCTCCCTCTCTCTCTCCATCTCTCTCTCCTCCCTCTCTCTCTCCCTCTCTTTCCTCTCTCTCTCCATCTCTCTCTCCTCCTCCCTCTTGCCTCTCTCTCTCCTCCATCTCTCTCTCCATCTCTCTTCCTCTCTCTTTCTCTCTCTCTCCATCTCTCTCTCTCCTCCCTCTCTCCATCTCTCGCCCTCTCTCCTCTTTCCTCTCTCTCTCCAGTAGGACTCACCTTGGTTGCAGAACAACCCCCCCCCCCACCCCTCTCCCTCCAGTGGGACTCACCTTGGTTGCAGAACAGCCCCACCCCTCTCTCTCTCTCCCCCCACCCCTCTCCCTCCAGTAGGACTCACCTTGGTTGCAGAACAACCCCCACCCCCCAGCCCTCTCCCTCCAGTAGGACTCACCTTGGTTGCAGAACAACCCCCCCCCCCCAGCCCTCTCCCTCCAGTAGGACTCA